>NC_085140.1:190194513-190501239 GCF_024139115.2 Armigeres subalbatus | reverse complement strand
TAAAAAAGTGTGGCCCGGCCTATCGGTGATTTGCCTCCTCGAGATGCGGGCGGTGAAATGCGATTAGGATGAAACGAACCGCCACGCCACTACTAACTGGTGCGCGCGGTGGAAATGGTGGCTTGCGTTGTGAATCATCTATCATCGCACACAGTTCGTTCGCATTTGTCTGTTTGGGATAAACCTCGTTTCATGGATTGGCACGCCAACTGATCGGCGTGATGAGTACTGATAGATTAACTTATCCGCATCTTAAAACACAGCATGATGACAAGCCGAGGAAGATATTTTTCTAACGCTCTCAACACCCTACGCTACGAGTGATGAATCTAATTCAGAGTAATAGGAATTGTTTTCAGTGGGCGAATATAGCAAAGGTTAGCACATGTGATTGTACAAATCGTGGGTGGCTATTCTTCTTCTTCTTATTAGCATTACATCCCCACACTGGGACAGAGCCGCCTCGCAGCTTAGTGTTCCTTAAGCACTTCCACAGTTATTAACTGCGAGGTTTCTGAGCCAAGTTACCATTTTTACAGCCAAGTTGCCATTTTGTATATCATGAGGCTAAAACGATTATACTTTTATGCCCAGAGAAGTCGAGACAATTTCCAATCCGAAAATTGCCTAGACCGGCACCGGGAATCAAACCCAGCCACACTCAGCATGGTCTTGGTTTGTAGCCGCGCGTCTTACCGCACGGCTAAGAAGGGTGGGTGGCTTAACCATCACTTATTTTGATGAGATAATAAACCACGGCTGTCCGGAGACGAGCCAGCCTCGGGCTGAAAGTCTCCCTAATAAAGACATTAAAAAATCACGGCTGTTATCCAGATGTCAAACTTCAAGGCTACCTTCCATATCTCATCGTTCTTCTGATTGCAATCAGAAATCATAATTGGTATTCATTACTATATGATTTTTCCTTTTTCTATTATACGAGAATAAAAATATCCTCTCCTTGACCCTTAGTAATCATCGGTTGTTCATAAGAAAAAATGCATATATTAATAAAATTCGACAAATGACCTCAGTATCTCATAGGTGATAATTTCACTTTTAAATCGCATTTTCAAAACACTTTTTCATGAACTCTTAAAGAAACCCTCAAGCACGTTGTGATTTGAGTTGAATATCTTTCCTTAAGGTCCAAGATTCAAAGTGCTCGCGTTTTCGGGGGCACACCACTCGATACGGAAGCAACGCACAACTGTCATTTTTATTTTTTCACGCATGCTGCGACGCAGCAAAGCTAAATCAACAAAAATGACAGTAGTCCGCCGCCTCCGTATCGAGTTGTATGCCCCCGAAAACGCGAGCACTTTGAAACTTGGATTCTGTCAGGAGCGACCTTAAACAACTTATGAGACTCCCGTTGACACGTATCACTCGAAACGTCCGTCAAATAACATCGATTAGCGCATGTCATGAAATACACGAACGTCTGCCCGCAAGGGCGTAGCCAGAGGGGGGCAGGGGGGGGGGACGGTCGGTTCGCAATTACTTCAGAATATCCTTCAAGAAATCCTCTAGAAATATCTTCATGAATTTCTCCTGGAACTCGTCCAAGTAATTCCCCAGAAATTCTTACAGGTATTTTTTCGGGAGTTTCTACAGGTACTTCTCCAGGAATTCCTTCAGGAATTTCTCCGGGAGATTTTCCGCGGAAGTGTACTAGAATTCATTCCGGACTTCACTCGGAATTTACTCAGATATCCGAGTTCTTCCAGAAATTTCTTCGGAACAATCCGCAGGGATTTTCTTCAGCAATTCATCTGGGAATACTTTCAGGATTTCATCTGGGAATTTCTGCATTATTTCCTCCTGGTATTTTTTTTTTCAGAAATTCCTTTAGGAACTTCTCTAAGAATTATTTCAGGACTTCCATGTGGGGATTCCTCCGAAAGTGCTTGTGGGAGTTCCTCCGGGAGTTTTTCCAGGAGATTTTCCAAGAAATTCTCCGGTAGTACCTCCAGGAGCTTCACAGGGAATTCCTGGACGATGTTTGGCAGAAATTTCACGGGAAATGGGATTTCGGAAGTTCCTTCAGAAATATTTTTTCTCTTCCTCTAGGGTATTCCACCGGATGTTCCTCTGAAGTTCCACCAGTAGTTCCTTCGAGAATTCAATCAGGCTTTCTTCCAGGAATTCATTTAGAATTTCTTTAGGTATTTATCTACAAATTTCTCCAGAAGTTCCTCGGAGAATTTCTCTGAGAGTTCTTACGGGAATTCCTCCAGGAGGTTTTTTTTAAGAATTCTTCCAGGAATTCCTCCTGGAATTCTTACGGAAGTTCCTTTTGGAGTTCATCTTAGAATTCTTACGAGAGTTCCTCCAGGATTTCCTCCGGAAATTCTTCCTGTAGTTCTTCAATGAATTCCCCCAGAAGTTCCACCGGCAGTTGCTCCCAGAATTCCTCTGATAATTTCTCCGGAAATTCCTATAGAAAATCCCCCGGGAGTTCCTCCGGAAATTACTCTGGGAGTAAATTACTCTCGTTTTCAGAGAAACACGCGGAGAATCTGCCGGTGAAACTCCCGGAGGGATTTTCGTAGAAACTGCTGGTGGATATCCCGGAAGAATTTCCGAAGGAACTGCCGGAGGAGGTCCCGTAAGATTTCCCGTAAGAACACCAGGAGGAATTTCAGGAGGAACTCCTAGAAGAATTCCTAGAGATGACCTCCAGGGAAACTATCGGAAAAACTTCGGGAGGAATTTCCAGCTTAATTTCTGAAGAAAGCCTAAATGATTTCCTGGAATAGCTTCTGGTGGAACTCCCGGAGGAATTTCCGGAGAAACTCCCGGATGAATTGCTGGTGGAATTCCCGGAGGAACTCTCGAAGGAATTTTCTGGAAGAATTTCTGAAGAAACTCCCGGGAGAATTTTCAAAGGAACCCCGGGGAAACTACCACAAGCATTCTCGGAAACAAGAGAATTCATCTTATAGACAAATCTCGTCTAGCTGAAACCTCTGTTGGGGTTTGTAGCTGGACCATCATCATCATCAGAGGACCTCCCAAAGAATTCCCTGAGGAGCTTCTGGTGGAAAATCTATATAAATTCCTGAAGAAGCCTAAATAAATTCCAATTCTGCCGAAATTCCCGGAAGAATTTTCAGAGGAACTGACAATAGAACTACCGGAATAATTCTCGAAGGAAATCCTAGAGAAATTCTTGTTGGAAATGCCGGTGGAACCCCTGGAAGAATTCCAGGAGGAATTTACGGAGAAACTGGAGGATCTCCCAGTGGAAATCTTGAAGTTTCCACCGGAATTCTTTCAGGATTTCATTGCGAATTAATCTAGGAATTCCTCCGAAAATTCCATTGTTGATTTCATTTTCGGTATAATTTCTGTATAAATTTCCGGTGAAATTCCTGGAGAAATTCTTAGAAATTTTCACAAGAAATTATTCGAAACAATTCACGGAAAATTTTATGGAATTTACACAAGAAATTCGAAGATTTTTCGTGAAATTCTCAGGAATGTTTACTAGAAATTCTGCGGAATTTCCACGGAATATTCTTATTCCTAAAAATTATGGGAAACAGTACAGGGAATTCTGCAGAACTTATAAAGAAGTTCGTGAAAATTTTCTTGAAGGAAAAAATAGTGGAATTTTCGGATCAATTCCCGGCAAAATTTAGGGTGGAATTCCTGAAGACACTACCGAAGAAGTTGCTGGAGGCATTCGTAAAGAATCCCTGATATAATTTCGGATAGAATGCCAGGAGCAATTGTCGAAGGAATTCCTGGAGAAAGCTTGCATATTGATTTTTCTGCCTATTTTATAATGAATATTATTTCAGAGAGGATTTGTTTAGAACTTCAGATGTATGGTTCTCAGTGCTGTAGTTGTGAACTAAAAGCTAGTTAGTCGGCGAAAATTGGGGGCGTTACCACACATAGGCAATAGAGGGGGCATACACTAAAAAATAACTCAAATACAGGAAAAATTGAAAATGGTTTTCAATTGTGAGAAAATGGTTTTCAATGGCAGAAAGTGAGAACGTCATAAAGTGCCTTCCATGACCAAAATAAAATCTACAACCACAAATCATAAATAAAGACCCAGGTACTGAAGCATTGAGCAATACATCAGAGGGTTGGTGGGGGATGCTTTGTAGTTGCCAGCCATACTCCTAGGTGCAGGGGCCTATGCAGTGTCAATTGGCCCATGATGAATACCAGTGAAGTCCTGATTATAGCATTCTGGCCGCGTGCTAACGACAAGATATCGCAGTCATAGTAATTGGATTTTATAATATTGTGAAAGCGAAGGATGGCAGTCGGACATTCTACTATTTTAGAGCCGGGTGACCCTGACTTGAATCGGCGAGTGGGCTAATGGCTAGCCTGTCTTCCGCCCGTCCGTGGCGAGCCTTGCAGCACGCTGTCTTATCCTGGCACCAAGCTTTTGATTAATTATTTTTAGATCGTCTTAGGGGAAATGCTACAAGGTTAAAAGACTATTATTTTTTTATTTACTTCCACTATTAACTTTTTTATGTATCAACAAGCAGATACATATTTCGTTTCCTACTTGGAAACTTCTTCAGTGTTTGTTATCGACTAACAAACACTGAAGAAGTTTCCAAGTAGGAAACGAAATAAGTATCTGCTTGTTGATACATAAAAAAGTTAATAGTGGAAGTAAATGGAAGAATAATAGTCTTTTAACCTTTTAACCATAAGCTTTTCCTGCTGGGTGGGAGTTTCCTGACTTGCGCTGATATGGCTCTGAACATGTAAGTATAAACCAATGCATGAACACCTTGCATACCGATAGGCATGCAAAGATAACCATGGGATCTTTAAGGGGGACTACTCAAAGTAGGATTCGACGACAGCCAAATGAGGGCCTAACAATAATGAGTGATTCAAAAATGAATAATTAATTAATAGCCCCAGAGTTTCCCCAGCAGTGATGGGGTATAGCCCTATAAACATGCTCGGCAAGTGACTAGGGGATGCGGGTGGTCGCCGAGCATCTCGATAATATCATCGAGTTCGCGAGTGCAAGGCAGAACATCAGTAAGGAACTGAAACAGAACCTTCGGATGCTTCGCCCGAGTCGCAAGACAATAACAGGACGCGTTTATCAGGGTGGTGGGAAGAGAGAAGGCCGACAAAAGTGCGCAAACTGATGCTTTCTGCTTCCTAGACTTCCTAGAACTGCTTCCTGCTTCCTTCAAACGACGTGCGACCATAAAGATCAAATGTGATCGTAATGCCATTGTAAACTAAATTGTATTTCAAAACCCCGCTGCCTGACACGAATGCACCTTTCTGGTGTAAAATGTCATTAATAAACAAACAAACAAACAAACAACAGATTGGGATACATACGGCATCGACCCAAGAAGGCGACTTCTCGGCCCAAAAAGGCGAAAGGCACCTACCAGCCGCAAGTCACCGGGCCAGAAGAAGGTACCAGCCGTCCGGTGCCATTGGCACAAGGGACCGAAAATCCATGGCAGCTGGGCAGTAGGGCAAAGCAGAAGTCGAGTGTATCTCGACCTGCAAAGAAAGCAAAGGATAAAGACGAGGCCTTGTTTGTGAAAATAGATAGTGATAGAAAAGTGCACCGAAGTCCTTGAATCAATGCGGGCGGCAGAAAAGCTTTCGGTGCTAGGTCAGGACGTGCGAAGCGTCAGACGCACCAAGACCGGTAAAATGATCTTGATTCTGAAACGCGAAGCACAAGCTAGTGGGACGGACTGTAGGAAGTTGGCCCAAGAGATCTTGGGTGACGACGTCAATGTGAGGTCGTTGGGGGCGGAAGTGACCCTCCAGTTTAAACAACTGGACGAGGTTACGAACGCGGACGATGTCGTCTCTGCCATCAGAGAGCAGTGCGGCACAGATGTTGAGAAGACCTCTGTACGCCTAAGAGGCGGCACCTTCGGCACGCAGGTAGCCGACCTTAGATCAGTCACGGAAGCAAAAAAAGTCATAGAGAATGGAAGTTGAAGATCAGCTGGTCAGTATGCCCAGTAAGCAAACTTCAGCCGCCATCAGTGAACAAGTGCTATTCGTGTTTAGAGTCGGGGCACAAGTCCTACGACTGTATGGACCCAGACCGTAGTAACCTGTGTCATCGTGCGTTGTGGTGAGGAAGAGCACAAGGCGCAGGAATGCGATAAGTCACCAAAGTTCCTCATCTGCGCCAACAAAAAGCAAGCTTGTAACCACGTTTTGTGTGGACCTTCATGTCCTATCAGAGAGACAAACAAGTAGAAGCCGTGCTAGTAACACAATTGAATTTTAACCACTGTACATCTGTTTAGCAGTTGCTGTGGCAGTCGTCCTCCTGTTCGACCCGTACAACGTTCCTGTCGTCAATTAGGTGACGAACGGTTTTAGGATGGCGGCTATTTGCACAACGGGACGGTATCTGGTCCAAGAGGTGGTACACTCTTCCGCTGAGGGTGTCGTGATGGCCAAGATTAACGGTGCTTACCCATACGCTTAAACCTGGTTTAAGCACTAAGCGGAGGTGAAGAAATCGACCCTAAGACTCATTGGCCAATTGGTAATACAGTCGACTCTCCACATCTCGATGTTCTATATCTCGATATCTCTTCCTATGTCGATGGTTTCCTCGGTCCCTTCAATATACATACATTTGGACATTCTACATCTCGATAACCTCCCTATCTCGATATCTCTTTATCTCGATGTGTTCTGATCATATTTTGTTCTGGATTCACTCTCCTTATGTCGATATGATTAAATTTTTTGGCTACTAGACCATCTTTGAACAATAACAAACACATCAACAACAGGAAACGACATTTGTTTTGTTGTCGTTTTTCATAGCAACGAGCTTTTTCGGATCTAGTACCCATTTCAATTTTCCTTCCATTCCTCGATCTCTCCCTATCTCGATGGTCCCTTCAATATCGAGATGTGGAGAGGCGACTGTAGTTTCTGGGTGATCTGCGAAAGTTACATCTGTTCAGGGCCAATCCCAAACCGTTTGGAAATGGCCATTTTTCTGCGTATACCTTACGGATTTTCGATCAGCCAACATTGGTCAGCATACTAGTTCTAGTTTCTGAGGAAAGGATAAAACATTATGGAAGTAAATGTCACTTAAAATGACAAGCAGAAGAAAAAATGCATTAACATACCCTCGAAAAACCCGGAACATCTCCGGTGGCCAAGGACCAATCTGAGGTTTTGGATGGGGACACAATACTAGAAGAGTTTCCAATCCGCCAGTGTGTTGATCGCGTATGCTGCCACAAGAATTGAATCCCCGTGGACTTCTAAGGTCATATGCGAAGCCGACGATCTTGACATCAGAAGGGAACTTTAGTTTCAGAAGTCCGCCGTACATAATATTCCATAATACCGGGTCCAATAATGAGCCTTGCGGTACTACTGCATTAATTGGAACACTTCTCTGACTGGCATCGGTCTCGTATAATAGTATACGGTTCTGGAAATAGCTTAGAATATATAGAATACCTCGCCTTTTACATTGGATCGCTATCTCAGCGGTCTTTACCACGCTGTCAACGTCAAACGTGGACTTATCCTTACGAAACCCGAACTGATTGCTTGCGAGGCCGCCCGTACCCTCTGAGTACGGGGTCAGCCTGTTGAGGATGATCCTCTCCAGCAATTTGCTCGTCATGTTAATTAGACGGTTTCCCGGCTTTCGGTAACAGAACCAACTTCTGCCATTTTCTATCTATCGGGAAAACTATTACAGTCATGGAAACATCTCTGCATAGATGTTCGCAATGATTGCTGCCTTGAGAAGGATGTTCGGAACTCCATAAGGCCCTGGAGCCACCATTTTGGCCTACACGCACCCGAATACTAGAATAGAATGACTAACTCATGTCAAAGACTTGGGCGTAATTTTGGATTTCCAACAAGATGCACATCTCGTACGTTGTGGGCAAGGCTTCCAAAAACCCTGGGCTTTATCTTTCTTTGGCTAAGGAATTTTCTGACATTTACTGTCTGAAGTATCTGTTTTGTTCACTGGTGCGGTATATACTGGAGTATTGCTGCGCCCCGTTCGGAATCCCAATGAACGGTGCAGAACAAATTGAGACGTTTCCTACGATTTGCTCTGCGAAGACCACCGTGGAGAGGTCCATTACGCCAGTCAAGTTATAATATCTGCTATCGGCTTATCGATCTGGAGCTGCTAAGGAATCGCCGTAACATTGCTTGGGCCGTACTGGTTATAGTTGTTTCGCAAGGCCGAATAGTTGTAGCGATATTTTGGAGCAAAATATATCAACGTACAGCCGAGGGCACTTCCAAATAACGCTATGCTAAGAAGGCCATTTCGTCGGACTAACTACAGTATGAACGGTAGTATTAAAGGATTACAGCGGTTATTACGGTATCAACAATCTTCGACTTCAACTTGCCTTATCAGACGCTGCGTCGGAGATTCAAAGAATTTTTCTCATCGCGTCAGGTCATGTTTGAACTCAAATTTTTACTGCAGGCGCCTCCATGCTGGTCACGTTTGGACTCAAATTTTCACTGCAGGCGCCTCTATGCTGTTTGATAAATACTTGATCCACTATGAACGCCTCGACAGGTCACGTTTGGACTCATATTTTCACTGCAGGCGCATTCGTGCTGGTTGATAAATACTTGTAAACGCCTCGACAGGTTATGTTCGAGCTCAAATGTGCACTATGAACGCTTTTTTGATGCGCAGATTGGTATTCAAATATGATGTTTTCATCAAATTCTGTATGTAAACAATTCGTTCATTTGGAATCATCTATAATTCTAATATTCCTCTTTGTGGATCACATCATATCCGGCAACGGAAAGTGCTTCACATCATCTTGCATAAATTAAGTAAGCTAATGTTACAATTAAATGTTACACTGCTCTAGCATTTTAAGAAAATTTAAATTATAATTTTGAAAATTAAAATTAACTCGAAGCAAAATATAAAGCTTGTTAGTCGCCGACTAACCCCGACCCCCCGCAACTACAGCACTGAGTTCTAGTGTTCTTAAACTTATGGAGGAATATGCAGGATTTTTATAATAATTGTTATAGCCGATTTTATATTCTTTCTGAATACTAAGTTCGTTAATATTTTTCTCACTTTATTTAAAAATATCTGATGAGCAATAAATCACGCATTTTTAAATCCATTATTGTTTAAATCATTATTGTTTCTATTTGGTTTGGATTTGGATTCATGTGTTAATATTCATGTGTTCTTATAAAACTACTATAAAACTACGATTTAGAAGACCAAAAAAGTTGCCCCCCCCCCCTTCTCGAAATCCTGGCTACGCCCATGTCTGCCCGTACTGATAGAAAGTCCTAAAAAACAATATACAATTAGATTCTTATTTATCGAAATAAAATCTCACAAATTCCTGAGTGTTCGTTCAACTACAACATCGCTCGCAATGTTCACAACATAACTTACATACATGAAAAATGACAGTTCTGTAACTAACTCATGGCTACTAAGACTAAGACTAAAAATTATGTACACAGCAAATGTCAAAAAGCTATATCAAACGGTCTACAAATATGATTGACGACAATAAATATGTATAAAATTTACGTATACTTAGTATACGCGAAAGGAAAACAGACTAGCTGCAAATGAGAACTATTTAGATCAGTAAATAGAACGAATTATACGTAGTTGATGAAATGTTCTTGTTCTGTATAAATTATATAATACTATTTATACAACAACAATAACGTTACATCATCTACTAAAAAATAATCCGCAAGTCAGATGAATTCCCATTATAAGAACAAAAAAAGTAATTAATTTTTATTTACTTAATTGTAGGTTTAACAGACTTTTCCATACTAGCAAATTTGCATTCACTTTGTTTTTCCAAAAGTTTCAAAGATGCATCATCGATGCAACAAAACAACATTCTGTTCCCCGTAGGTGTGATTTTTGATTGTAGCAAAGGAAGCAAAGGATTTTGAAATATTAATCGTTTCAAAACATTTATGTCACACAAACTTTTTCTCGCGTCCCACGGAAGGTTTAGGCAGATTTAATTTTTATGAGCAGCGTTTGGCTTAATAACGAATCTGCAATTCCTTAGTTAGTCTTCAACAAAGTATGACTAGAACACATCGAGATATAAAGATATCGAGATAGGAAGGTTATCGAGGTATAGAAAGCCCAAATGTGTGTAGATTGAAGGGACTGAGAAAACCATCGACATAGGGAGAGATATCGAAATATTTAACATCGAGATGTAGAGAGTCGATGTATATCAACTGTTGGGCACTGAACCGACTCACCTTCGATGTTCAATGGATTTGATTCTTCAGAGCCCACATCGAGCAGAAACAATGGCGAAGATTTAACTGCGGACAAACGATCGGCACTGAATTCCCTCATTCCTCACTCCTCAATTCGCCTATTCCAGCGTATCCTAACTTCGGCGTTCCAGACAAGTTTCTTTACCAATTAGAAAGCGTATAGATTATTGAGACACTACATCACTAGTGAAAATAAGATTTATTACGGACTATTTTACTGCACCACATATATTACAAACTAATACAATTTCAACGCGTGGTGCGGTCTCGTCGTGAAAGTGTGGTATACTAGAAATACTACAATAAGAGATCGGCGAAGACGCCATCTTGTTTCCAATCGAACCGTCAAAAGCGGTTCCAATTCGACATTTTGCATCCTTAAGAAGCAAGAAAAAAGTATATATTTACCTAATTACTATCGCCTACATATATAAACCTAACCAGCGTAGCCGGTGACGATCGTAGTGGCTACGTGTTGTCTAGGAACAATGAACCAGAAGTAAACAATCTGCAGGCTGGACATCGCTGCGCTGACCGTTCGCCGGTAACAATCCAGGGTTGTAGTTGGGTGGGTATTTCAATCCAACATCAACAATCTCAAAAAGAGTGTTAAATATCAGATCGAGAAGACTTCCCTTCATGTTAACATCACGGTCAATTTGCCTCAAGCCATTGGTGAACATTGCTTCCCGGGAACAGAATAACAAAACAAGATATGGACTTGATTGATATAAGAGATAAAATAACAGAGAACAATATCGAAATATGCACTGAAATACCATTTCAGTACCAATATATGCCATGGATAAGAGAAATCTAATAGCACATGATATTGATCACTTCTTATAAATAGGAATACTTGATCTTCTCCTGATATTTCAATGCAAAATATTGATATTTTATCTCTTATTATCAATCATGTCCATATCTCATTTTGCTAAATATCTAATCAAAATATGGTATTATTGAGCTATTTTCCTCTGCTCGGGTTCCGTGAATTTGAGCTCGGTGTCAGTGAAAACGTTGAAAGGGACGTACCCGTTGATATCTACATCGAAGTTTCTGCGCAAAGATGGATGATTATAGTCACCAATCGATAGAACTACATCAGACACAGATGAATTATCTGCTATGTAATGTGAAGCATTCGCATAGCAACGTATCCATATTAGTTTTTGGCGGAAGATACACAACAATTATGGAAAGTGAACGAGGCTTCGACTTTATGTTGACTGCGATTTGCTCCAGTTCAACCCAGTTGGCTAACGATACAGATTCACTTTCCAGTGAATTTTTGACTGCGACCCAAACACCACCACATCGTGACTGGTTAAATCGTTGCTTTTTTATTCTTTATTTAAGTGATTTTTGTTGAATCGTTGCGATCACATCGGAAAAAATATGTAATCGGAAGAAATTTTACTATTTTTGATCATCAGGAGGCATCAGGAAGTGATCTGTTTGAGCTGAACTAGTACCTGCCTGAAGATGGTTGGCGGAAGACCCTCTCTCTGATTCATGCACAGGACCGGGACGGCTGATGAACGTGGACTGGAAAGGCTCGACTGTGATGAGCGAATATGGGTCTTCCTCAATGCCTGATGCAGATATACGTCCCGGTGATGTGTTTGTCAGCTCGATCAGCGTAAAGCGTGGCGAAGTCAGATGGCAGGTTGAAAGTAACTGATTGTTGTTTTGTAAAATCAATACGATGGCGAGTCTGCTCGCTTCACAAAAAGCGCTGTACAAAAATGGGACAGTCGATACTCCAGGAAGTGACTCACATCGTAGTTATTCCGAATATACAACGTTCCCAACCAATGTACACTCGTTGCCTGTTGATGAAATCTTTAAATCAATGGGCATCGGTCTCCAGTGTAGCTGACATGGCTCGCGCGTCTTTTTTGCTAATTCGCATTAGTTCAAGATCATGGTTGTCCATTCCATGATTCTGTTTTTTAAGTTTCGGGATGAGCTCGTCCGTATTTATATCCTTACAAAAAAAAAACGATTATTCAGGTTCTTGGTCTTTACTGCTTTGTATTTAAACGCCGTACTTTGTATTGAAAATTTCAGAGGCAGCACTGGCTAGCTTCAACGCGTGTTCCCTCGACACACACCTCACAGAAATGTCACCATGATCCCTCAATGTTCCAGTGGATCGAGTTTCGAGCAGATATCTGCCTTTGTGGATACGGCGGACTGCTCCTTCATTGGCTTGAAAAGAACCGTTTGTTCTACGCCATGACTGTGGCGGCGGAAGAACCACTGAAGTCCTGCCTGTGTTGGGATTTTTTTTCAATTTTTCGACGCTTACTTGAACGGAGATTTTAGATAGGAAATGATAACCGGTGCCATGGGATCACGGATGGTTGGAACACTACCGAATTATTTTGCGCTTTGCGTTTGCTTCGAAGCTACGAAACCTTGCTCAGAAAATATTCCCAGTTTTATTCCAAAAAATCTGCCAGAAATTCATCTGATTTTTTTTTCAATAATTCTTCAAGAAATGTATTCAGTAAATCCTCCGAATCGGGGTCTCCAGGCGAGCAAAGGTGTAGAATTGCCAATCCGGAGATGGTGAGTTCGGTTATCGGTCCAGCTTAGGTTGTTTTCTGGTGGGAAACATTTTCGTCTCCCCTGGGCATATTTATGCAATTCGAGAGCATAGGAAAGCTTTCAGTTTATAACTGAGGAAATGCAATTAGAAGACCAAGTTGAAAATCAAGCCAAGAAATCCTCAGAAAACGGCCCGGGAATTTACATAAAAAATTCTCAAATATTCCTCTCAAATGCCCCCGGGAATTTCTTAGGAAACTTCCCAAGAACTTCCAGGCAAATTCCCTCAGAAAGTCCTTAAGAATTTTCCCCAGGAATTCATTCAGAAATTCTCTCAGAAATCCAACCGAAAATTTCCGGAATTCAGGGAAGCGTAGTAGAGTATTTTAGACGCGTGGATTCCCGCCGATCTAAACGACCACCAATAATCTATTCCAAAAATAAATGGTCAGAAGAGCTAATAAAATAAATTTTATGTTGCGACATAATAAATAGAAGACATCGCGCGTTGTGATGAAAAATTTGTTCTAACAGCCTTATCAAGGACAGTATCTTCGTGCTGCATTATTGTTCGTCAAATGCAGCTGGCTTCTGTAGCTAATGCCTTTTACTCCCCGAGGGTGCTAATCAGGACTGTCTCGCCACAGATAATTGCTCAATAAATTTTTACGATCAATGTAAATATTTTGATATTGCCCATTTAATTCACTCGACTGACGGTGATCACATCCTCGACTACCGGCAGGTATTGTTCCTTTCCTAAATTTATGGAAATGTTATGCTTCCAGTAACGAACCAACTAGAATCACGGTATTACCCTCCCGACAACGACGGCTCATGCCTCCATGCGATGATAATTTATTCTCACCACCGTGCATTAGGTCAAGCCAACTTCCAGACACATTTATTTCAATCACAACCGATAACAACATCTCTATAACAGGGTTCCGCCGTCTGCGCTTGTCCGATAAAGAAGATGTAGATCCTGGCCAGCGTTGCATCGATGGACATTAATTGGATCAGCAGGATCTCTCTTGGTACGGCGTAGTTGGCTACGGCCCATCATCGTCTTCGTCAAACCGGCAGCTGAGCCGAGTTTCGCGTGGACTAATTTGCATATCTTGGACATGGCACGAGATGAAAATCTGTCCCTCCCGTCGTTGTCATCATTTTTTCTCGGCTGATAATTTATTGTCCCATGGGTGAGCGGTTTATCCTACGGAGATATGCAAATTCGAATTGAGCCAGTAAGCTGCTGCTGACCTTGACCATCGAAGAACGTATCCCCCGTGTGGCGTAACTCAATTGCCAGACCATAATCGCAATTCCAATCTGAAGCTCCGGAGTGAATTGGTAGTCAACCGCAAATTATAAATTAAATCAAATTGCTGCTTCTCCAGAGGGGAGAGAATGCTCCAGAACGGAAAATCAGAACCTCCCAAGACGAGTGGGAACTGGAAATGGATGGAGCTACGTCCGTTGGACAGCCACTCGCGGTTGCGCATCTGTCATTCATGGACGGCGACTCCGGGAACTGATGTCAGTCACGTTCGCCCTGGTTTATTAAAAAAAGATGAAGCAAAAATGATAATAATTCGCAAATTGATATCAACCCCGAAATGGAACGCCAGTGCAATGGCTGAAGCTCGCCGATAGGCTGGTTGGGTAAGCTTCGCTAGGTTCTTGCCGGGGATGGGATTTTGCGCTCCGCAAAAGTCAAGACGTCCGTCTTCTGTCTGGCCCGGATCCGACTGTGTTAAACATTATAATTATGTATGTAAATCGCGGCTTGTCCACGTTCGTTGGCCAGCCAGAACAGCCCGAGCGGATGAGGGACGCCAAGGCTTACGGAGTCCGATTCGTGTATTGTCTGAAGACATGTCTGGTGCTTGTGCGTGTGAAACGAAGTGCTGCGAGATAATTGAATTAAGTTGTCCGCATGATTGTGACATGAGCTGCTGCTGTTGTAGCTGCCAACACAAGTTCATTGGGTTCTTGTTTTCGATTAAAACCTGTTGGAGTATTGTCTGCTGGTCAGTTGGGTGAAAATAAAATTCCAGCTACCTCCTTAAATGTACCTTGCAAGCATTTTCGGGCTCATTCGAATAATTAAAGCAAAACACCCTATTCAACAACTGGCAACAGAAGAATGCTAGATTTTTAAAATAACTCCGAATTCCGAACATCTTTGAGTATCAGACAATGTTTCAACCTAACAAAATTTTATAAATTCATGATATTCAAGTTTTCAGAAAAAATATCATAATTTCAAATTAACACATTATGTATATTCCGAATTTAAACCAAATTAAAAAAAACCCAGATTAATCCACCTAGCAGTGATGATGCCTTTCTCGTGCATTATAAAATATATCGCATTAGAAAGGTCAAAAAAGCTCTTTAGAAGAATAGATCACATTTTTTCGATCATTTTGCATGTTTTTGCCTTAGTTAAAATGCATTGCCACCATATTCGGAAAAAAAAATTTTTTCGGTTTTGATTTTTTTTTTCCAAGGGGGGACCCTTGGGAAAAAACAATGATTTTTCAATAATTCCAAAATGCAATGTCCGATCGAGCCAATTTTCAATAGCAAACAATGGGACCGCATTCCCCGTCGAATGCAACTTGTTGCGAGTGAATCGGATAATGCTAAGTTTAAAAAAGTGTGTCTACAAAATTTTGTACACATACACACATACACACACACACATACATACACACATACAGACATCACCTCAGTTCGTCGAGCTGAGTCGATCGGTATATAACACTATGGGTCTCCGGGCCTTCTATCAAAAGTTCTTTTTTGAAGCAATCATATAGCCTTTCGGTACAACTTTGTTGTACGAGAAAGGCAAAAAATCTCGTTTTCTCGTTTTAGTATTTTATTATTATTATTTATTATTATTATTATTATTTAGTTATCTCGTTTATTTTTCGGGCACTTACCCTCAACCAATTTGCTCGCAGCAAGTTGCATTTGACGCAGAATTTCTGCTTTAATCAGCGCAATTCAAAGTATCAAGTCACCCGGTTAATTTGCAGTATTACCCCCTTCTATCTATTACTAGTTTCCCATACGCAACCGTGAATAGGATTTAAGCTGATTTTGTCCGTAGTCTGAATTATTATTCAAGGAATAAATTTAATCAATAATGAGCATTTGAGATTTTAAGGGAAAGTTATCTGGTAATATATTTTTCTATTCTTGAAGTATTATACGATGACCGTAAAAAGACCTAAATAATATTTTAAATAGGATGTACTTTGTTAAAAATGCTTTCTACATTTGTTTAAACTTTCTTGGTTTTCTAAAAGGTGATGGAAATAATAATGACGCTTATCCAGCTTTCCGCGCTCGGTAATGGCGGCTTGTCGGTGTGTAAAAATCAATCGGACACTGTATTGGACACTGACACTGGAGGAAAGTTCACTGGCGTTCCTGGGTGAGGGGAAGCGAAAGAAGGCCTGTCCCACCCAGGAACATTCATGCTTAGGACATGTCTTACTTGTCCTAGCCAGGTCCTAGCCACACCCGGCACCACTGACTCACCAACACGTCTCACCCGCCGTTCACTTAGTGAAATGTTCGAAATCTTGTCCGATTTTTAAAAAGAATTTCTCTGATTTCTTTTTTACAAAATTTTAGTCATTTCAAAATTGCGCCAAATAAATTTGAAATGGTGACAAAGTGATGAATTTCTCAAAAGTGGACTGTATAGGTGGTTCTTGGATGGTGGATTGTGGAAGCAAATTTGTGGATAGAAATTGTTGCTCGCGTCCCGCAGTGACGGAGCCGGGTGGGAGCAGAAGTGCTAGATTACTCCTTCCCTGGATGGCCCGCAGGCTGTGAAGTCCCTGTGACTTCACCTCGATGGTGGTGGACTGGACCAGTCTCGCTCGACTGGCAGCACCTCAATTACACTCAATAAACACTACACTTTACGGAAGGGAAGTGCTCATCCTAGAGCACCACGCTACTATGTGGGCGGACTTTAGGACTTCGAAACGAAACACCGGATAAATTCACTTTACACAGGATTTATTAGCATTTTCTCTTTCACTTTTATTTACACTGATAGACCGTTTGTCGGGTCTTACAATATATCACTATTAGAGCTTTAGCCAGCTCGGATGATTACTCTACACTTGTTATCACTTGCCTTTTGCCAGGCTTCAATTCGTAATTATACTATCACTACTTATCACTACCTTTAGCCAGGTCAAATTCAAATTCATACTAATACTTCACTTGCCTTTCGCCAGGCTTCATTTCATTATTATACTGACTTTACTGCGCGACGAGCGCGCATATTTATATCCCTTTGACGCGCATTCCAGAAACATCACGCAGCACGTGGAGTATTCCAGGCGTACCGCGTACGTTATCGATGATGACAATGATGATTGATGATGACGATTGCCCTTGCGCGCCACTGCACGGTGACACATCTCTCGCATTCAGTGGTACTCACCGCGGCGTCGCGTCGATGATATGCTGACACTCACTCTCTCGCGTCGTCGGCGACGGGTGCTGCTTCGCTTGATGGATAGACGTCGTGTAGGTGCTGCTGTTGTTGTTTATGTTCCCATCGTCGTTCTGAGCGTCGATCGCATCCAACGATGATTTGAAGGCGCATGCTGTTAGTGGTTAAGAATTTCATCTTTCAGTCCGCCATGCGGACTGAACATTCTCCCCCCGCAAGAGTGGAAGCCGCAACATTTGGTTCAGACGATGAGAGGTTGTCAAGTATTGGTAGTAGTGCTAACTTGTAAATGGATCGCTTGTATACTGCCGACTTGGTTTTCACATCCACAACTCTAACTAAACCTTCCGCTCCTGGATATACCTTGTCTACGTGGCCTAGTCTCCAGTTTTGAGGTGGAATATTATCTTCCTTCAACATGACAACTAAACCAGGTCTTACACTTATTTGCTTTTGAGTCCATTGACCGCTAACATGAAGTTCCGTTAAATATTCTCTGGACTATCTGCTCCAAGAGTACTCTCGCAAATGGCTGAGAATTCTATAGATCTCGCTACGGACTGTGGCAATAAGGTTCCGAGTAACTGGATTTATATTAGGTTGGATGTACTGGCCTTTGTCTTATTGGGGAGCTGAGAGTGTCGAATTTGTTTTGCAACTCGTTGCAAATCGATGTAGAGAAAGGGATTCAAATTTCTAAGTCGATGATTTTGTCACCTGTCTTCACTTTTACTAACTTATTCAAAAGCAGTCTGGATTCTCTAGGTTCAGGAACGGTTAGATAGGATGAAAGAACTCGTTTTTCCCTTTTCTCTCGAGAGTTGGACAGGAAATGCAATGTGTAAGCACTTCGCTGCGTTTTCCGGATAGATTCAAACTTATAAAATATTGGAAACTCGTCAACTCTCGTTACTGTGTAAACAGATACAGTTGGCTTCAACTCTGGTATCTCGTTGTCACCCGGAAGGTCGACAACATCGACTTCATAAACTGTATTACGTAGAGCACTGGGTCTATTCCACCACATGTGCTTCTTAACCAACTCAGTGACAGTTTGCTCTCGAGAAACTGTAATAGGGTTATCTGACGATGGGCGAAGATTGGAATGATGAAGAAGATACCATTTGTTTAGATCGGGTGGATCATTTGACTCCTGAATCTCCTTACAATGATTTAGCGACTCATACTCTTCAATGAACGCATCATATTGAGCTTTTAGGTCAGGGTTACGGGCCAACTTTGCTTCTAGAAGATAGAAACGACGCAAAGCCATAGAACGAGAATCTGACAATTGTGCTACATTGTCTTTCAATGGTAGTTGAACCACGTAACGACCGGTTTCGTCACGACGGTGGGTTGCCAAAAAATGTTCCTCACACACTTTCTCTTCGGTTGTTGGTACTAGCTCCGGATCCACACTTTCTATTTCCCAAAACCTCTGCAAGAGCTTATTGACTGGATCTGCACTAACAGTAAGCGATCTCACAACTAATCCTGAACTCTGACCCTGGAAATAGTTACCTCCTACTAGCCAGCCTAATCGAGAATCATGAAGTCCGGGAAGATCGTCCGATAGCTTCATGTAGCCTGGTTTAATAATGTCATAGAAATGATCCATTCCAATAAGCATATCAATCTGGTTTGCTTTATGGAAACTTGGATCCGCAAGTTGAATACCAGGTGGGATATTCCAAGACCCAATGTCAATTGTGAAGGAAGGTAGAAGACCGGTAATTTTAGGCGACACAAGGCAGGACAGGGATAACTTAAAGTTATTGCATTTGGAGCGGATTTGGACTTCACAAATTTGCTTGATTGTGGATTTAGCACTACCAATACCAGTTATGGGAACACTCACCTCTCTTGTTGGAACTCCTATTGCGTTGGCCAATGATTGCGTGATGAAACTGACCTGAGATCCACTATCCAGCAGGGCTCTGCATTGATGAGGCTTCGAATGCTGATCCAAAACGTCGACTACAGCAGTGAGCAGGAACACTTGACTCGTTTGTCGCACTGGAACTGATGATTGAACTGCATTCGTAAAAGCGCCGCTAGTCGAGGGCTTGCACAATGGAACTGGAACTGCTGCTTCTGCTGGAACAACTGGAACAGGTTGCTGCTTTGCTTGTTTCGCCTCGCTGCTATTCTTCGGTGATAGGATCGTCTCTTCCAAGTGTAGCAAAGAGTGGTGTCTTTGATGGCACTTGGTACAGGATTTCTTCGACGAACAATCTTTAACTCGATGTCCTCGCCGGAGGCAGTTGTAGCAGATCTGCTTCTCTTTCACGTTGGCGATTCTCTGACTGACCGATAACTTGTTGAATGCCGAGCAATTGAATGTGTAATGATTCTCGGCACAAAAGCCACAACGTTGTACTGCCGGGGTTGGCGATATAGCAGTATTGATCTTCGCTGGAAGATGCTTCGATGGGTTTGCTTTGATTTGCGGTCTTCGCTTGTACTGGCTGTCATTAGCTGTTTGGCATCTCTCCAGGACAGACACACGTTCCTTCAAGAAATGTATGGTGTCTGTATATTCAGGTAACTCTCCTTTCTTGACGGTTGATTCCCACAGCTTCTTGGTTTCATCGTCCAAGGCTTGAGCAATCAGAAATACCACCATGTACTCCGATATCTCGGCGAAGTCCTGACCCAGAAATTTGAGGTTCTCCACGTGACCATCGAAAGTTTCCACCAATGCTCGCAGTTCACTGTAGGATTCATTGGTGAGTCTTCTCACGCTTAGCATGCTTGCTAGGTGCTTGTCGATCATCCGTCGTTTGTCGGAAAAACGTTCGTCGAGTAATTGCCAAGCATGCACATAATTGCCGTCTGTGATTGTTTTGGCGTCAATCAGACCGGCGGCGTCGCCAACTAGAGCCCTTTCCAGATGATAGAGCTTGATACGGTCAGGTTCATTACTCCTGTCTACCACGTCTCTGAACATTACTTTGAATTTTTCCCAGTGCTCATACTTCCCGTCGAATGTCGGTATGGCACGTGGTAGGGATGGTTGGATGATCAGCGGTTGCTGGTTTCCGACAGGCTGTGGCTCAAGAGCTGGTGGTGTATCGATTTTCTCTAACCAGCTCTCAAGCAGCATGGATACTTCTTCGTACAGCTCAACGAATCCGAAATAGATATCGTCTTGCTCCTCACGTTCGACAGGAAGAACCTGGGCGACGATTTCCTGATGAAGTTTGGTAAACTCTGCGTTGGCATTCTCGACACTTCGTTGATACACTTTCACTTGAGCGGTAGTTAGCTCAGCGTTGTCCTCGTTTGCCTTTTCCAGGATGGTTTGAATCCGAATCACATTACGCTTTGTCAATCCACGATTGTGGACCAACAGCTCAAGGTCCTGGTCAGCAGCACTATCACTTTTAGTTGCCTCAGGATTTTTCTTCACTGGTGTTCTTTTGGGAGGCATTTTGGAATACTTGTCAATCACTATCACTTGAGTTCGGTAGATTGTTCACTTTGGATAATGTTCGATTTTCAACTTAGGTTCACTTGACTCATTTTGCTCCAATTCACTTCTTCGGGTTCCGCTTCTCTGGCCGTTATCGGCTGGCCACAACTCAATGTATTCGTTCGCCGGTTGACGAATCACTCAATCGGATCGGTAATGCTCGCTCGCATTCCGCACACTATTGGATACCGGACAGTACTGGACTGATGACCGGTTTACTATAGATTTACTTCCACCAAGTATCTGGATTTTATGCTACCGAGACAGGAACAACAGCAATAGTCCGAATGTAACGGGATTGCTGACTGCTACCGGGAATAGCAGTGGAAATGGAAATCGTCTCAAGGCTGATTATTAACGCACTTAGCTGCGGGTGCAGCTCTCAGAACGACAGCAACCGTCTGGGCGAGACGGAGTTGCTGACTGCTATCGGTAATAGCAGTGGGAACGGATTGTCTTAATCAGTCAATTGACGACACTCTGCTGCGGATGCAGCTCTCGGAGCATTAAATCCTCATCCGGCTCGAAGGACCAAAAAATGTTGGATCTCAAAAGTACTGTATAGGTGGTTCTTGGATGGTGGATTGTGGAAGCAAATCTGTGGATAGGGATTGTTGCTCGCGTCCCGCAGTGACGGAGCCGGGTGGGAGCAGGAGTGCTAGATGACTCCTTCCCTGGATGGCCCGCAGGCTGTGAAGTCCCTGTGACTTCACCTCGATGGTGGTGGACTGGACCAGTCTCGCTCGACTGGCAGCACCTCAATTACACTCAATAAACACTACACTTTACGGAAGGGAAGTGCTCATCCTAGAGCACCACGCTACTATGTGGGCGGACTTTAGGACTTCGAAACGAAACACCGGATAAATTCACTTTACACAGGATTTATTAGCATTTTCTCTTTCACTAATTACACTTCATTAGACCGTTTGCCGGGTCTTACAATACTATATAACTATTAGAGCTTTAGCCAGCTCAGATAATGACACTACTTGTTATCACTTGCCTTTTCCCAGGCTTCAATTAATAACTATGCTATCACTACTTATCACTACCTTTAGCCAGGTCAAATTCAAATTCATACTAATACTTCACTTGCCTTTCGCCAGGCTTCATTTCATTATTATACTGACTTTACTGCACGACGAGCGCGCATATTTATATCCCTTTGACGCGCATTCCAGAAACATCACGCAGCACGTGGAGTATTCCAGGCGTACCGCGTACGTTATCGATGATGACAATGATGATTGATGATGACGATTGCCCTTGCGCGCCACTGCACGGTGACACATCTCTCGCATTCAGTGGTACTCACCGCGGCGTCGCGTCGATGATATGCTGACACTCACTCTCTCGCGTCGTCGGCGACGGGTGCTGCTTCGCTTGATGGATAGACGTCGTGTAGGTGCTGCTGTTGTTGTTTATGTTCCCATCGTCGTTCTGAGCGTCGATTGCATCCAACGATGATTTGAAGGCGCATGCTGTTAGTGGTTAAGAATTTCATCTTTCAGTCCGCCATGCGGACTGAACACAAAGAGTGCGCGTCTTTGGTGAGTCGATGAAAAACGAGTACACAGAAAAACTACAACAGTACCTACATGAACAATTTTAATTTGGATGATTATTCTGTCTATAAACGAACCTCGTTATTGACATACATAGAAAAAAATAAATTTCTTTTTTTTAGTCAATAGTTTACATTTTTATCAAATCAAGCTACTTTGAATTTATTATTTCACTAAAAAAGAGAAAAACAGAAAAACAACATGTACAATAGCTGGATGGCGCGTTTCACCCTAGCGGAAAGAACAACTTTTAATTTTCATATTATAAACTTTTTGTTTTCGACAAAACCATTCGCAATTTTCGAGAGCCTCTTTGAAATAATGTAAAGATTGTTCGTGTTACTAATGAGCGATATTGAATGATTACAGCGCCACCTACAGGTAAAAATATGGGGCTCATTTTCTCATATATTTAATCGATTTTTTGGTTTAGGGTCACTTGGCCGAATGCCGTTTGGCCGAATGTCGTTTGGCCGAATGCCATTTGGCCGAAAGGGTCATTTGGCCGAATGTCGTTTGGCCGAATAGTTAAAATTTGTTTCCGGATTAAGGGAAGAAGAAAGAAGGAAGGAGAAAAAAGCTAGAAGGAAGAAGGGAGAAGGGAGGAAAGAGGAAGGAAGAAAAAAGAAAGAAAGAGGAGAGGGAGAAAAAAGAAAGAAGAAATAAAAAGGAAGAAGGAAGGAGGAAGAAGAAAGAAAGAAAGAAGAAGGAAGAAGATAGAAGAAAAAAGGAAAAAAGATGGAAGAAGGAAGAAGGAAGAAAGAAAAAAGAATAAGAAAGAAGGAAGAAGGAAAAAAGAAGAAGGAAGGAGGAAAAAAATAAAAGGGATAAGAAAGAAGGAAGAAGGAATAAGTAAGAGAGAAGATGGAAGAAGGAAGAAGGGACAAGGGAGAAGGGAGAAGGAAGAAGGAGGTGGGATGAAGGAAGAAGGAGGAGGGAAGAAGGAAGAGTGAAGAAGGAAGAAGGAAGAAGAAGGATGGCAGAAGGAAGAATAAGGAAGAAGAAGGAAGGAAGAAGAAAGAATAAGGAAGAAGGAAGGAAGAAGTAAGAAGTAGGAAGAAGGAAAAGGAAGAAGGGAGAAGGAGGAGGGAAGATGGAAGATGAAGGAAGAAGAAGGAAGAAGGTTCAACTCGTGTTTTATCTGTCGGCGCCATTCACCATTGTCCACCACGCCACCAAGTATTAAGTACAGTATTTTCCGCTCATGCATAGGCTGACCAGATAATTTCGGTGAAAAAACGGGACAAACGCACTTGCAAAACGGGACATGTAAAAAACCTTGTGTCAAAATACAAGAGCTGTGGAAATTTCGTCATTTATGGGCTTTATTTTCATTTTACGTGTAAGAAGTTAGAGAAACATGTTAGAGTGAATCATTCGCCACAATAACTTTCTATTGCTTTGAGTTAGATGTGAAAAAATACTTAACTACAAATATTTCACTCTTCAAAAGGGCGTGGATAAAAATACAAAGGAACAAAAAATTAGGCATTTTTTAAAAAATGGAAAAATTCTGGAATTTTGAAATATTTTTTTAATCCACTTTTAAACATGCATTAAGGATTTTATTACTGACCAATATCAGAAACTTTCCCAATTGAACCGTTTGTTTGAGAAACTGCATATGTAACATTTTTGGCCAAAATGAGATTTTTATATATTCTGAATCTCCTTCCAAAAATACGTATTCTGGCAAAAAATACGAAAAAAAAAATTTGTTCAGGAATGCATGATTTTTTTTCGTTTGTTTGAGAAACTACATACCGTTTTGCTTCGAATTGCCGGATGCTTCGAAAGCCGGACACTTCAATTGTTATTCGACTTTATTTACCATCTCAACAAGTATATCTTGGGTTATCAATGCAGGGAACGATTCTTGGACTTGAAACCATTTTAACAAATGTAAGTAATCCGTGATCTGTGGTAAAACCTTGAAAATTAGAGGTAGAAGTTGAAAGCATGTCATAATCAACGGTGAATTTCGTTTTTCTTGAATGCAGTTTAAGACTCAACATTAGAGAAACTAAGCTCATATTTTCTATATTCTATCATTTGCAAGGGGTATTAGTAATTCATTAACATAATATGATAGCACTCTTTGTCATGAATTAGAGAAATTGCTTGGGAATTCATAGCTTTATAATTTATATTACATTTTCTGTATGTCCGGACTTCGAGGCAAGTTTTTACAATTGCTTCGATTGCCGGACATGCTGAAATGATGTTAAGGGAGCGTCCACAAATTACGTAACGCTCAGAGGGGGTAGGGGGGTTGGTCGAAGTGTGACAATCCTTACAAAATTTTCAGAAGTTTCATACAAAAAGTGTAACATAGGGGAAGGGGGGGGGGTTGAAAATGCCCAATTTTTGCGTTACGTAATTAATGGATCTTCCCTAAACAACTATTTATCAGTTAAGTTAATTGAAATCAAACGATTCGTAATAAGCAATCATAGTTACAATTTCATTAGATTTTAGTTGCTACACCCCAGAAGGAACATTGCTTGCTCTCAGCTTATCGATATTTACTTATACACATATTGTAAATGGTATCACTTTATTAATTGTACACAAGTAGCCAAACTTCAGTTTCTAGTGAAAGGTTGTCTTCAAATGTAGTTTTTTAACCATCCAAATTTTTGTAGAAAAAAAAAACAAGTTCGTTAATCTAGCTTTTTAACAGAATTGTATAAAAAGACACGTTGTGAACGACTCTCGTCAAATAAAAAAAACTCAACATTTCTCGGACACACCCGGATTTATCATTCCGCATGAGTTCATTATTTCAATCGCTCCTTGCAATCCTTGATTTCTAAAAGCAAACTAAAACGGATTTCAAAAGACACATAAATATCACTAATTGCAGCTAACCCACGTTGAATTTGAGAGGATTGAGATTGAAAAAAAAACATTTCATTACCCACAGATACGTCAAATGTCAAAGAGGTGTTCTACTTTGAAAGGGGAGAGGAGGGAGATTGTATGAAATTATTAGATTCCCAATGTTTTATATTGCAGTTAAATGCTCCCGCTTGGTTTCAAATGCAGTTTTTTTGGTAGTCCTGGTCAATCTCGGAGCAGAAACTTCGGATGGTACACACAACCGGGGTATGCCAGATTTCCATACAAATGTGTATAGAAACCTTACTTTACGGTTTTATATTAATTGAGAAATATGAATGCTATCCTAGTTGTCTTTGAACGGATTAAATTGGCTATTTGAAAATCAATATAGCCAAACTTAAAATGTCCGGAAATTCGAAGCATAATTGTCCGGTATTTGAAGCATCCCTTATACTGTGTCCGGATTTCGAAGCAAGCGATGCTCAATGTTTTCGAATCTATTAGCTATTTCGTTCATACAAAATGTCATTTTCACTACACTACAGCAAATTTGATAAGTTAATTTTGACAGGATGTGTTATCAATCAGTGTAAAGTATTTAATTCCGTTTGAAATATTAAACTAAAAATTCAGCAGTGCTTAAGTGTCCGGACTTCGAGTCGAAACGGTATGTCCACGCACTTTGAAGAGCAATTATGGAGTACTGCTTACAGTTTTTGCACTGGAAGTGCCCCACGGTGTTGAATTTTGCCAAAAACTATTGATCTTTATCGAAGAAATTGAAAGGTTCGTTGCCAATTTGCTCAGAAACAGTTTTTTGTTGTTTTCTCGAAATTGTGTAAAATGGACTTATGCAGTTTCTCAAACAAATGATTCAATTGTAAACAATTGAATTTTAAAAAATGTCAAAGTACCCTGTCTAAAGCCAGTCTGGGCATTAAAGGGAAAATATAAAATAATTTTATGAAAAAAAAGTCAAAAGACAAATGCGAAAAGAGCAATAGGGTAGACTTATTGATTTCCCGAACTAAAACCTTTTTCATAAATTTAAGTGATTGAAAATCTGTGGAAAGAAAATCAAGGAAAGAACATTAATAAAATGTAATTGTAATT
Source organism: Armigeres subalbatus (assembly GCF_024139115.2). Taxonomy (NCBI): domain Eukaryota; kingdom Metazoa; phylum Arthropoda; class Insecta; order Diptera; family Culicidae; genus Armigeres; species Armigeres subalbatus. The sequence continues at coordinate 190,474,889 of NC_085140.1, read as the reverse complement.
ATTTTCATATTTTGCATGTGAATAAATGTCAAACCTGATCAATGAATTATTGGCAGTGGCTGATTTTCTACCCGCCGCTGTCACATCCAGGGGCTATAGTATATGCGCAAAATAGCCAGCAAGAGTTAACCTCCAGAAATGTGTATGACGAAAGTCATCTAATGCGGGTTTTCTCAAAATAAGAAACTTTTCATGAAAAACTATTTGGTACCGATTATGTAGATGATGTAGGAAGGTGTTCGCTACCATGCCAACCAAATATTTTTTGATGAAAGTGCTTAATTTTGAGAAATTGAACTTTAGATGCCTTTCGCCATACTGATTTCAGAAAGTTAACTCTTGGTGTGCCGCTGTAAGCACGCTCAAAGCAGGCGATTCATTCACAGTTCTTTTAGATCGAAATTGATTCAAATGGCGCTAAAAGTAGCTTCACACCTCGGGAATCTTGTCCATTGATGTTGTTCCCATGTGCTTCCAAAAAGACGGAACTCATGCGATTTTCGTCACGAAAAGTAAAAACAAATCCTGGCTAATTTATAGGCTGGTTTACGGAGTCGGAGTCTCGGAGATTTCCGCTGGATTGTATTTTAAATCGGGCCTAAATTAAACCCGCCCACACATAAGGAAGCGAAATTTGCAGACAAGCTCCTGATCTCTGAACTAGCCTGAAAGTATGTGAGGACCGAAATCCGAACAAATTTCCCCTGTGTGTGTGTCATCCTCTACCCCTCACCCAGCTGGGGGTGTTGGTCAAGTAGTACTACGAATAATTTGATCATATCTCATGCTCCGTAATGGTGCCCTTTTGTTATGAAGACTAGTACTGCAAAAGGAATCACTCCTGAAGCAAGAAAGGTTTCTTCAGGAAGTGTAGGGAACAGGATGTACTAGTTGTTCTGAACAGGTACAGCAAAACTTCACAAGGACGTCCTCATTCGTACTAACTACTCAGGAATAGAAGGTCGAGAAGAGCCATCGTTGCCGACTAAAGCGTGAACCAGATACCTGGGACTCCCACACTATCCGCGGCAATAGCAGCAAACGATGCCGTATTTAGTGTCCAATTTTAAATCTTTAAATTTATAAATCAGCGGAAGAAAGAAGGAATGTATTGGAACGTGCTCACCAGTTGAGATCATCCACTATCAAAATAGCTGCAGTTTTGTTAGAGACGTATCAGGAATATCCGAGAAAATGACGTAGTTTCAATGGCACTTCTCCTGTGTGATCAATTTTGCAGTTGCGAAGGTTTTCGTGGGGTTCGTAGCTGTTTCGGTAGCTATTGATGTTAAGATTACTGGTTCGCTTCCGCAGTTAAACAGATTCAGCTCATCAAAATTGATAGTGCTTTCACGTTAATCCTCCCGTATAATGCTTTCGAATGCAGCAACTTAGCAACAAGAATCCTGAAAAAACAGTCATCAATTATGCCAAACGTATGCGTCCAAGATACAGCAACAATACACCAGATGCGTCCTGTCAGTTTGTTCCGTATGCTTCTTAAAAGCGCCGATTGGATCACTTCATATCTTTAAGATGGCACTGGAAATTAAACACTTTAGGTGTCAATGGGACTTGAATTTTTCGTTTTCTTTCCATTTCTAAAAGGATTAGAATTGACATAGCAGAAAAAATACGTCTGTCGTCTGTGACTCAAAATCCGAACAAATTTCCTCTCGATTAGAAACTGGCTTAAACTCAGTTTTGTTCAGCTGATTAGTAACCATCGATCAAGAAAGTACAGTGCGTGTTTTAGTCATCGGGAAAATAATGAATCTAACTTCTGTTCGGTTGCTAATGTGCATGTATTGCGTTTTGCTCAGGTCGAAACAAGCGCGATCTTCGATAGTTTGCAGTAGCCATCGAGCAAGTGTTGTGCAGTGCGTGTTTTAGTCGTCACGAAGTAGTTAAGATATCGAATCAGTCTTCGGGATAATACGTAAGACACGCGTTGCTTTTCCGTTTTTGTATCGTCATGAATAATTAGTCGCTTACCAAGGCGATTTCCAATATATTTCCTTCCCAACTAACATACTATTCCTTTCCAGTGCACTCATGAAGATGCAAAGGGTTCCTCGGTCTCTTGTAGCAATGAGTGTCGAATTAATTTTCCTCCCCTTATCCTAATTGACTGTAACGACGTGGCCGGCATCGTTATTGGTCTTGAATTAAAGAAACTCCAAAGCATGTACAGTGAGAAAAGCTTTCTAGTCCCGAGAAAACTATTCAATTGGTGAGCTTTGCATTATTTGTTGTTTCTCGGCCAATCACGACTAGGAACTACGATGTCAATCAAGCTAAGCTAAGCTAAACTCGGTTTTGTTCAGCTGATTTATAAATTATTTTATAAACGATTGAAAAATGTGTGATAAAGCAGATTTAAAAAAATATAATTAGAATGTCTTTCCCTGCGCTTCATTTTATTGACGCTGAGGCGATACCCTGATTTTCAGGATATACAGACATGCCTGCCAAGTTACCGGTTCCGTTCAATCTGCTGATGAAATTGGTCAAATTTAAATGCCTTCGGAATTAGCAAAAAAAAAACATTGAAATGAAACTGTATAAAAAATCTCCCGTTCCACCTGTTGTCATTAACTGTTAAACAATCTTAAGAAAAGTCGATCCATGCAAAATACATAACGGCATAGATAGCATTCTTTTAAAAGCAATACTAATATCATAACATCTCACACTCTTTTTATGGGTTTAGTCCACTTTCTTTGTATTTGGTTTTAGATTCCTATTGAATTTGTCTGAATAATATTTTAGAGCTCCTTTGATGAATCAATGAAAGAACGGGACAACTTGAGGATTTCTTAGATTACAACGGGACTGTCCCGTTAAATACGGTACGTATGGTCAGCCTACTCATGCAGTCCAATAAATCGACAGTCTGCAGCTTTTAACGTCCATACTTCATGGTCGTACAGGGCGACTGGACAAATCAACGATGCTTACAAAAAAAAAACTAATTTTGTCAGTGTATGTAAGCTTCGAGACTTTAGCTGGCTACGCAAACCGTAGAAAGTACTACTTGCAGCCGTAACACGTCTTTCCATCTCGCGGCTAACGTCATTATCACATGTAACAAGTGTTCCAAGACCAACACCGTTTAAACTGCCCCGTTCTCTGCATGCTACTTGGTACTTAGTTTTGACAGAGTTTATGGTCTGCTCTCCAGTCAACAGTCGCCTTGCGAGCAAAGGCGTAGGATTGCCAATCCGGAAATGGAGAGTTTGATTCTCGGCCCGGTCTATGATGTTTTCGGGTTGGAAACATTCTCGATTCCCTGGGCATAGTGTATCCACTGTACTTGCCACAAAAGATAAATACTCGTGCAATGGCAGGAATAGAAAAGGGTTTCAATTGCAATTGGTTTCAACTTAGGAAACTGCACTTTTTTGTAGACAAGCCATCGAACCAGCTCGAAGACATTTCTTGTTCTACCCAAATCATTTCAATCACTTAGTGGGTTTTTTCGTTCAGTCGGTCACTCTCAACTTCCGTCTTTCCAAGCGGCCTTACCGTTCTTTAGCTCTCAAACAGCCTCTCTCATTTCGCCTAGCGTCGGTGGCTTCACTGCTTGTCCATCACCCCCAATCCTGATTCTGTTCGTGCCCTCTCTGTCCGATTGTCCATTCAACAATAACTTAAAGTGATCCTTCTACCTAGGCGCTACCCCTGCTAGTTCGGTCAACAGATTTCTGGAGCATGACTGGTGTCGGTGCGCTTGAACAAACTTCTTCTTGTTGGCATTACGTGCTGCTTAATGTTCATTTAGCACATCCACAGTTATTAACCGCAAGGTTTCTAAGCCAATATTACGACGTTTTCCTTGTGAAAATGGCGTGATTCCTTAGCATGTCCATATTACCCCCAGCCTTCTACCATTTTTGCATTCGTATATGATGAGGCTAACACGATGATGCTTTTATGCCAATTGCACCCGAAAATTCCATTAACCGTGAGTCCAACCCAGCCACCTACACATCATCGCTTTGTAGTCGCGCTTCTTAGCGCATGGCTATAAGATAGGCCCAATTATTTTACATATATCCAGCTCTCCACATTCACCATAATGGCGGATGTTATAACAAAATTTGACAAGAACTGCTTCCCGACACTAAACTGGAATTTTCATCTAAGTAAACGCTGAAAGTTCTCGTTACCAATGAAACCCATTATTTTGTTTATTTTTCCATCAACAAAATAATCCGCGCAATATTTCTAAACTTCCAAATTTCAAAACATTTTAAATTTGCTAATGTTTCTCTTATTCCAGATAGGTATCATTGATAATGAACTATGAAATGGGCGCACAGTAATCAGTAACAAAAGAAGAGTTCTTTAATTTAAAGTTTCAAATGGCTCTTCCCAATTTTGATAGAGTACACCTAGATACAGCGCAATCCCTTGCCAAGAGGTTCTGGGATGAAAGATTTCATAAGTCTCCTCGAAATCAATACTATTCTATAAGGAAACCAACAAAATGCTGAAACTCTTTACTATCTTATGCCAATTTGAGAAAGCTTTTCTATTTATTAACACATTGACAGTCTTTGAAATCCGTTTTAAATGCTTCGACACCGCTTTATCGTGAAACCCTTCATATGTGGTATCTTCCATAGCTTAGGGATCGTACACTAATTACGTAAGCACTAGGGGGGGAGGTATGTGTAATAGACTGATTCAAATTTTGACTTTTTCGCTCCCCTATGCTTAAACGATGACATTTGATGTTTTATTAACCCTCCTAAATTTTTAGCTAATTTGGATGTAACTAGACTGAGCACGCGCAGTTTGAAGTTTGTATGGAAATTACTATAGGAATTGCCACATAAGTGAAAAACTGTTCCGTGTAACTATTCAAATGTAATCGACACGATGCTTTCATAGAATACTTCCTAAGCGAGAGGCCAGTTGTTGTTGCGAAGCGATATGACTTTTGTATTTGTTATTAATGAAACAGAAATGCTCATTATTGATATTGATGTTATTCTTTTACGTGTTAAATTGAATTTACCACGATTCAGTATTTCTCTAATAACTTATCTTGCAAGCATAGAATCGTTTCGCAACAAAGACGATCAGTTTCGTTGCAAAATTTTCTATATTGGCAACATATTTATATGTTTTTAGAGCCTAATGAGCAACGTTGCGGTACGGTTTTCCACAAAAGTGACTGTTTTCATAGTAATTTTCATACAAACTTGAAACTGCGCGTGCTCAGTCTAGTTACATCCAAATTAGCTAAAAATTTAGGAGGATTAATAAAACATCAAATGTCATCGTCCATCGCATCCAGACACCTGAGGAGGTTAACTCAGGTAGTGTGGGGATGGGTATGTCATGTAAATCTTACCCGACCCACCAAAACCAAAACCCTTTCGCCTGTCCGTACCCCCGACAATACATCAGGGGTGAGCTATACATTATAATACGATATACATATTATGTTCTTTACGGTATGGTGTAAGGCATGTGGCCGCTCCGACAGCAACAATGATGTTGATGTCAGTGATAACCCGCATATATATTCTCTTCCTACTTGTCATAAGACGAGTTCGAACAATTACATTCAATTGTAAACAAGTAAAGACATTCCACTAAAAGCTCAAAATAATTTTCTTATTCTATTCCTAGTTTAAACCGCATTAAAAAAATAGTGGTGATACCCTATACTATTGGCGGAAAATTTATAGAGCCATCACAACAACACTCCACGTATCCGAAGTATAATCTCGGGGAAGTGACACATCGTAAAATCTTATCGTCTTATCAAATCCTCGGATGTTTTATTTAAACTGGAAAACGTTACTTTTCTTTAAAAAAAAAACGATTGTTACTAATTTCTACAATATTTGGGCTAATGCAAGAGCAAGTTAATGTGATATATAATTAATATGACATAAATTTCGTAACACCGACGTATAGGTATAGAGAAAGAGCGAGCATACCGACAGAACTGGTGAATTGCACGGTACATTCGTGTAAAAATAGTTGAAACAGACAATTTCAACTGAAACATTCAACGATTTTCTCCTCATTCGAGTATAGGATCTCGATACTCTACTCGTAAAATTAGCTCGAACAAAAACTACGGAAGTTTTTATTTGGGCTCCGTTAAATTAAAGAAAGGTTCATTTGGTAATGGTTACTCTGCGCCCATTTCATATTTCGTTATCAATAATATTTGGAATAAAAGAAACATTAGTAAATTTTAAAACAATTTTTAATTCGAAGATTAGAAATGTTTCACGAATCCTTCTGTTGATAGAAAAATAAACAACATATTGGGTTTCATTGGTAACGAAAACATCCAGCGCTTACTTAGATGAGAATTCCAGTTCAGTGTCGGGAAGCAGTTATTGTCAAATTTTTTATAGCATCCGCCATTATGGTGAACGTGGAAAGCTGGATCCAAGATTTTTGCTATACCTTCGGTACGAAGTGACTAATCGATTTTCAATAGACAACAATGGGGCCGAATTTCCCGTCAAGTGCAACTTGCCACGCAAAAATGGTCCTAAACATATGTTTACAAATGTTCATACACGCACCCCACCCACACAGGTGGAATTTTCCACTCGACACATTAGATGCTGATCTGAAATAAATCACCTTCGCAGTATTGCGGTATTGAGTTACCACGGAACCTGATTTTGATGCTTCTTCCAAAAATCCATCTGCGCTGAAACATAATTCACCTGAACTTATTTCAGGATCAAATTATATATAGGAACCAATTCTCACTGTCCTTACCCTTATGTAAGGTATAATATTTATCTTTGGGGTTTTCAGACACACTCGTTCCCTTGTCAGATTTTTTCATACACATTTTTTTCTATTGAGCGTAAGAGCCCCCTCCCTCAAAAGCTAACTTCATTAGTGTACGGCCCCTTACTATAATACGCTTTGAAAAGACATAATGCATCTAATTTGAATCAGGTTATTATCCAGACCCAACTAAACTTTTGCTAAGCGCAAAGTAATCTGATGATACTCTAGCACTGGGACAAATATGCTTGGAATTATCAATTTTGTCTTCAATTTCGCAGCATAAATGTCCCACTGAATAAATTCCACTAAAAAACAGTGTTTTTCATTTGAAACGTACTAAGCCATTAGAAATACACTATTTTCAACGATACACGTTTGTCAATAAACATTTCATAGGGCAATTTTGGTACAAACTGAAAAATATGTTTCCAACTTCAATCGCATTTTTCTCAGTTGCATATTTTTCGACATGGGACAGATATGCTTGACACGGCAGTACGGTTATTAAAGAACTGACTTTTGATCTACAACTTATACATTTTTTCAATGATTGGCCACCAGCCAGATCACGCCGCTCATCGCTGTAAATTTTGTTTTGGAAGATTACACCATATATCACCTACTATAGGAATCTTCTGTAATTTTAAGAAAAGTGCTTCGATTATGTGAGTCTGGAATATCACTTTTGGTAGATTGGTTTAATTATTTTTAGTTATTTATATTTATTGCATTCGTTTGTATACAGCACAGCGAAAAAGTTTATTAAAAATTTTGGAAGTTTTTGAAAAAACTGGAACCTATGGATGACTTTGACTGTTCTTTTGGAGACAAAGGATTTATCTCCACTCAACTATATTATTCTACTAACTATAGATCAAATCTGTCAATGCTCGAAGTGACGAACTTAGAATTTTCTTTGAAAAATCACTATAATGAAGTAGGTATTTAAAAAAAAATTCGATGCTTAGTTTAAAAAAAGTGTGTCTACAATAGCTATATATGACTAAAAGTAATAAAACTCGTCGAGTCGAGTCCAGTACGAGACACTGAAGACGGCCTTAATGTTGAGGTCGAAATACGTATCTGTCAAAGATACAATGAAGTAGTGGAATTAAATGGATTAGTACAAAATCGTCTTATGACAAGTAAATACATTCCACTAAAAGCTCAAAATAATGTTCGTATAATAAAACTCATTATTTAATTTTATTATGCCTGAATATTTAAAAAAAATTGCATTAACCGTAAAAATTAAGAATGTTGACAGCTACAGCGGTTTGCCAATAAAAGAAGGATGCCCACAGCCGAACCAACAAGGGAGCCCATCTGTGTTTAAAGGCTTAAGGAAAGAAATTCAAACCCAAAAAACATGAAGATTCTTGTAGCAGAAAAAATGTATGCTAAAGAATGTTTTAATTTTCAGTATATAATTAACAAAGACGTGCAATTTTCAGTGCATCAAAAAAAATTTAGATGTTCTCCAATAATGATGTTTCGACGAGACCAATGATTTGATCGCCATAAACACTGAATAGCAATTTTACCTTGGAATGCCATTCTTCTTCAAACATCAATTTGAATAGAATAATGATGTCCGCGCTCCGAATACATGCATAATTTCTTCATTAGAATTACATGCCCACAAAATTTGCATAATTCGGTGCATTTAATGGAGATAATTGCATTATACCACCGGGTGGTCGCCGTGATTCTCCAAGGTCGGTGGTCACCAGTTAGGAGCTCCCAAAAACGAAACTGCCACGCAAAGAATTGAATTACCTACGCCAACGGGATGTTCCACCGTTCTATCATGCTAATGGTGACCGAAACATTGCCACCCAGGAGCCTTTCTCCGGCGTAATTGAGGCAACACGCGCCCCAAAACCGAAACCGAAACCACCATCGTTTGGCAATCGGAAAGGCATAAGAAAGAAGTACCTACAAGACGATGCAGCGATTATTATTTCCCATTTTTCATGTTTTGGGTTTCATCTTTCGATCTGTCATTGCGTGGCGGAAAGCCATCAGAAAACTGTTGATACAAGGCATACGCGCATCGAAACCAACTTACCGCTGAAACCTGCACGTGAGAGTGTTTCGGTGAAAAGGTTGAAAAAATCAGCAATACAGCAAAAAGTGATGGAAATCGTACAACATGTAACTCCCCTTAAATTTATATATTATTCAATCAATATTTGCTTCAAGTTTAATTGATCAAGTTACATCAACTGTAATTAAAAGTCATATCAATTATAATTAAAATCAATTCAGCTTCATGTTGACATTTTAGTGTAATCTACAAAGTTTCTCCCTCAGGTTTCTATTTATAGATTGTGTAAGTATTTCTTTAATAATTCTGAAGATCTTCATTACGGAGATGGCAAATTTGTTCTCTTTCTCGGGTGAGAAACATTCTCGACTATATACTTTTGTCCATATACTTTTGGTTAGCTTTTAGACCAAAGTATTCCTACGTGTCTCAGAGTACCGTAAGGGTTTCCACTTCAGTTCCGCCGAACAACGAAAGCGAAACCGGCAGGCGCGTGTGGACGCATCCTCCCTCTTTAGAGCTTCGCCATGTGTATGTCAAAACCTTAAAAACGTACCTCGGCAGGGAAAGATCTGCGTGTGGGGCCTTAAACCTCGTCCTCATGGAGCATGTCTGCTACTGCGCGCATAATTGCATGAATTATTTTTTGGGTTGGGACTATTAGAACAGTGGTTCTCTAGAAAGGATAAGTGATTTGCGTGATTCGCGAAACTTCGTATATTTTATACAGCAACGTTTAGACACATTTCTCATATCAGGATGGTACATTTAGGTTACAAAGTTTGTAATGTTTAAAAAAAACTCTTTACTTTAGATTTATGGGAGAACGTGTTTTCTGCACTGCTAGCAACGTAATTTCAGCATAATCATAGAGTTAGATTTCCGGTTCTTCATCTCAAACTGACTTATTCATCAAATAATCTTCAAAGTCGCTAATGATTGTAGCTCAGTAAAACAGAAATTTCGTCAAAAATAAAAAAAAATATCGAAACAATTTTATAGAAGAAAGATACCATTGAGTGTTACAGGTCAATCGACTAACGTCGCTACTCAATTTTAAATATTCTAACAGGCTCAATTATATGTAGAAAATGGTTAAAATTTGTATAGAGCTCTGAAGACACCTAACAAATTTCTTAAATTTTTGCAGACGCCATTTAACGACGACCTAAATAGAAATCCCCCGAAAAAAAATTGAAGTTTTCCATATAAAATTAGGAAATTGCCAATAAAGAAATCAGAATATGAGCAACAAATAAATATAAAATTTTCGCGAATAATGTAAAATTTTCACAAACAATTAAGAATTTTCCACAAAACAAAAATAAATTAGCACTTTTAAAAACAAAGATTTCAATTATAAAAGGAAAATTCTCCATAAAGAAATCAGAATTTTCCACGAAAAAAACAACAAAATTTCTATAAATAAATCAATATTAGCAATAAACAATTACAAAATTTTCCACAAAACGAATATTTGTTTCCATCCAAAACTAAAAACTTTCCACGAAAAAAAATCGATTAAAAGAAAAAAAAAAAATGAAAATTTCCATAAAGAAATATAAAAAAGCATTGAACTGAACATTTTACATTTCGAATATTTTCAGAATTTGGTAAACATTTATTGTAAACTATCAACTTCCTAATATTTTCATTTAATTGGAAAAGGGAACCTTCACTATTTTTACGGGGTTTCAAACCTCCATTCGTACTACATATTATAAATGCTCATAGATTAACGTAGTAACGGAAAAGCGTGTCACGGTTCTTATTGTAACCAGACTTTATTTTACAGTTGATTGAAACTTTAATACACAGGATTTTGTTTTTACACGATTTTTTTTCGCTCGTATTTTTGATCGTGTGACTTCAATTTGCCACCAAACTCTTCGCAACATGTTTCAAAAAATCCTAAATAAATCAAAGAAAATTCACATGATAATTAATATACGTCAAACATTTAGGATGAGTGGAAAATTGAGAAACTGTAAATCGTGTAAAAACAGAATCCAGTGTACATGATTTTAGTAGTCACAATAAATAAATGATTTACGATTTTAGGATTGGAAAATATTCACTATTGTGTGACACTTATTTTTCCACCAATGTTCCTTATAATCTTGTAAGTTTCCTGTATTTACAGTCCCAAGCAGTCAATATGTCTAGATATGCAGATTCGTGAGTCATAGTCATTTTCTCAGAGAAGAGCTCATAAGGCATAGATGAAGAGTTTTAATAAATTGATCGTTCGTGTGTATACATATGTAATATGTATATTATTTAAATTGAATACATTCAATTATATGCAAATTTGTACGGTAAGTACAAAATTATTCAGCATGAAAAACTGGCTAGTTAGCTAATTGAACGTCGAAAGGGACAAAAAGTCGAAAGGGACAAAAAGTGAACAAGTTGATTCATTTTCAAAGAATTTGCCAGAACGATGACTTAATGGAAATAAATATTGTCTGCAATCTATATATTCAAATAATGGGGCCCTCCTTACCCTACCGGTAAGACGCGCGGCTACAAAGCAAGACCATGCTGAGGGTGGCTGGGTTTGATTCCCGGTGCCGGTTTAGATAATTTTCGGATTTGTGGGTCCTCAGAACCAATTGATGTGTCTCCAGTAGATTTTGGCTCGCTGAATTCGAATCTGTCCTCAGATATGCTCTAACACGTCCAAATTATCAGATATAGCTTGATGAATAAAGTACACTGGGGCAGAGATGTCTTACACAGTTGGCAAAAAAACTGCTCTTTTATTTTTCACAATTTTTAACAATCAAATAAAATTCATTCAGTGGGTGCAACTAATAGATGGATATTTGAGTTTTCCGAATGTCACTTTGATCTGTCAAAATAGTACACACCAAAAACACGCGGGCGCATGCACAGCAAATACACCTGCGTGTATTACACGCTGGTGTATTTGCTGAGCGCGCGCACCCTCATGGCTCCGGTGTGTATTATTTTGACAGATCAAAGTGACATTTGGAAAACTCAAATATTCATCTATTAGTTGCACCCACTGAATGAATTTTATTTGATTATTGAAAATTGTGAAAAATAGAAGAGCAGATTTTTTGCCAACTGTGTAGGACATCTCTGCACTACTGGGGGAAGTGTAGAAATCTACTCGAAAAAAAATGGGAAGGTCCTCTTCAACTGCAAAAAGCCATCATGTACGTGGCCTTCCACGAAGCCTGCGGCCTCTTCCGGGTTCTCTACTAAATATTATCTTCGCTTGACGTTCTTCCGTCGTATGCCGTGACGCCCACCGTAGTATATCCAGCCCAGTCCAGGAGTCGAGGACCGATGTCGCCCTCCTGTCCGACCCGTACAACGTCCCTATTGATAACGGCAATTGGGAAGCGGACGGGTCTAGGATGGCGGATATTTGCACGACGGGACGGTACCCGATCCAAGAGGTAGTACACTCCTCTTCTGAGGGTGTCGCGATAGCCAAGATCAATGGTGTGTTCTATTGTACCTGCTATGCACCACCAAGGTGGCCATTAGAGCAGTTCAACCAGAGGATCGATAGGCTATCGTCTGACCTAGTGGGTCGTAAGCCGGTCGTCATAGCAGAACCAATCACTTCGACAGCGAAGTTTTCACCGCGGCCCTGGGACTGGAAGGCAACACTGAAGGTCTAAGCGGGGATGCATTGGTAGATTTGATAACCTTTGCGAAGAAACCAACGCGAGTCCGTGGGGTGATGATGATGATGATGGTCCCGCCACATACCCCTACAAAGGTTTGAGCTAGACGATTTATCTTTAAGATAATTAATTGAATGATATAATAACAATTTAATCAGATTTGCAAAAAACAAAAACGATCTGATTACCATCACAGATATGAATTACATAAATTTTCATTACTATCCAGCAAAAAAGGTAAATTAAGAAAAAAAACTGTTGTTTTCATCTACAGATTCTCATAAGAATCGGTGATACTTCGAGTTTATACTAAAATGCAAAACTTGTGATACCTCTCGCACAGATTTCAAAAGTTCCACCAATAATCGCGTTTCATGTTTATACAAGACCACTTAACGTTTATCACTCGTAAGCATCAATAAAATTAATAATCTAAGTCGTCAACAAAACTAAAACTTGTGTTACCGCTCCGTCGACGTCTGCAGGATAGTGATGGCCAAGACCAAAGGGAGCTCTTCACCTCCAGCTTATGTCTAACGGGGTTCTGAAGCTAAAGTTCCCTCCTGGTGTTAAGATCGTCGGCTTCGAAGATGAACTAACCTTGGAGGTCTACGGGGAGTCCATTCCCGAGGTAGAATTGATTGCAACACACGCGATTAGCATGGTGGAGGATTGGATGAGCGCTAAAGGCCTGTAGCTCGCTAAACATAAGACGGAGGTGGTTATCGTCAACCGACCGACCTGATTTGTATCTCTGTTATTGTTTTATATTATTACCAACATCATTGGGGCTATTTTAAGCCTGTTGATGGATAAATAAATAAATTAAACCGCAAGTCGATTCAACATGCAGTGATTCACGTGGGTGAAGTCGCGATCGCATCAAAGCGGTGTTTGAAGCTCCTTGGGGTCGTAAAAGACGACAAGTTGACCTTCGCCAGCCATGTTGACTATGCGTACAAGAGAGCTTCGACTGCTGTTGCGGCATTATCGAGGATGATGTTCAACAGTTCCAAGGTGTGTACCAGTAGACTTAGGCTACTGGCAGGCGTTGCCGTATCTATCTATTCAGTTACCTGCGGAAGCCGGAGAGCACGTAGGATAACTCTTCTAAAGGAAGGTGGACCTACCGCCTGATACCTAACATATCGAGCTGGGTGGGGAGACCCCATGGGGAAGTTCACTTCCATCTGACACAATTCCTGTCAGGCCATGGCTGCTTCCGGCAGTACCTCCACAGGTTTGGGTACGCGGAGAGCCCCGTCTGCCCCGACTGCCTAGGTGTTGATGAAACTGCAGAGCACATTCTGTTCGTATGTCCTCGTTTCGACGTCGAAAGAAGAGCTATGCCCTTATCCAGAGGATGTGCCAAGCGGTGGAGAAATGGAACACAGTTTCGACTGCAGCCACTCAGATTGCCTGCAGCTTGCAGATAATCTGGCGCGCCGAGCAGCAGTCGACAAGCATGACTAACTTATGATTGGTTAGTTAGAGCGAAAACAGGCTGAGCGGGAGGGTCGTAGCGTAGAACTGTTGGTACCTATTGCTATCGACACCTCGAGGCATAGCAGAGAAGAGTAGAGTGAGCGTCCAAGCCAGCCTCATGTAGTATGTCAGAGGTGAGCACCCAAGTCAGCCTCGCATGGCATGTCAGAAGTGAGAACCTAAGTAAGTGTGCTAGAGTGAGCACCTAAATAAGTCTCGGATTGGTGTGCTAGAGCATGAATCAGGTGGTAGGGTGAGCATTAGGGCAGTTCAAATTTCAAAAATGTTCGAAAATTCCAACTCCCATATGTCTATTAGCATCATTTTGATAATATAGGAGTCCTGGCAAAATTTCAGGCAATTCGGTGGCCATTTAGGGGTGGCGCGAAGTCAATTTATGTTTATATGGAAATTTGTATGGGGAAAATTTGAAATTTATTGAAGTCTCCCTACAACTGTCTAATTGTGATGAATTAAAAAAAAACATCCCCAACCTCCCTTTTTGGAATTTATATAAATGAGACCTCCAGATAACACATTAGTTATGAGTGGATTGAACGGTTCTATGGACAGTGCGAATATGAGATAAATGGCTAAAATGGTGTAATTAGCCTCAACGTAGCAGTGGAAATATAAACCAAAATTAATGAGTTATCCACTGGTTAAGCTCAAATAGATGCCAAAAATTGGGGTTGGGGATGTTTATTTGAATTCATCACGATTTAAGAGTTGTAGGGGGATTAGAAAAAAAATAAGTTTTTCGCATACAAATTGCCATATAAACATAAAATGACTCGCGCCACCCCTAAATGGCCACCAAATTGCCTGAAATTTTGCCAGGAATCCTATATTATCAAAATGATGCTAATAGACATATGGGAGTTGGAATTTTCGAACATTTTTGAAAAGTTAACTGCCCTAGTGAGCATCCAAGTTAGTCTCACATGGTATGTCAGGGTGTGTCAGAGAGAGCACCCATGTAAGCCTCATACGGGATGAGTGCCTGCGTAAGCGTGAATGAGCGAGTACATTAAGTACTGTCTATCCCCCAGAAGTAATGCTGGAAGGCAGTTCCTAGGGGAACCTAGAGGTATTAGTAGAGAGGATAACTCCAGTAACCTTCCGTTGCTTGGGTTGGTTTAGTACGCAACCCTTACACTTGATTTCGATCCGTACAACGTTATACGAATCACGGAAAACCATGTTCTAGCATAATTTGACATAATTCATTCCGTTTCACTGAATTGTACGCCTCCTTAAAATCAATAAACAGATGATGTATCTGCAAGATGAACTCTCGGAATTTATCAAAGATTAGTCTTAGGGTAAACATTTGATCCGCCGTTGATCGGTCCTCACGAAAACCTACCTGGTATTCGCCGACGAAGGAATCTTCAAGCGGTCTCAATCTGTTGAAAAGAATAAATCAAGACAAAATTTTCAAAACGACTTATCTGCTTTTGTAAACAAAGAATCAAACGACGATTTGACGAATCTGATAGCTCTCCCACGCAAACCAACACCATCAACAGGTAGCGGCAACCTTCACCTACCTATTGATGGTGTTGGTTTGCGTGGGAAAGCTATCAGATTCGTCAAATCGTCGTTTGAATCTTTGTTTACAAAAGCAGATAAGTCGTTTTGAAAATTTTGTCTTGAAATCTGCTCACTACACGGAAACAAATGCAAAAATCATGAAATCATGAATCATGCCAGTTCATGAAATCATGATTATAATTCATGATTTCAGGAACATTATTCATGGTACTGCGCAATCTTCAACAGTCGACAAAATGCATAACCGGTTATACTTCGAACACTCCCTTCCCAAGAAGTGAGAACGGTTGGAAGGTAGCACGCCGGTGTACTCGAGTTCAAAACCCCTGTTCAACTTTTCTTTTATTTTTCGATCTCAACAACCAAATTGTAACGCATTGGTTGCGTTACGCGAAAATAAATCATGAAGTCATGATTTATATTCATGGTGTATTTTCATAACATGAAAACACGTTGGATTCATGAAATCATGAATTATTTTCTCATTTCCGGGAACGGATTTTTACCCGTGTACCATGTTTGAGAAGTTCAGCCGGGAGCTGATCCTTCCCCGCAGCCTTATTGTTTTTCAGGTTTAATAGCTTTTCTAATCTCATCTAGGCGAGTCCACAGCACGCCATTGACAGTCTGATAAAACCTCCGCATATCATTCTGCTTCATTCTTTCGTGTGACTCACTAATTGCTTGTTCTTCGTACTTTTTTTCTTCCTGCGGTGGGTTCGTTTTTCGGCTACTGTTGCTTCCTTGCACCGGTCTCTATTCGATCGGGTACCTGACAACAATATCTGACTTCTGGCAACATTCTTCTCATCTGTCACTCTCTGACACTCCACATCAAACCAACCCGTCCTGGGTCGCCTCTGTGCAGTGTCTACCACTTCTCATGCTGTTGTGCTAACCGCTCCATGGATCGACTCCCATAGATCGTTGATGCTGTCGCTAACGTTGATTGCACTTATCCGTTCGTCGAGCTTCTGGCGGTACTCAGCCGATACTCCTTCCACCGAAAATCGCTGTAACGCATCTTTCTTTAGATACAATTGACAACCGTGATCGAATTTCACTGACAACGAGGTAGTGATCAGAGCCAATGTTCGGACCTCTGAATGTCCACACATCGATAACATCCGAGAAATGGCGTCTATCTACCAGAACATGGTCTATCTGGTTGCGAGTTTCACCATTTGGGTGTCTCAAGAGTGTGCTTTCGGATGTTCTTTCGTGCAAAGCAGGTGCTACTGATGGTCATCGCTCTGCCAGCAGCGAAATTTACTAGCCGTAGGCCGTTGTCATTGGTAGCGGAGTGAAGGCTCTCCCTACCGATTATGGGACGGAAAAAGTCCTCTCTACCGACCTGAGCGTTAGCTTCTTCGATAATAATTTTCACGTCATGCTTGGCTTTATGAAGACATTCATAGAACGTGTCCTACATATCGTCGGATTGATCGTTTGTTGGTGCGTAAACGTTGATTAGGCTGTAATTGAAGAATTTGCCCCGGTGAACAGTTGTTTAAGGCTCAAATTACCGTCATCCAAATTTTTGTTTCAAAACTACATAATCCAATAGCGAAGACATAATTATATCCGGTGATGCTTCATTTGGCTGTACTTTGCTTTAGTTTTCAAAAAAACTGCCTTTTGCAACATTTTTTCCCAAGAGGGGAAATCGACGATTTACTTTCACCTTCTCTCATATATAAGAGAGCGTGAGAGTAAATCGTCAATTTCCCCTCTAGAGAAAAAAATGTTGCAAAAAGCAGTTTTTTTTGAAAACGAAAGCGAAATACAACCAAATAAAGCATCTACCGGATATAACTATGTCTTCGTTATTGGATGATGTAGTTTTGAAACAAAAATACTTCCCCCATCCAGCTGGAGACTGCTTTTTCTCCTCAGTGGGTGGTATTATTACTGGTGGGTGGTACGAGCACGTGGCTGTCTTTCTCGTCAATGACTGGATGACGGTAATTTGAGCCTTAAAGTTTAATTTTTTGCTTGAGTAATTTTAGTTCAATTTGAAGGTAAAATTAGTGAGTGAGTTTGAGAAAAATAAGTGGTGTTAAATGTTCTGTGTTTTTCTTCCTAGCTTGGTGGACCGAGGTCCAATCGATTGCGTTTTCTGCTCAGATAATTTTATTAAAGTGATTTAAAAAAGTGATAAAATATAGTGTTTTTATTGAATTCTTTAAATTGATTGAATTACGTTACGTTTAACGCCAGTTGGCAAATAAAGCATACTCGCTAATCAAATTAAGTTTAATTTCGTTTCCCTGCTCGTATGAGTGAACATTCCTTATGCGTTCTCTGAAATTTGTACGAATAAAGAGTCATAGTTGGTGCATGCGTTACGAAATCACTTATTATCATTCCGTGAACCGTTCGAGAATTTCCCTGAGCGAAAAGGTCTCCAAAACTCGGGCAAATCGAACGCGACCGGTGGTCTCTCTTTGAAAGTGGCGCTAAAGCCACCGCTTGGCAAATCCTCGTGAAGATTCCCCAAACGGTTACAAATGTACCGTAAATGAGAAAGGTCTAATATACAAAATGGATTAACAGGTATGTGAATTGAATTATATAAATACTGCCTATAGCAGCTAAATAGTAATTTGTTTTGAGTAAAGTTGCAAATGTTTCAATTACAAAAAAAAACTGATGATGGACTTTCAGATTACATGTTTGCGTTATGCTGGAAATAAAAATATTAAATGTCTAGACCAATATACAATCGCTTTGAAAACATGTTTTTTCAAGATGACGAGATGAATAACAGCCGCAGTAAAATATAGTGCTCAGGACTTAAGTATGATATAATATAGGAAATACATATGTTCATGCATTTGATAGGCACTCCAATTGGGGGGAACGTTCCTGCACAATCAAAGAAGGAGAAGACAAATGCAATGACACTTTAGCATTACTGTTGTAGCCGAATTACGTATTAGTAAATAAGTGATGGAAGTAAAATGTGATAGTACTGACCTGAGACGAGACTCACAAATATGCTTCTTCATTTGTTAGTATCATAATGACTTTTAAAACAGAAATAAAAAAAAATATTCATAACTGTTTAATACATACTTTTAATGGATCGTTCGAAATACTAGACAAAATAAAGAGAAAGAAAAATCTACCAATTATTACGAAGTTTGCATTAGAATAGCTTCATAAATATTGTTAATCCATTTAACATTTTCATCGGAGATGTTCGATGTTTGGGAAACTCTGAATAAATTAAGACCACATCGACATCAAAATAAATGTTTTTCCATCGGTTCCAAGTTCGGCGCACTTATACCGGCGAGAGTAACCGCACAGGAGCTAATAAATTCGTTCGATTCTGTGTTCGGGGTCCTGGCGGCCGACCGACGACGCGACGTCAGGTAACGCATAATCATCATTACGGCCATCATGGGTTTATTAAAAATTCATTTTACAAATTATTTCAAATGTGCACAACGTAAATAATCGATCCTACCGGACGAAAAAACGGGAGCAAAAGCTCTACGCTTCGTGACCGCGTTCGCCCGTCAGTGTAATGAGCTGCCAAGGCTTCGGGAAAGCATGGGCTTCGATTTGGAATTTAAGCACTGATTGATCGTAATTACCCCCCACCGAGATGTAAGAGGTGGTCCAACCGGGCAAACAACCAAAGGCACACTGGAGGAAACCGAGTCACCGAGCGTTGGGGTTGGGTGATGTCACATGATTGCTTAATAAATGAAGAGTCTGCCTGCAGTTGCAAATTACCACCCAGGCTTCCGTCTGACGGCAGGTGATTGAAGGTTTGTGAAGCCACTATCAAAATAAATCATTTGGAGGGGTATTATTGGCTCTAATTGGAACCTGTATCAAAATGTATTTGAGAGGTAATTGTGAACGAGTATGGGCTGAACAGATAGCTTAAAGGACCGTCGTAGTGTAGTAACGTAACAGACTGGGTATAAATATGTGATACCTTTTCAAATATGGTTCTTATTACAACGAAGACAAAATTATGTTTTTATTAGTAACTAGCGAAGGCTTAATATATATTGCGTAGAATACCGTTCAATGATAGGGTAATTTCTACCCGTTATCAGCATTATGTTAATTAGATTGTCAATCAGATGAAACATCAGTTTCAATTGCAAATGAACTCTACATTGTTTTGTAAATACATAGTTTTCTTTTTTGTTTTATCGAAGTAGGAGTTAAATTATGCAGGTTGTAAACCAAATAATTCTTTCGTTTTTTTGTGGCATGCGACCTTCAACAATTTGCAATAAATTTTCATGCAAATTTGGAAAAGATTTGAACAATTTTAAATTATTCTTGATCCCTAAATGAACGATCCGAAAAATTCCCACTTCAAGCAAATAAAATTAAATGCTGATTTCTACTGATTTTATATGAATCCGCTTCCAGAGGTAACCCTTGATCCTTCCAGCTTTTATGGCCCTCTTGAATGCTTTTAAAATGGTCCCGTATTAGTGAAAGACCTCCTGCCTTCATAATTGGGCTGTTCAGTGCCAACTCGGTTTGGTTCCATCGCAGAACCCACAAGGCCGCGAGACCGCACTCATGCCAATTTTCCCCGATAATTCCTTTTATCAAAAAGTCATTTATCTTCGGCCGAACTGGGAGATGATTATCTCGTAACAGCAATTGTTCATGTCCTGCTTTCTTGATTGCGATGAGCGTATTCTGGCTGCCGCTCCCAGAAACACAGAATAAGCGACCGGCGGCCCGGCGACGTGGCCACTCACTTGTCCCACGGATAACAGAGCATAATCTCCGAAAGGCTTCGTCGCAACGGCTCGGGCGGCTTAAGCTCACCTCCCATCCAGGCCCGATCCGGGCAACATTGGCAGAGATTCTTATCAAGTGCAGGATTTATCTCACCGATCGTCGTCGTCGGTCGCGCGGATCAAGAACAAGACCGCTGAACATGGGAATCAACTTACTGGCATTCGCCCTTTTACCTGCCTTGCGTGCCGGTTAGACTGGCGCAAGGTTCGATGAAAATAAAATTTATAAAAATTCGGAAAATGTATTAAAACCCGAGGCCAAAACCAGTAAATAGTTGAGCTACAGTGATTGTCATGCACTTTCCCTAGGAGATTAGATTTACACGAAAAAATTAAAAGAAGCATAGTGGAAATATCCAATTTCAGAAAAATGTTATGATCAATCCACAAAATCCGGTAAGCAAGTCTAATCAACCATGTGGTAGCGTTGCCGGTAGAGACACAACGAGTACGGTAGGTAGCGAGTTGCAGCAGCTGTTCGGTTGATTGAATTTTAAAATTGCTTAATTTGATTTATTACAACTAAATAATATCGTGTACGTGGCTTAATCCAAGAAAAGCCTCCTTTGTGCTTCCGATGGATAAGGGGGATCATTCCTTGCCAGCAGAGAAATTGCGCTCGGCCAGCAGCAGCGGCTTGACTCCGGAGCCATGTGTTGTTGCTCGTGTTCATTCGTGAGGCTTAATCGGAACTGCTCTCAGGATTGCTCTCAGCGCATTTAGTGTTTTTGCGGCATGCCGTGCAATTTAGATAATCGTAATCATACACCCGGTGAGTGGGCATTGCATTCGGTTTGTACACATCGGCACTGTCCGCTTCGTTGGGAGGATAATCTCGAAATGCACTTTGGCTCGGCTCAGGATTTATGCACGCGTCTGTTATCAGTTGACGTGTGTAGATGCTACTCGCAAAATTTTCACGAAGGCATAACATTTGTTTAGAACATCACTCAGAACAGCACGAGGGGTCCACTTGATTGAATAATAAGTATCCAAAGACAGGAAGCTTAAAAAGTTAATACAAAAAATGTTTTTCATTTTTCATAGATCGTAAGAAAATTACAGATCCCTCCCGTAAGTGCTTACGTAATTAGTGTGCGACTCCTGAAAAACAAAAATACTGAACGACTAAAAAATTATTAAATAAAAATTATAGGCGAGGGAAAAGCTATTTGTCTGGAGTCCACTAGGTAAGAAGTTGTTTGGCCTAAAGCGTTACGCCTCTTTAATAAAGACACAAAAAAAAAAAAAAAAGTTGTTTGGCCGAACAAACCATTAGGCCGAAACCCATCTGGCTAAAAACATTTGGTTTTTGATCGTTTGGCAGAAGGTGCCAGTTAGTCGATATAATATTAGGCTCACGGGTTCTATGGCCAAATAGGATTCGCCTATCGCGGGACGATGCTACGTTGTGTTTATCTCTCAGCGAATTTTTGACGTCAGGGAAGACAAAACTACTGCTTGAACGGGAGTACTGATATAATACCACAGAAGCGATGATATAATACCAAGGAAGCGTGCCAGCCCTAAGGTTGCGAGAACGAGCAATATTATATGACCGAAAATGACGTTTAGTCGATAATGACGTTTGACCGAACAGGTCATTTGGCCGAAACGCCGTTCGCAGAAATGATCAATCGGCCACTTTGTCGAAAATAACATTTGGCCGAAAAGGCCATACAGCATACAGAAAATGTGGTATGAACAGGCCTAATGGACAAAAATGTTATTAGTAAGACTGTTCACGCTTCCCTTCTTATTCTTCATTACTCACCAGGAAGTGAGAAATGCGAAAAGAGACGTCTCACTTCCCACATCTCATATCTTTTTTCCTGTTTCTCGCTTCTCGCTTCTATCTTCTCACCTTCCACAGTGGCAAATTAGGAGTGAGAAGTCTCACTTCTCTTCCCCATTTATAACATCTCATTACTTATTTCACACTTCGCTTCTTAGTTTTAATGAGAAAAGATAGATATACAAAGAGAGAAATATGTTTTACTTATCAATTTTCATTTCTCATTTCTTAGCTTCTCACTTTAAAAGGCGAAAAGTGCGAAGAAAGAATAGTAAAATGGGAAGTGGAAAATATGTGAGACGTCCCATTTCTCACTTGTCAACTGACATTCTGGTTCTTTGTCTACCAAATGACATTTTCGGCCAAATGAGCTATTCGGCCTAATGACTTTTTCGCCCAAACGACACTTTCAACCGTTTGACCTTATTTTAGATCTTTATTTAAAAACGACCGTATGACCTTTTAAATACTAAACAACGTTTTCTGCCAAATGACGATTTTAACGAAATTATCAGTTCGGCTAAACGACATTTTTGGTGAAATATTTTTTCCAAAAAAATTATCAGTTCGGCTGTATGTTCCTTCATGCTGATAACTGAAGTGACTGCTAAACTGCAAGACCAAAATACTAAAAGACTGGAAGAAAGTAAAAATTTAAGATTGAATGTCTGAAATACTGAAAGCTTAAAAGGCTGGTAGCCTGAAAGATTGAAAAATTGAAGGACAGTAAACCTGAAAGACTGAAAGACTGAAAGACTGAAAGGCTGAAAGACTGATATGCTGAAAGGCTGAAAGACCAAAAGACTGAAAGACTAAAAGACTGAGAGACTGAAAGACAGAAAGATTGAAAGATCGAAAGCCTGAAAGACTGAAGGACTGAAATACTGAAAGACTGAATGACTAGAAGACAAAAAGACCGAAAACCTGAAAGACTGCCGAAAGAAAAACCGAAAACTGAAAGGCAAGAAAACTGAATGGCTGAAAGACTGAAAGACTGGAAGACTGAAAAACGGTAAGACTGAAAGACTGAACGACCAGAAAGACTGGAAGACTGGAAGATTGAAAGACTGAAACACTGAAAGACTGAAAGGCTGAAAGACTGAAAGACTGATAGACTGTTAGACTGAAAGACGGAAAGACTGAATTACTGAACGACTAGCAGACTGGAAGACTAAAAGACTAAAAGACTGAAAGACTGAAAGACTGAAAGACTGGAAGACTAAAAGAATGAAAGAATGAAAGACTGAAAGATTGAAAGACTGGAAGACTGAAAAACGGAAAGCCTGAAAGACTGAATGACTAGAAAGACTGGAAGATTGAAAGACTGAAAGACTGAACGACTAGCAGACTGGAAGACTAAAAGACTAAAAGACTGAAAGACTGAAAGACTGGAAGACTAAAAGAATGAAAGAATGAAAGACTGAAAGATTGAAAGACTGGAAGACTGAAAAACGGAAAGCCTGAAAGACTGAATGACTAGAAAGACTGGAAGATTGAAAGACTGAAAGACTGAAAGACTGCCCAGCAAACCAGCAGTCGTATAAGGATGTTGATTTGAAATTATATAAATGTCAAGATGAAGTTACAGTCATAAAAAACGCAAAATAAAATTGAACAAAATCATATAAGATGAAACTTAGTAACTTTATTATAATCTTCACGGCAAAGTTATATATGAGTTTATTAAATGTTAAAATGACTTCGATTTTCAAAGTTGTTTTTTTTTGGTGTTTGAATGTTATAAATTAGGGTCATTTAATTTCCATTAATATCCTAAACTTTGCATTTATTGATTCGAATAGTAGGTAGCAAAACTATGGATTTATTTTAATGAAAAATAAATTATCACGCATTCGCAAAAGTGGAATACAGCCGAATCTTGCAAAAACACAAGAAAAACCCAGATTAATCCACCTAGCGGTGATGGTGCCTTTCTCGACCTTCGTAAAATGTATGTGCTTGAAAATAGATGAGCTAGTAGCTAGGAGTAAAAACAGACACATTTCTTTGTCCGTTCTATGAAAATCAGAATATTTATGGCAAAGATATTGTAGATCCAGTTGAAAACCGAAAATCATATTTTGTCCCATTCCCGGATGTCGCGACTGCATCGCGAGTGGTGCCCGACTATGGCACAGTTGCGCACTACTCGCGATGCAGTTGCAACATCCGGAAATGCGAGAAAATGCGATTGTCGCGAAACCTCGGTTCGGTTTTCAGCTTGATCTACAATATGCTAATAAGAATTTCGACATTTTTGTTTCCTTTTTCAATCTTTTGACGTACATACCCCTGTTTTATTTTACCCAGTCATATATTTTCAGGATATCACTTTTGGATGTAAATTGATCTGAAGCTCCGACTACACAAAAAGAAAACGAAAATGTCATTCCCATCAAGCGAGCGGAGGGCAATATTTGTTATGATATAAATCTCATGACCGTCTTTCGACCAAACTCCCGTATGAAGAGGAAGGGAGTGTATCAGTGTGGAAGCATCCGATAGTTCGTTTTCGGAAAGAAATTATAGCCTTTCGGTACAACTTTGTTGCACAAGAAAGGCAAAAAGTATTTTGGCCATAATTTCAAAGGTAATAGTCCAATCTGGCCAACTTTCTAAATAGAACAGGATTCCGCATCTAATGCAATTTGTTGTGAGTAAATCGGTTGAGGGTAAGTCCATTAAAAGTCAGCTAGACTTTTTTACTCGCTTTTTTATAACTCATAGTATATTTTGGCCATAATTTCTGTGCCCATGGTCCAAATTTTCAATAGAAAACAATACGACAGGATTCCACGTCGAATGAAACTTGTTGGAATTATAGATAGTGGAATAGATGAGTGAAGATAAATCCTCTGTCTCCAAACGAACTGTCAAACGTGTCTCCAAACGAGCATGACGTCACGATTTCAATGGAAACGTTAAGGGCTGTGACGTCATATGTGCGTGTGCACGGGCAGAAAAATCGACTCAGCCATGCTTTCGCTCATCTATATATTCTACTATCTATAGTTGGAATTAAATCGGTTGAGGATAAGTCCAAAAAAGTGAGCTAAACTTTTCGCACTTTTGGTGCGCGCACACACACACACACACAGACATCATCGCAGTTCATCGAGCTTATACGTATATAACACTATGAGTCTCCAGGCCTTCTGTGAAAGTTTGGTTTTGGAGCGAACATACAGCCTTTTCGTAGAAAAAGGCAAAAATGGTGTTTCAGCCATAATTTCCGATCCCATAGTCCGATCTAGCCAATTTTCAATAGAAAACAATGGGACAAGATTCTGCGTCGAATGCAATCTGTTGCGAGCGTCAATAGATGAAGTCTAAGTGCTAAAAAAGTGAGCTAGACTTTTTCGAACTCTTTTTCACAATAAATAGTAAGTTGACCATAACATCTAAGCCCATAGTCCGATCTGGCCAATTTTCAATAAGAAAATATGAGACATTCTGCGTCGAATGCAACTTGTTGTGAGCAAATCGGTTAAGGATATGTGCCCGAAAAATGAGTGACATTTTTTACGCGATTTTTTCGTATGAATTTGTATTTTGGCCATAACTTTCAATCCCATAGTCCGATCTGGCCAAATTCAAATAGGAAACAATGGGACAGGATTCTGCGTCGAATGCAACTTGTTGCGAGCAAATCGGTTGTGGATAAGTGCCCGAAAAATGAGTGACATTTTTTACGCGATTTTTTCGAATGAATTTGTATTTTGACCATAACTTCTGATCCCATAGTCCGATCTGGCCAATTTCAAATAGGAAATAATGGGACAGGATTCTGCGTCGAATGCAACTTGTTGCGAGCAAATCGGTTGAGGATAAGTGCCCGAAAAATGAGTGACATTTTTACGCGATTTTTTCGTATGAATTTGTATTTTGGCCATAACTTTCGATCCCATAGTCCGATCTGGCCAATTTCAAATAGGAAACAATGGGACAGGATTCTGCGTCGAATGCAACTTGTTGCAAGCAAATCGGTTGAGGATATGTGCCAGAAAAATGAGTGACATTTTTTACGCGATTTTTTTATATGAACTTGTATTTTGGCCATAATTTTCGATTCCATAGTCCGATCTGGCCAATTTCAAATAGGAAACAATGAGACAGGGTTCTGCGTCGAATGCAACTTGTTGCGAGCAAATCGGTTGAGGGTAAGTGCCCAAAAAATGAGTGACATTTTTTACGCGATTTTTTCGTATGAATTTGTATTTTGGTCATAACTTCTGATCCCATAGTCCGATCTGGCCAATTTCAAATAGGAAACAATGGGACAGGATTCTGCGTCGAATGCAACTTGTTGCAAGCAAATCGGTTGAGGATAAGTGCCCGAAAAATGAGTGACATTTTTTACGCGATTTTTTCGTATGAATTTGTATTTTGGCCATAACTTTCGATCCCATAGTCCGATCTGGCCAATTTCAAATAGGAAACAATGGGACAGGATTCTGCGTCGAATGCAACTTGTTGCGAGCAAATCGGTTGAGGGTAAGTGCCCGAAAAATGAGTGACATTTTGTTGAGTAGTTTTGCACACACACACACACACATACACACACACACACACACACACACACAGACATCACCTCAATTCGTCGAACTGAGTCGATTGGTATATAACACTATGGGTCTCCGGGCCTTCTATAAAAAGTTTGTTTTTGAGCGATCATATAGCCTTTACCGTATACTTAGTATACGAGAAAGGCAAAAATGGATGAAGACAGCAAAAATAAGTAATTCGGAGGTGAACTAGCCTTGGGCTAAAAACCTCTTTAATAAAGATTAAAAAAAAAAAAAAAAAAGCAAAAATAAGTGGTTTAAATAACTAAATAGAAGTTGTCCCAGATTCCAATTCAGGAATATATTTTGACGACCCAGATGGAAATTTTCTGTCTTTTGGTGAACACGACAACATCACACAAGATTGGAAGGAGTCAGGTAATACTAATCTAGTGAGGAATATAAATGAAAAAATCTAGTATGTATATGTTAACATTGTCCAGCTTCCTTGACGTCGGCAATCCGAAACTGGGCAATTCCAAATCACACAAGCGGCATTGAAATCATTGATTGGTATACTTAACGGTCATTTACCTTGTGATCTTCTGAAGGACCCTTGGACACTGATGCGGACACCCAGAAGTCTGGAAACACTTGACATGAAGGAGGGTGGTAAATATTGGCACCATGGATTGGAAAACAGTTTCGAAAATCGATTGAAACATATTGCCACGGACATGTTTGTCTCCATCAATATAAACATCGACGGGCTTCCGATATGCAAAAGTAGTGCAAATCACTTTTGGCCAATTATTGCCAATATCCACGAGCTCCCGCACTTTCAGCCGATGATAATTGGCATTTACTATGGATCGAGTAAACCTAAAGATGCAGGTGAATTTTTGGCGCCAATGGTCGAAGAGCTTGTTTTTTTACACGACAAACGTTCATTATTTTGTTGTACTGTATTTTTGCTATTTTGCTGATTACTCTTGCAATAAGAAGTAATAGATCAATTCTAATTTTATAAGAGTCTCAGCTGTTCGGCTACATTTCTTCTTTGTTTTACTTCTTCTATGAAATATGGAATTTACAAAGCAATTTAATAAAAATAAGCAATTATTTTCAGCAACTAACAAATTAAATAACTAAATTTCAAATAACACCTAATGCAAAATCTTTGTTAACCCTAATGTAAATTTTTCGATGACTCTGGGAACCAATTTCTAGAGAGTCATAATAAGTAACTTAAATGTTCAAATGAAATTGCATGAAGGTAATAATAAGTCATATATAATGCAGTATACAATAACATTGTAATTATATCCAGATGAGATTAGATCAAGTTATAAATCCACATATTATTATGTGATGTACAATTTCTTGTTGCAATGCATGTGCTCATATGGCTTTGAGGATTGCTCGTGGACTACCATCTCGTAGGTCTTCGAATCGAGACTGGGTGTCGCCGAGAGTTGGAATTTGTACATGTGCTGTATATTGAAAATAAATAAATGACATAATATAATATAACATTTAAAAGATAATATATACTAATAATTGTAATGAACTTTTTTTTTAGTTTCGTTAATGCCTTTTAGCTTACATATTTCATCAATTGTAAAAGGTGCCATACAAAATCATATATTGACTGTAACTTCCAAGTCGTTACAGTTACGATATGAAATTATAAATTGGTACATAAGAAGTCATAAAAAATGCCAAAAAAAGTTATACACGAAGTTGTATAAACCATCTTTTCAGTTCACATAAAATCATATAAAGTAAGAAAACAAACTTCGTTTGTACGTATATGGCCTCCAAATGTGTACGTATAGATGATATCTATGCATATTATATGATCTTTTTTTACCGAATAAGCATCCACATAGCTGAATTGCAAATGAGTTATGTGAACAGAATTGTTGACTGGGTGAAAGACTGAAAGACTGAAAGACTGAAAGACTGTAAGACTGAAAGACGGAAAGACTGAAATACTGAACGACTAGAAAGACTGGAAGACTGGAAGACTGGAAGACTAAAAGACTGAAAGACTGAAAGACTGGAAGACTAAAAGACTGAAAGACTGAGAGACTGAATGACTGAAAGACTGAAAGACTGGAAGACTAAAAAACTGAAAGACTGAAAGACTGAAAGACTGAAAGACTGAAAGACTGAAAGACTGAAAGACTGAAAGACTGAAAGACTGACATACTGAAAGACTGAAAGACTGAAGGACTAAAAGACTGAAAGCCTGAAAGACTTAAAAACTGAAAGACTGAAAGTCTGCCAGACTGAGGGTCTGAAAGACTGAAAGACTAGAAAACTTAAAGGCAAGAAAACTGAATGGCTGAAAGACTGGAAGACTGTGAGACGGAAAGACTGGAAGACTGGAAGACTGAAAGACTGAAAGACTGAAAGACTGAAAGTCTGAAAGATTGATAGACTGAAAGACTAAAGGACTGGAAAATTGAAGGACTAAAAGACTATAGAGCTAAAAAACTGGAAAACTAAAAGACTAAGAGGCTGTGATACTGATGGACTGAAAGATTGAAAAATTGAAAGACTGAAAGACTGAAAGACTGAAAGGCTGAAAGACTGAAAGACTGATAGACTGTTAGACTGAAAGACGGAAAGACTGAATTACTGAACGACTAGAAGACTGGAAGACTAAAAGACTAAAAGACTGAAAGACTGAAAGACTGGAAGACTAAAAGACTGAAAGACTGAAAGATTGAAAGACTGGAAGACTGAAAGACTGAAAGACTGAATGGCTGGAAGACTGATAGACTGATAGGCTGAAGGACTAGAAGACTAGAAGACTGAAAGGCTGAAAGACTTAAAGACTGAAAGACTGAAAGACTAAAAGACTGAAAGACTGAAAGACTGAAAGACTGGGAGACTAAAAGACTGAAAGACTGAAAGACTTCAAGACTGAAAGACTTCAAGACTGAAAGACTGAAAGATTGAAAGACTTGAAGACGGAAAGACTTAAAGACTGAAAGATTGAAAGACTGAAAGACTGAAAGTTTGAAATATTGAGGCCCCTTAAACTTTAGCGTCATTGTTGAATGACCCCTAGTGTTGAAATCAAAAGATAGATTTGAGAAATACAAAATCAGCTGAAGTTTTCAAGAAAATTCATTGTTGGTGCTCACCAATTGTAGCTCCTGGCTATATTTCTTAATTCATGTAAGCCCAAAACATAGTAAATACAAGTTCACATACTGCAACCAATACCAAAAGGTTAAAAAATGCAAACGTGTCCTCTACTATTGGTTTGGTACAAGGATTTTTTTTATTTATTTTCAATGTTTGTCCATCTTGATGTGCAATATTGAATAAAAGACTTTCGCTGTAACGTATGTCAAATATTAGTATGGTTGAAAGATTCTTTTCCAAAATAGTTGACCCTGAGGTTGTATTTCGGAGAATAAATTATTTGATATATCGCCCACAACTCTTCTTCTTTTCTTCTTCTTATTGGCATTACATCCCCACACTGGGACAGACCACCTCGTAGCTTAGTGTTCATTAAGAACTTCCGCAGTTATTAACTACGAGGTTTCGAGGTTACCATTTTTGCATTCGTATATCATGAGGCTAGCACGATGATACTTTTATGACCAGGGAAGTCGAGACAATTTCCAATCCCAATCCGCGGCTAAGGAGGGCCCCTTAGCATGAAAATGACCCTATACCATGAAAATGACCAACCACTGCCCCATTACTAGCATCTTGGACAATAAATATCGATGATTTCAGTAATATTTGATTCTATGTTAAATAGATTTGAAAAACATTCGAAAAAGACTGTAAATTTAAAAAATCGGTTTGTTTTACCTTCAAACCGTTGTATCTCAGAAACGGCTGCACTTAGAAAAAAAATTGACGTATACCTTTTCCATTGGAAATTTAACGTACTTTCATAAAATCGAATTGATAAAAACGTAAAAATAATATTTCAACCATTTTTGAAAAACCAACTTATTTAAAAAAAATTATAACTTTTTTGTCCATCATTTCTCCATCATGACCTATAGTGCAAATTAATACATATGTTATCTGCTACAGCATATCAAAAAAAAATTTTTTTTGAAAAATTCGTTTTTAAGAAAATCAATTTTTAAGTTTTATTTTCAATGTTTGAATTTTTTTCACTGTGTATATTTTTTTCTCATAGCCCCATTGATTACCTAAATATTTGCCAAAGACAACAGAATGATCGGACAAGCCGTTTTCAAGTTATATTTTTTTGAAAGTGTTCAAGGTGTTTTTGCTTAGGCCTTGTCAAAAGTTACACCAGAGTTAAAATGCCAAACCAAGTATGCAGATAATGTTTTTTGGCTATACAGGATGTATATTCAAAATGTCAGGGTAATCAAAAAATACAAAATTGAAATCTTTAAAAAAAAATCGTGGTTTCACAGAGAATTGCTCAATACTGGCATTGAAGAATCCGAGACTAATTTGTAAGTTGGCAAACCCCCAGTTGTGTTGCTCTGCACCTATCGTGCTGCAACAGATTTCCCTTTCAGCACTATTGACTAAACTACCAAAATGTGGGCTTAATTTCGTTTCAGTCGTGCGGTCAGTAATTTTGTATCCTAGCTCGGAGCGTTCGCCGTTCCCACAAACTGTCGAAGAGTGTCTTAATATCGGCTTTTCGTACAGGCATCCGAAGGTCACGTCATGAGTTCTGGGTGGCATCCCCACACACACACATACAGCGGAAACGCAAACTCTGATCGCACACCGGACAAACAAAACAAAAACTCCAATTGGGGGCTGACCGAAAATTGAGCAATTAGAATTAGACCACCTGAAACGTTACGTTGGCTGGTCCCAGGCTGCACGCTTCTCATGTCTGGGCCCGATGGATCCAGAAAATGCCTGGCAGCCATTTACCAGGAAGATTATTATAATGGTGGCGATGCTCAATCAGACGACACACACTCTCGTGCCAACAGTGACTCAACTTCCTGTTCTCGTGAGGCTCTGGGAAAGGGATGAGACAAAACATGCGCCCTAAGTCATCACAAGACTGGAGATGGCTGGCGCCGATTTGAATCAATTAGACCGCGGTCGGTCGGTCGGCCGCTGCTTGATGTATTCAAACAAATAACAGACGACTAATTTTTCCAACTTCCCGTTCCCGATCCTCAGTAGACGGAACCTTCGGGAGGAATTTGACAGTCACGCTTTCTAACGTTATGTCTCTCGTGGGTCGTACATCATATCACTCCCGGGTCTCGTGGCGACCACGAGACGAGCAACGACGAATTATAAACAAACATTCAATTAGATAGGCTTTATCTAAATTACTAAAATGGTTTGGCTTTTAGCAGGTTCACCCTTCTAACACGAGGAGGAATATTATCAGTCCGTCATCGTCAAGTCAATTGTTCAGATCAAGACTTATGGAGGGTATGGACGGACAAATTTATGACACATTTCCTATTTTGATGCTTCTTCAAGTTGTTACACGATCCTCCAGAAACAAACTTCTAATGAGAAAGCACTGTTACATAATCGAATCAATTTCAGTTACTTCAACGAATTGCTAAAAAAGAATAGTTTAGGTCAGCGCGTGCCACGCATGCTTCAAACAGAAATGAACTCATCGACAATCACCCGTCACGTCTAATCTGAACTCCTCGGGCGTGTTCGAAAGGTCGGTAACAGTGCGGAGCGGTATTTTTAGCCGCCTGATATGATTGTCGTCAGTTTGTTACCCGGCCGGGCGATGATGGCTCACAATGCCGACGCGGTCATCATCTTCCGAGTCACAGTCATCGTCGGTCTCTCTGATAAGACCTTGCGAGCCGGCCGGTTGTCGTTCGTGTGGCAAAGCGCAAACCCCACACATGCCACGCGCAAGCTGTCTGGTGCCTAATTGGAAGCATAGTGCGTTATCGCTGCTGACGAATGTCCGAAACCCAAGCTCTGGTGGTTATTATGGTTCATTGCGAAACTCTAAACTGATCCGGTTCTATACACGAGCAACGTTTTGTGCCGCTCCAAATGTAGGCTATCGCAGAAGGAAAAAAACCGGGAAGATAACCTCGAAAGTGGCAGTAGCGTGGTACATTTTCTCAGGAAACGACAACAATGAACGGCGAAGAAAGTGAATCCGCTTCGGGGCAGCCAATAATGCACCGGAAATATCCCGAAAGTCATTTCTCAATATCATGTCAATGGAATCAGGAGAGATGATGTGAGACCAAATCAAATTGCCGTGTGCCCTCCCACAAACCAGACATTAGGACTCGACTTCATTGTACTTATATCTCGAATGGGTGACACGAAAGAAATAGAAGGAGAGGATAAAAGTCAAGTTGCATTGTCTTTCGATATGTATTCAAGCAGTCATTTCCGGTGAGGTGACCGTTTGCCTTCGGATGAAAGCAAGATAGGGACTGCTTCTGTTGACGTCGTCGGTTTAAAAATTCCAAGACGACAGGACAGGACAATGTGGTTCGAGTGTGATTCGGAAAATCCACTTTCGGAGATCTTAGATCTTTCTTAGTGGGTTATTTATGGATGATGGTTTGATGAGTGATTTGAAAAAGTGAAAATTTCATGCCAAAATAGTGGAATAAATATGTGGATAAAAAAAACTTCTGATTCTGTTTTAATATTTTCTTTTACTTCCCCAATACGTTTTTACAATCCATTATGACCGCTGTGCATTTTGTGTTTTTGCCTATCAAACCGTTATCTAGAATCATTTTTTGATACCACTATTTCACACATCATCATTGACTTCGACAATCAAGGCTCCAACCACATAGAGGATAAAGGCCTGAAGATTTATTTTTTATTCCATTTATTTTATTGAGTTAATTTTATTTTAAAAAAAAAAAGTTTTTCATGCGAGGGCTAAAGTTTATATTTTCTTCAGCTTCGACTAAGTACACCTGGAAGGTTTCTCATTCGGCAAACTGCTGACAGATAGTGTGTTTCCCTCGTCGATGTTTCGTTCTCACCAGGTAGGGCTGAGGGAGGATCAAAGCACCATTGGGTACCGATTGGATAATGTCTGAACATGGTTTTCCGGCAAAAGTGATTGGGTTGGAACGCTCAACGCGTGATGGCTCGAAGAGGAGCTGCACTATGATCATACGGTCGTATATGCTCCTGAGCTTTGCGGATGGTTTTTATTCTTCTGAGGTGTGCGCCGGTCCGAAAATCGTCGACGCCGGCGTTTGTCATGATCAGAGCATAAAATATTCATCTTCATGAAGCAACTTCAGTCCGAATTTTGACAAACATCGCATGATTATTCAAAACATAGAATGACATAGTCAAACTCCACCAACTCATTCATTCGACTGTCACTGAGTGTGCTTGCTACGTGCAGAAAAAAAAACAAAATTAGCATTGTTTATATTGATGTTTACCGTTGAAAGGGCCTCGCGGATGCAAATCGGATTCAGTTCTGTGTGATAAATTACTTTACTCAATAAAAACGTGTTCAGATTTCAGATAATTTATTGATATGTAGAATGTGCATAAATATTCAATGACCAATATTCAACTGAATATTGACAGTCCAGAGCCGAAAATGAATATGCCTGGAAGTGAGCTGACAAGTGAAGAAAGGTCTAGACCAACATTTGAGAAGGGCGGAACAGCCAAAATGTAAACATTGCAGTTTTTCGTTTGAATGCATAGAATATGGTGCAAACTAGCCCATAGTAATGAAAAAAATAATATTTTGACGTAGAACTACGTCTGTGTTTTCTATATTGGGGTACACTTTACGATTGCAAAGAATTGAAAATCGTCACGAAAATATGATAGACTTCGATCGTTAATATCTCAGCCGTTTCTCGATGGATTTTCAAATTTTTTGGACCATTCGATCAAGGAAGAGTCAACGCTTCATACCTGATGTACACTGAAGTCGTTTGTTACGCGATAATTTTTACAGGAATAGTTTTTTATGCGATTTTTTTTCAAGCGGGTTTCTGGATTTCCGCGGTTCCTTTAGACATACTTACGGGATTTACGCGTTTTTTTTACGTTGTTTTAATTTACGCAGCCCATATCTTCCGCGTAAAAACCGACTCTAGTGTGTTACAATATCTATGTATAATAGTATTTACTATTAAAAACTTGCTAACAGTTTAGCACTTGGTTTCGGTAAATCAGTCAATCTTGTAAGTGAATCGCAAGCTTCTTCTTCCATAGTACTAAATTCCAACTAGAACTAGGCCTGCTTTTCAACTTAGTAATTTATTAGCATTTCTTTAGTTATTCATTAAAAGTTTTTTTATGTCCTCCATTGCAGGGCTTTTAGCTGGTGCAGTTCGTTTATGCTAACTTAAACGTGCGTTTTACTTGGAAAGTTTAGGGGCGTTTGACGCTAGCTTCTTGCTTACGTCTGTTGATGCCAGTAGAGGGGCTCGGAATCTTCTTCGCTGTTGCAGTGAATGCGTTCTGGTAAACTTTCTTTGGCTCGTTTTTGCTGATTCGTATGTGTCTGCCGGAGTAAACGCTAAGTCCGACGCAATTCCGTAAAGGAATAATTATTATTATCAATAACGCCGTTGACAGCCCATCTTTCGCAATGGGTTTTTCTGTAATGAACCACCAGGGGTTTAGACTGACTTAGCGAGGGGTGGTAAGTCTCTGTAGCAGTTTGCGTCGGTAATGGTTGCAGCTGTACACTATCAGCCAGGCTTGTGCTTTTCAAATTGTGTAATCGATTATCATTTAAAATAATGTAAACCTAATACCAATTTAATGTCAACAATTAAGTTCAATCGGATGTTTGGCATTGTTACCAATGCTTCGAATCGAGATACAATTATCGAATGATTCTTACTTTCTAGCGAGTTTTTATCAATTGGTAATTTGGATATGTGAACGCTTGAGAGTGTTGTTCATCCTCGATTATTTGAAAATTTTATTTTTATCCTCATTTTCGAATGTTGGTCCAAAAATTATATACATCACCAGTTATGCTTGTTTGGTATGCATTCACCTTAAATAGATATGATACATATCGCTTATAGCATCCCACCACGTGTTGGCTTCATTCACGACGAGCGCCCATAAAAGACACTCTCATATGACGATGGTTGACAACGAAGTAGGCGAGGCGCGAAACACGCTCACCAGCATCTCTATCGTAACCGCCAACGGAAGCACACGTTTGAGTAAGTAATTCGCCGTCACTTTGATACGGCAGCAAAGCAAATGACCGATCCCACAATGCTCACTCAACCTTAGGAGCATAGGATAAACATCGAAAGCAGATTCAGGCTGGGCTTGAAAAACGCTTGCTTTGGTCTCATCGCACAGAATAGTCAAAAACCTGTACATTACATACAGCTACGTAGTTCAACGTCACCTTTGCGTACAACCCGATTGGGCTGAACCTTTGAGTTTTTTATCAGTAAAAGTTATTTTGAGATACTTAAAAAATGGCGGATTTCCATCCTGGTTATATTCACCAAACATGGTTCTTACGCTATTCTTTCAAAAGCATAGGAGCTTAGCGAAATTTGTGTGAATAAGGTAAGTTTTACTCTATC
Organism: Armigeres subalbatus; assembly: GCF_024139115.2. Lineage (NCBI taxonomy): Eukaryota > Metazoa > Arthropoda > Insecta > Diptera > Culicidae > Armigeres > Armigeres subalbatus. The sequence continues at coordinate 190,438,717 of NC_085140.1, read as the reverse complement.
CTTCATATTGAGTCAATATTTATTGCATTTTCACTTATATTTGCTGTAATAATGAATATTTTAATGAGAAATACGAAACAAGGATTCCCTACCTTTTACGGCGGATTCCCTTGCTGTTACGGCGAGTACATCAGCCTTTTGGAAGGTTTGTAGTGGAAATACGCCTTTCGAAAATAATCAGATGCAGGCTCCCGCGAGAGCTCTGTACCTTTAAATTTTTGTTCAATGTTTACACTGGAATAGCATAGAAGTGATTAGATACCACGTTTGTTTCTATGAAACCCTAATAATGCATGAAAATCATAATTAAATAGATTTTATTAATTTCTTTTTTGGTTCCGTACTGGAAACATAACAAAAGCGCATTTTCGTTATGAAACCTAAAAAATGTATATTAATAGCTGTTTTGCGCATATGTAACATGAAACTATTTGGAAGCAAATCTACTTCAGTCAGGTCATGTAAAATGAAACATTAGCATCATTACTAATGCCTTTCAGTGAGTGGATCAGAGTTGAGGCAAGCTTTAAGACCAATTATTTGAGAGACGTTCTTTAAGAATCTAGGCGAGCAGCTAGGCGCAGCGTCTCTTGAAGATGGCTGGAGAGATATTCGATCCGCCATTGGTAGCACCGCAACCGCTGCACTTGGCACGGTGCCCCCGGATCAGAGAAACGACTGGTATGACGGCGAATGTGAGCAGTTAGTGGAAGAGAAGAATGCAGCATGGGCGAGATTGCTGCAACACCGCACGAGGGCGAACGAGGCACGATATAAACAGGCGCGGAACAGACAAAACTCGATTTTCCGGAGGAAAAAGCGCCAGCAGGAAGATCGAGACCGTGAAGAAACGGAGCAACTGTACCGCGCTAATAACACACGAAAGTTCTATGAGAAGTTAAACCGTTCACGTAAGGGCCACGTGCCACAGCCTGATATGTGTAAGGACATAAACGGGAACCTTCTTACGAACGAGCGTGAGGTGATCCAAAGGTGGCGGCAGCACTACGAAGAACACCTGAATGGCGATGTGGCAGACGAAGATGGCGGTATGGTGATGGACCTGGGAGAACGCGCGCAGGACATAATCTTCCCGGCTCCGGATCTCCAGGAAATCCAGGAGGAGATTGGCCGGTTGAAGAACAACAAATCCCCTGGGGTTGACCAACTACCAGGAGAGCTATTTAAACACGGTGGTGAGGCACTGGCTAGAGCGCTGCACTGGGTCATTACCAAGATTTGGGAGGAGGAAGTTTTGCCGCAGGAGTGGATGGAAGGTGTCGTGTGTCCCATCTACAAAAAGGGCGATAAGCTGGATTGTAGCAACTACCGCGCAATCACATTGCTGAACGCCGCCTACAAGGTACTCTCCCAAATTTTATGCCGTCGACTAGCACCAACTGCAAGGGAGTTCGTGGGGCAGTACCAGGCGGGTTTTATGGGCGAACGCTCCACCACGGACCAGGTGTTCGCCATTCGCCAAGTACTGCAGAAATGCCGCGAATACAACGTGCCCACACATCATCTATTCATCGACTTCAAAGCCGCATATGATACAATCGATCGGGACCAGCTATGGCAGCTAATGCACGAACACGGTTTTCCGGATAAACTGATACGGTTGATCAAGGCGACGATGGATCGGGTGATGTGCGTAGTTCGAGTTTCAGGGGCATTCTCGAGTCCCTTCGAAACCCGCAGAGGGTTACGGCAAGGTGATGGTCTTTCGTGTTTGCTATTCAACATCGCTTTGGAAGGGTAATACGAAGAGCAGGGATTAACACGAGTGGTACAATTTTCAATAAGTCCGTCCAGCTATTTGGTTTCGCCGACGACATAGATATTATGGCACGTAACTTTGAGAAGATGGAGGAAGCCTACATCAGACTGAAGAGGGAAGCTAAGCGGATCGGACTAGTCATCAACACGTCGAAGACGAAGTACATGATAGGAAGAGGTTCAAGAGAAGACAATGTGAGCCACCCACCGCGAGTTTGCATCGGTGGTGACGAAACCGAGGTGGTAGAAGAATTTGTGTACTTGGGCTCACTGGTGACTGCCGAAAATGACACCAGCAGAGAAATTCGGAGACGCATAGTGGCTGGAAATCGTACGTACTTTGGTCTCCGCAAGACGCTCCGATCGAATAGAGTTCGCCGCCGTACCAAACTGACAATCTACAAAACGCTCATTAGACCGGTAGTCCTCTACGGACACGAGACCTGGACGATGCTCGTGGATGACCAACGCGCACTTGAGTTGAGTTTTCGAAAGGAAAGTGCTGCGTACCATCTATGGTGGGGTGCAGATGGCGGACGGTACGTGGAGGAGGCGAATGAACCACGAATTGCATCAGCTGTTGGGAGAACCATCCATCGTTCACACCGCGAAAATCGGACGACTGCGATGGGCCGGGCACGTAGCCAGAATGTCGGACAGTAACCCGGTGAAAATGGTTCTCGACAACGATCCGACGGGCACAAGAAGGCGAGGTGCGCAGCGGGCAAGGTGGATCGATCAGGTGGAAGATGACTTGCGGACCCTCCGTAGACTGCGTGGTTGGCGACGTGTAGCCATGGACCGAGCCGAATGGAGGAGACTCTTATATACCGCACAGGCCACTTCGGCCTTAGTCTGAATAAATAATAAATAATAATCTTTAAGAATCAGTCACCCCCAGAAGTGATTCCATATGCTGTTTATATTAGTTTAATTTGAATTAGTGAAATCGATTGTAAAACGATATAAAAGCTAAAAGGTGCAGCCCAATGGGGTTGTACGCAAAGGTGATGCAGAACCATGTATGTAATGAGTATTATTTGTATTTTAGTTTGTGTGTCTTTAGTACAATGATATTTACTCTTCTCAAAGTCTAAGCATTAACCCTCGGTATCGTTGCGTTTGAATTTTCTACAGCAACCACATCCAACAACCGTAATCAATGCTGAAGGTTTACGGCTGCAAACAGAGGATTAGAACTAAACTTATGGTTGCATTAATTTGAATTCAAGGCGATGCACTTATATGTTTGGTTGATTCACCGAAACCCATTGGGAAAATTATCAATAGTAAGTAATTATCAATATATTTTATTTAATACATTGGATATGAAGAATTGACTCTTCCTTGATCGAATGGTCCAAGAAAATAGAGAATCCATCGAGAAACGGCTGAGATATTAACGTTCAAGTCTATCATATTTTCGTGATGTTTTTCAATTTTTCGCAATCGTAAAATGTACCCCAATATAGAAAATACAGACGTGGCCCCAAATCAAACCTGTTTTTCTCCTAATCTATGATGAAAAGCTTGGAAATTAATGTTTTAATTGGTTTATTTCTTGAGAATAACGTGCTACGCAATTCAAGCTGTACAGAAATAACCTAAAAGTAGGCAATTTCTAGACCAACATTTGAAAAGGGTGTAACAGCCGAAATTTATTCCTTCTGATTATTTGTCCACATATATAACTATATATGTAGACGAAGAATCAGAAACAATAAATTTTGTCTGTTAGGGTAAATGATATATTTTGGACATGTACATATTTTGAACAAGCCAGAGCTTCTTCGATCAATTTTAGATAATGTGTAGGAAATTTTTTATCGAAAGTATGATCATTGCATACTTTTACCTCAACTCTAGCGGCTCCTGATGAGAATTCACAAATCAACTATTATTTATCTTTAAAATTATCTAAAATGTAAAGCTTTCTACCAAAGTGCCTGCTGGACGCCAGTATGCAGGAGAACATGCATTATAGGACTCTTCGTAACATGCACCTGAAACACGTTTAAATTGGTTCAAACGGCAATCTTGAGGTCCTGCGGCCAAAGTTTAATTGTAATTGAGATACTAACATATTCCAATCGTTTAACATGAACTTGAGACGGATGAAAAGGAGTGACCAAAATGAAGTTATGTTTTTATGCATCAGACATTTATTGGTCACCCCATGTACAGTACATGGATGAACCATTAATTGCCAACTTTCAGGCTGTTTTCAATGATATCGATAAGATTGCGAAACAATGTTAATTTTTGGTTTAATCTATGTCAGTTAAGCAAATAAATGCATTTAAATGAATGTGGATACGTGTAGCTAAGTCATACCATTGAGATCTGTAGGTGGCCATTTTTAAATTAGGAGAAAATGACTCTGTCCAAAATATATGCATTTTCCATGTCGAAATTATATATTTGATGTCCAAAAAGAAAATATTTCAGTTCGCAGTATATCACAGTTTACACCTAGTAAACGTAATTTACTCAAAAATTGGGCAATGAAGACACAAGACTAATCGTAGGTTATGTATTTGGATGAACCTAGTGGTTTTCAATTGTTTTATACTATTCAATCTTGATATATTTTCCAATGAATGTCCTGTGCTTGTCCAAGATACATCATTTACCCTACGCCCTTTTCAAATGTTGGTCTAGATTTATCGGTGAAACGTTGGGCGGAACAACACAGGCAGTTGATAACAGGACTAATTTTCATGGCGTATTTCCAGTGAGACTTTGATTTTGGGCGTAGTGCATGTAATTTCCATTTCTGAAGCTAATATACACTTAGCTGCATATTTTGGCACAGCACTTCGAAGAGAAAGGTAGTTTTCATCTATAATATGCCAAAAATTCAATTTTTATTGAACATTCACTAAATATTAATTGATTTACAAGCTCGAAGCTTGGAGAGCAATTTTCTCGGTTTCATGTTAATGGAATTCCGCCCTTTTCAAATGTTGGTCTAGAGGTGGTCTTCACCAGAAAAATTCGATTATTTTACACTCTGGTCATGATTTTAATCGGTGGCGGCGGCGTCACGCCGAAAGCTATTTTAGCCGGCGGCGATGGCGGCGTGAATCGGCGTGGCATTTTTTGTTGCGTTCGTTCCTTTGAGATTTTTTTGTAGATTTTTTTGGGACAATTTCAAGTCATTAGGGCGAGAATCTTTTGATTTTCGCCTGAAAAATGTGATAAACTTATAAAAAAGTTTTTCCAAAATATTAAATCTCGGATTTTCCACGGGTAGCTATTTTTAATTTCCAAAGAAAATTGTTTGGATTTCCCTGGAAAATTCTTCAGAATTTACATGAGAAATTTTTCATAGTTTTCACGGAAAATTATACCAAATTTCCACAGGAAAGTGTTTAGAATATCTACCAAAAAACCTTTGGAATTTCTGTTGAAATTCGTTTGCAATTTACACAGAACTTTCTTCGAAATATCCACGGGAAACTCTAAGAACTTTTCACGGAAAACTCTCTGAAATTATCTCGAAGAATTCTCCGGAATTTTCTTCAGAGTTTCTGCGGAAAATTGTTCAAAATGTGGATTTAAAAAAAAATCTTTAGATTTCAAAGGAAAATGATGCGGAAATCATTCGGCGGAACGCCATTTGTCCAGATAACACGTTAAGTCGAAAGTTATCTAGCCGAAATGAACAAAACGGTTGTTAGATCTAGAATGGTTTGGTTGAAAATTTCATTTGGTCAAAGCGTTTGCCCTAACAGGTCGTTTGCACTAACAGGCCGTTCGGCTGAAATGGTCATTTTAGCATTAGCATTAGTATTGTTACGGTGTAATTCGTAGATTGGATACTAGTAATACTCATGTTTTACTTTTGAGATCCTTATCGAGAATGCTATCAGAAATCAAGAAATGTAGTGATTCTTGATTGCAGTCTTAAACAAAAATCACAAAAGCATGAGGATTACTACTCCTGAACATGCCCATCTTCACCGTAACTTGGGAGGGGAAGGAAGTGTTGATGTAGTACTTACTTAATGAGAGGCCCCCGACTCAGCGACACCCTCATAAGTACCACGGAGTTGGATATTGATGAAGGTATTCGTTGGGTCAGGATTTGCCTGTAGCCGACAATGTGACCATAGTAGATCTTACACCGTAACACACCACGCAAAGCTGTCTACAGGGTCCGGCAAATGAACTGCTACATAAGTGAGTAAAATTAATATAATACCAAATAAGAAGTGGAAATTAGTTCTACAAAACATCGTCGAACCGTGGGCACGTCGTTATTTTGATACCAGGGGTTGGGACTCACTACAGGATTAGACGCCAGGTCAAAAAGTGTACCCAGCGTTACGGGTCGGCTGAAATGGTCGTTTGGTGAAAAGGCTATTTGGACGAAAATGTCATGTCGGATCCGGTTTGCAATTTGGGTATACATTATTTTGTAAACATACATTTTAAGGCGATTCCCTGCTAAAGCAAGCATTTCATGAGAAAACCATGGTATACATCCGACAGAATAACGTTTCCACTGTCAGATAAGGTAATTAGTTCTGGAGAAAAACGGTTGCATTCTACGGAATCCATAGATGATTCTAAGCCAAGTTACCATTTTTGCATTCGTATATCATGAGGTTAACACGATGATACTTTTATGCCCAGGGAAGTCGTGACAATTTCCAATCCGAAAATTGCATTGCATAGTCATTTGACTAAAAATGTAATTTAGTGAATAGATCATTTGGTTGCAAATGCCGTTTGGTAGAAATGGTCTTTTGTCAGGAAGAGCCATTTGGCCCAAAAATGTTCTTTCTGTCAAATATCCATTCGTGCAAACGGCATTTTCGGCAAAATGACCAACTAAAGGAACTGTTCGGCTGAACAACATTTTCGGCCGTACGTCCCTTATTACTACCGGCATTTTCGGCCAAAAACTTCCGGCTAGATGGGCTTCAGCCAAAACGTTAGTACAGTCAAATCAAAAACTAAATAACACGTTCATGTCCCATACATTTGATCCATGTTTTTGCGCTCATGAAGTGCTAGACTCAAAAAATTACATAACCATCTTCAAGATTACCTTGCTTTGCTAAAATATCCAGAACAAATAATACTTCCTTATAGTTTCTAAGCAGACTTGGTAAATGTATGGCGAATCGAATCATTTTGTTTAATTAGAATTGCTGGGTAGCACCAGAATGCATTCTTATGACCGGGTGATTATCTATTTTTCGAACTGTCACTTTTAAGTTCAATTCGCCAAATGAAACAGACTCTAAAAGGAATGATTTTGGTTTTGGATTTTGAATGATCGTTGGATTTCGTGCACAGTACGAGTCTGCCATTTATACCAGGATGCTGTCCTGTTCATTCTGAAACAGTTGATTATTCGTCCAGAACTGCGGGAGAAGACTCCGCGGATTCAATTCTAGACGAGAAGAAGGCTGGAATACAATTAAGGTACGTAATCCCCATGTTTTCATGAATAATAATCCTAATTTCGCCTCAGATTTGTCTGGACATGTCTACATGTTGAACAAATTTTTGATCAAGTACTGAGAAGAATGTTGGTTCTTTTACTGACAACGGTTTATATTTTGATTTCTTGACATATCTAGCTCAACCTTTAGTACAGTACAAACTACCACTGAAAACCGATGAAGCTTGTTGGATTGAGAGGGAATGTGAAAGTTGCAGGAGTTTACGGCTTCCAGTTTCCATTTAAATGCTTTTCAACCTGAGGAAATCGTGCAAATATTTCCACATTTTATTCTAGAAAGTTTTTACAAATTACAAAAAGTTTAATTGTTACACACTATCACAACAAACTTTATGTAACGAGGGTGGTTTAATAACCAAAATTGGAACAGCGCGTTTGCTGTCAAATCGGTTGTTCCAATCGAACACAAAGGTTCTTAAAGGTAGGAGTACTGCGCCACTTGTATAATGCAGGCACTTTACTTTAATTAGTAATTAGAAACAATGGGTCGTCGTATGAATAAAAAGTAGTAAGTTCGAGTTTACTACATTTTTAGTACAAACATACTACAAACAACTGATTCGGTATGAATAAAAGAAGAATTTACTACTGATTTCTTGTAGTCTGCTCAAGACGTTGCTACTCATGTTTCAAATGCAGATTATTCATCAGAATCAAAGCGAATCGTCTTTATTCTGAGTAGCAACGTCTTGAGCAGGCTACAAGAAATCAGTAGTAAACTCTTGTTTATTCATACCGAATCAGTTGTTTGTAGTATAGATAGTAGAATCTATAGATGAGCGAAAGCATGGCTGAGTCGATTTTTTTGACCGTGCACACGCGCATATGACGTCACAGCTTTTAACGTTTCCATTGAAATCGTGACGTCATGCTCGTTTGGAGACACGTTTGACAGTTCGTTTGGAGACAGAGGATTTATCTTCGCTCATCTATATATTCCACTATCTATAGTTTGTAGTATGTTCGAAATGTGTAGTGTAGTAAAGTCTCTTTTATTCATACGAACATGTTCCACAAGTGACGTTTACTACTAAAAATGTAGTAAAGTTGAACTTACTACTTTTTATTCATACGACCCAATGACTCGTTACCATAGCCTACTACCATGGAAGGTCAATAACAATGAGGGTGATTACAATAAAGAAACTTAACATCAAACTTGTGTTCCGACTTCCGACGGACCGAATGCAGTACTAGAAGTGGACCTTCGAATGAGCTCCGCAGTTACGTCTTAAGTCATCAAATGGCAAATTTGGCCAAAACTCTCAGGCGTGGGGATGTGATGTGGGGATATAGATCCGGAAATTCTACGGAAATTCCATAGAATTTTTGGAATTTGGAAATGGAATATTGTGTGGACTTCTAAATTTGAATAAGCGTCAAAAGTTATAGAATAGCGGCGAGGATAACCTTTTAGTACTACAGTCAAACCTCCATGAGTCGATGTTCTATGACTCGATATCGACTCATGGAAGCAAATTATCCCATATTAAAAAATATTTTCTGGGTTACTGTGATGGTCCCTTCAAACAGATTTCCAAAGATTTCCTATTCCACATGTCGATATTTCCATGAGTCGATGGTCCCTTCAATATCGACTCATGGAGGTTTGACTGTATTAAAAGGAAGTACATTTTATTGGCCTGTGCAATACATAAAAGTCTTCTCCATTCAGCTCAGTCCATGGCTGCACTTCGCCAACCACGCAGTCTGCGGAAGGTCCGCAAATCGTCCTCCACCTGGTCGATCCACCTTGCCAGCTGTGCACCTCGCCTTTTGCCTACCGCAGTCTTCCGGATGTTCGCGGTGTGAACGATGGATGGTTCTTCCAACAGCTGATGCAACTCGTGGTTCATTCGCCTCCTCAACGTACCGTCCGCCATCTGCACCCCACCATAGATGGTACGCAGTACTTTCCTTTCGAAAACTCCCAGTGCGCGTTGGCCCTCCACGAGCATCGTGCAGGTCTCACCCGATCCATTGTCGCCTTGATCAACCGTATCAGTTTATCCGGAAATCCGTTTTCGTGCATTAGCTGTCATAGCTGGTCCCGATCGATTGTATCATATGCAGCTTTGAAGTCGATAAATACCTGACGTACGGCGAACACCTGGTCTGTGGTAGAGCGTTCACCCATAAATCTTGCCTGGTACTGCCCCACGAACTTTCTTGCAATTGGTGTTAGTCGGCGGCATACAATTTGGGAGAGTACCTTGTAGGTTCAGCCATGCGATTGCGCGGTAGTTGCTACAATCCAGCTTATCGCCCTTTTTGTAGATGGGACACACGACACCTTCCATCCACTCCTGCGGCAGAACCTCATCCTCCCAAACTTTGTTAATCACCCAGTGCAGCGTTCTAGCCACCGTTGTCTGCTACATCGCCATTCAGGTGCTCTTCGTAGTACTGCCTTGTCATAGAACTTTCGTGCGTAATTAGCGCGGTACAGTTGCTCCGTCTCTTCACGGTCTCGATCTTCTTGCTGGCGCTTTTTCCTCCGGAAAATCGAGTTTTGTCTCTTTCGTGCCTCGTTCGCCCTCGTGCGGTGTTGCAGCAATCTCGCCCATCCTGCGTTCTTCTCCTCAACTAACTGCTCACATTCGCCGTCATACCAGTCGTTTCTCTGATCCGGGAGCACCGTGCCAAGTGTAGCGGTTGCGGTGCTTCCAATGGCGGATCGAATATCTATCCTGCCATCTTCAAGAGACGCTGCGCCTAGCTGCTCTACCGTTGGGAGTGCCACTTCCAGCTGCTGCGTGTAGTCTTGGGCTAGTCTACCGTCTTGTAGCCGCCCAATGTTTAGCCGCGGCGTCCGACTTCGACGCGTGTCGTACACCGTCGAGAGTTTTGAGCGCAGGCATACTGCAACGAGGTAGTGGTCGGATGCAATATTCGCACTGCGGTAAGGGCGGACGTTCGTGATGTCGGAGAAGAATTTACCGTCGATTAGAACGTGGTCGATTTGGTTTTCCGTTACTTGATTAGGTGATTTCCATGTGGCCTTGTGGATATTCTTGCGGGGGAAGAAAGTGCTTCGGACCACAATTCCGCGGGAGGCTGCAAAGTTTATGCATCGCTGGCCGTTGTCGTTCTATACGGTATGCAGACTATTTGGTCCGATGACCGGTCTATACATTTCCTCCCTTCCTACCTGTGCGTTCATGTCACCGATGACGATTTTGACGTCCCGCAGTGGGCATCCATCGTATGTCTGCTCCAGCTGTGCATAGAACGCTTCCTTCTCGTCGTCGGGTCTCTCTTCGTGTGGGCTGTGCACGTTGATGATGCTATAGTTGATGAATCGGCCTTTTATCCTCAGCTTGCACATCCTTGCGTTGATTTGCTGCCACCCAATCACACGATGGCGTATCTTTCCCAGCACTATGAAGCCGGTTCCCAGCTCGTTGGTGGTGCCACAGCTTTGGTAGAAGGTAGCCGCTCGATGCCCGCTTTTCCACACTTTCTGTTCTGTCCAGCAGATCTCCTGCAGCGCCACGACGTCAAAGTTGTGAGGATGTAATTGATCGTAGATTATCCTTTCGCAACCTGCGAAGCCTAGCGACTTACAGTTCCATGTTCCGAGCTTCCAATCGTGATCCTTTATTCATCACCTAGGTCGTTGCCGATTGTATCGAGTCATATTATCTTCTATGTCGTTCATAATGGTTGTTTTTAAGGGGGCTTTTTGGACCTGGGCAAGCCTCTTGTCTGGTAGGAGGGCCGTCGTGTCAGGGCTGTTTAGCGTCCCACCTAACACCAGGACTTGGGCTTGTCCGCTTTGAACGGCACACGGCCACTTTGACGGAGCCTACTTGCGGATACATTTTTATAAAAGTTTAACAGGGCCCACTGTCAAACCCCACCACATCCTAGGCAGGTACTACAACTCGCAGATGGCCTGGGGAGGGATAGTCAATCCCTTGGACATAGTCCCTGCTTCCCCCCGGCTCGAACAAAATTTCTCAACCTCAACGCCATCGACGATGTCGACATTGCACAGTCAGTGTTCGATTTCACGATCAAAATTGATTGTTAGTTTTGGATATTTGGTATCTTCCAAGTTTTTAGACATGAAAAGACGCATCTTATGATGTTATGAGTTTGATGATTAATCCACCTAAAAGTGAGTTGAAAATTTTCATTTCATCAAAAACATAAATAGTGAATTGGTTTCTTCAGAAAAGGTGTAGTGTTTGGTATTACGAGAAACTTTGTAGAACATTTCGACGCTCTATCTATTAAAGGTAGCGACATATGAGCGTTATTTATTTATTTATTTATTTGTCCACCGTCTTCAACATATAATGGTTGCACAGACTGTAACTTAAAGTAGTAACCTTAACCTATTTTTAAACGTAGTCTTACTAATATTAAAATCGAAACAGTCGCTCACGTCATTAAAATGTCTGCAGCAACTAAGCAGTGGATTATGATGGCCATATAAGGTACGACGTGAGGGGATATAGAGCAGTGCGCGGCGTCGTAGAGAACGGTGTGGAGCGTAAAAATTTACTTGTCTCAATAAGTATTCACAGTCAATCACATTCCTCACCAGGTCAAAACAGAAAACTCTCTGTAGAAATACACGCCTCGATGCCAGGGTACTTAGTCCCATTAACTTGCACCGGTTTTCATACGGAGGGAGTCTAACCCGATCATTCCATGGCAGGTTTCTTAAAGCATACCGGACGAAGGATCGTTGTACTCGCTCGATGCGGTCCTCCTGCGTCCGGTGATACGGTGCCCAAACTTGCACCGCGTATTCTAGCACGCTTCGGACTATGGCGCAATATACCGATTTGAGAGCGCGAGGATGACCTTCTGTAAAACAGTTTTTTCAATATTACCGTGCGGGACCGAAATCCGTACAGCACCGAAATCCGCCCACCTCATGAAAAATCAATAAATTAAAGGGGGTTAAAGATAATTAATGCAAAAATTATTAAAAAAATGGAAAGAAGGCATTGAAATTAAAACAACAAAAATCAAAAACAAATCTCCACCCACCAAACGTGCAGTTTTTGCCGCCATATTGTTTTCGGGTAGAGCATAATTGCACCAAAAGTAAATGTGTTTTAATTGCTAATTGCGAATCATTACATAAGATAAGCGGAATACAAATCGAAAGGGATCGCTTCTCAATGTGTGTATCGAACCATTTACAGTGGTAGTTTAGTCAATCAAACTGCTTCATTTTAAATATTTAGTTACAAAATAGCTGTAAGGATTTTGATCCTTTGATTCTAAATCCGTCCATGGTGGACGGATTTCGAGTCCTGAGTAGATGATTTTATTCATTGTTTTATCATGTTTTTCGTAGTTTTAATGAGTAAATGTGAAACACTTCAAAAGTAGAAGCCTTCATGCTCCTGTGTCAATGACAAACGTTTTATTTACACTCGATTCCAATTTTCTAATGACTTTTTCATATACTAAGGTGCTTAAGTGTATGGATTTCGATGCCCCACGGTACCTTTCAATCTGATTTTTTACATTTTCGTGATCTTTTACGAAGTTATTCGGGCTACTTTGTTGGTTTTCTATTACTATTCTATTACTTCTATCCCAGAGAGGTTCTACCTTTTAAATTAACATAATTATTCAAGTTTTTTCATTATTTTTAGACTAACTTTTACCTTAAGTAGAGGGAATGACGGCTTTGGCAGGTTTTGTTCTATTATTGTCAGGGTTTTTTTTATGACTCACTACGCTCAAATTTGGACTAAAAATTCTTTGCATATCAAAGAATATTGTGGCCAAATTTCATAAAATTTGGTCGACAAAAACCCCCTTGACAATAATAGAACAAAACCTGCCAAAGCCGTCTTTCCCTCTAACTCCTTCCGGCGCAAAATGGCGCAGTTGGTTAGGGTGGCATCTGAAAGTCTCAACTTTCTTCTCTAACTGACTTGTGAAACCTATTGTCGGCAAGAGTAAAAGATATTTTAGTTACAAGAAAAAAATTGTCACTTCGGTTCCCTAGGTTCTGCTGTCCGAAACATGTGTGGTACCAAACTGTCAAATCGTATGTATTTTTCTTCATTGACATTTAGCACCTTATCCTCGCCAGCAAAAGATGCTCCCGACAGCGACAACAGCGACATTCTTTATCTTTTGCATTGTATCTTTTGCAAGAGTGGGTAGTAGGGTGGTTCAAAAAATCGATTTTGCTCCACAGTGCTCATATGATTCTTTATCATGTTCTGAGTGTCCTCTGAAAATTTGAGCTCATTTGGATTCAAATTGATTTAGCACAAGCCGTTTCAAGTTTAAATGCAAATTAGTATGGGGAAATTTATTTTTTCATTATACTGTTAATGACGCTTCCTCATTAAGCGCAGATTAAAAGAAAACCCACATAGCTAAAAGGAATACTCAACAGCTTTCACTCAGTGAAAACCGCATCCTAATTAATCGTTCCAATAATAAGTAATCGAATTTAATCTATACCGTGGTTTTGTGGAGCTAATTGCATAACTCATCAACAGGCAACATTGCTGCTCGTGGCGCGAAAGATAGCACACAAAAATTCAGGCTACTATGTTGCACTGCACATTTCAGTGATGCCCTCAAAGAAGTTTAACGATCATGACTAAAGATTCGCAACCTGTATTAAAATCGATTACTAATTATTGGGGCGATTAATCAACATGCGGTTTTCGTTGGGTGAAAGCTGTTGAGTATTCCTTTAAGCCATGTAGGTTTTCTTTTAACCTGCGTTTAATGCGGAAGTGTCATTTACAATATACTGAAAAAATATATTTCCCCATACTAATTTGCATGCAAACTTGAAATCGCTTGTGCTAAATCAGTTTTAATCCAAATGAGCTCAAATTTTCAGAGGACACTCAGAACATGATAAAGAATCAGATAAGCACTGTGGAGCAAAATCGATTTTTTGAACCACCCTAGTGGGTAGGGTATGTTATTTGCAGAAGAAGTGTTCAATGTATTGAATTTCAAAACACTCGATATCACGATCAAAATTGGATAACTTTTAAACCTTTTAATTTAAAGATTCAGCATTCTCTAAGAAACTTTCAGGCACGAAGAGTCGTATCTTTTGCAATGTATTTCAACTCACGATCACATTTTGACAACACGATGGCGCTAGTATGCTCTTGCAGGCATAACGACACTAGCGCACATTTTTTTTTTTTTGTGACGCTAGCGCTGATTATGCACAGAATAACGGCGACATTCCAAAGGTATGTAAAAATGAACAGTAAAAAGTTATTACAACATAGCGAGTACAGCTTCAATATCTGTTCTCTGGAGTTTGAGTTGATTTTTCTTACAAAATTAATACTATCATCAAACAAAAGTGGACAAAGATGGACAAATGAAATATCATAGATTTGATGGGCCTGAATGTATACTTTCAGAATACGATTGAACTTTTTGCTAATATTTGCTATTAGCTGCAGTAGAATGCTCAGATAAATATCACTTTTTCATGAAAAAATGCTTATAATATGCCTGAAAATGAAGCTATCAACCATCTTATGTAACCGATGCGCCATCCAAAGACCGTGAAACGGTTTTTAGAAATATTTTGAATTGATGAAAGTGGAAGGTAAAAACTATTTTTTTCGGGACCACCCTATCTATATTTAGTAATTTTGTCACAAAACATTATCTATATGAGATAAAATAAATGTTTATTAAGCAAAAATGCTTAGAATTAAATTATCTACAATTTTGTAGAATAATGTGGTCTCCTAACTCAAAAGATAAAAAAATACATTTCCAAAAAAATCACTAAGGGGCCACCCTAATGGCAGCTTACATCAAAAATAGATCTTTTCTTGTAGATCATTTCTTCTGAGGACGTCAAAACTCTAGCACTGATGCTTTTCGAGTTATCGATTTATGTTGTGAAATTTGACGAATCCAACCATTGTGCTGTGGCTCTGGCGTGACTTTTTTTTTGACTGTTTGACATGACATTTAGAAAATTCAAATATCCCTCTATTAGTTGCATAATTAGTTGCAGATTATAAAATCGTTTAGATGGAGTAAAATCAAAGAACAGAATTCACACTTTTCCACCGAGAAAAGTAAAAAAATGGCAACTCAATGTTAAACTAAGCCGAACCGATATAATAGGAGACCCGATTTACAAGAAGCGTGACAGTTTGACTCGCAAGGACCAAGAGAGGATGCGATAATATTGAATTTCAGTCACGCTTTTGCAGTAGATCAGAACTGATCAAATCACACACACGAAGGCGCTTTGTTCTGGCTGTCTGCACTTTGATAGTCGTCCGGCCAGCCCAAGCATTAGGAACGATGCTAATCCAATAATGGGTGTCCATCGATTGAAACACGAGAGCTTCCTTCGGCCGGTCCGGTCGGCCAAACTTCCTTTCAGCGCAGTGGCGAGACATTTGGTCCAGAAATCGCTTTTAATTTATTTTGCACTTAGTGAATGACGGCGACGGCGTCGTTCGTTGTTCTGCTGGCGGGGTCCGAAAGGTTCACGTTTCGAAAAAGCTGCTACACCGAAATCGTGACATATCCTGAGGTTAAGTCCTTCGCAAGTTGAGAAACACGCGCAGCAGATGACCAAAAATTCGCACGGACGACCCTTGTACGTTGCGAAGCATTGCCAATCGGTGCTGCTGCTGCTTTGTTGCGGCGCGGTTGCATGCCGGACGGCCGCCCACGTGTCCTCAATCGATTCGAACCGAACTTTAAGTCGCACGGTGCAGCCCATTGATCGTCATCTCTCAGGGCGGTTCGCTGCTTTATTGCAGCCATAAATTAGGCTCGATTCCATTATTATTACGTTCCATCTGTTCTCGTTAATTTCGCCATTCCTCAACCCGGACCGCGGCATCAATTGTTTTGGAAGGCGATCGACCCGATCCGGAGGGCGACACACGCATATCTTCTTCCCACGGAAGGCGACCAAGCGACCGACCGGGCGGCGATGCGATTGTGGCGTGCGCAGCATCATCGCCGGACGGGAATGGATTAAGTATTAAGTACTTCGCATGGAGTGTCCTGATCTTGGCGGCGGTGGCACCTGGATAATGCTGAGACACGATGACGCATTCCTTGAATGTTTCTCGGTGTTGAAGCACACCTACGCCCGCGCCGCCGCAGATTGTCCGTCGTTGATGGAGTGAGTGAACAGATGTTGATATTTATTGGCTTTACCGAAAATATGTGATATTGGAAATGATTGCGTGACTGACTGATGGCAGCTGCGTTTATATTTCCAGAGACCAACTGAAGTAAATTTGGAAGTATGGGGATGTGATTTGGCTTTAGGATGACTCCCTTAAATTGCATCTCATCAAATGGCGTGCATGAGAATTTCAGGATCAAACATTACAACTATGGATTCAATGGTCACGCAGCTTAGCGTTGAAAACAAAATGTGCCAGCATTGAAACGAATGAACTTAAAATTTACCTTTACGACGTTGTCGGAAATATTCCTGCAAAATCAGTAACCAAATAATTTGCATCCAATCTAAAACCAACCCCAAGACCAATTTATGTTGCTCGGCAACACTGCGAAAATCTTGTGCATTCTTTGGGTCATCCAATCTGGCACATTCCCGCAGCATTTCCGTTGGAACCTGTAACTTCTCATGCTGTGTGCGATACGCAAACAAACCGAACATTATTTGCACAACAACGTACCTACCTACATCAGCTGCCGTACAGCCCCACGGGGTGCAAGGCGTTGTTGATTCGGTACACCTCCTCCAATTCGAGTTAGTTTGGCGAGCTTAGAGGTGGCATCATACGAATAATCCCCTTAAAGTTACGTAGTTTCCTGGTATATTTGCGATTGCAGTGTACATAATTTATTCCTATATCATTTGTATTCGCAAAACAATTAAACAATCACTATAAGTGGTATAACCACTAAAGAGGCTTCGGACCGAACGGTATGAGCATGCTCTCACTCCTTCGCGTATTCCTTCCGGGCTGCTTTTGGGTGGCATGGCAGTGCGTTCCGTCAAGTAGGTGGTCCACCGTTCCAGCACTTGGACATAAACCACTGTACAGTCTGAACCAATTTCCAAAGTGTTGAGTAGGTGATACAAAGCAGAGAACAAAAGATTGTTTGCACGATGGTGACCCTTGAGGCTTTTTGTTTGAATGTGAGACTACGTCTGTCTTTTCTATATTGGGGTACACTCTAAAACTTAGAAAAAAAAACGAAAAAAGTCGCGAAATGTAATATACTTTAATCGTTTAAGCCGTTTCTCGATGAATTTTCTATTTTATTGGACCATTCAATCAAGTTTTTATGCGTTTTTTTTTCGCGTATCACTTCTTACGCGATTTTGAAGGAAAGGGAAGGCTCTGATACAGGATGTAAAACGTAAAATTCCAAATTCGAGACCAACACGAAATTAGGACAGATTTTCCTTCGATGGAATTTTTTAGATTTTCTTGACAATCGGTTTGGAAACTGTCCACCAATAAATAGGAAGGGTCGTTTGGCCGAAATCCATTCCGCCGAAAGCCATTTGGCCGAATGCCACTAGGACGAAAGTTGTTTGGCCGAATATACCATTTGGCCGAACAGACCATTAGGCCGAAAGGGTCGTTTGGCCGAAAGGGTCATTAGGCCGAAAGTGTCATTTGGCCGAAAGTGTCGTTTGGCCGAAAGGGTTGTTTGGCCAAAAGGGTCGGTTGGCCAAAAGGGTCGGTTGGCCAAAAGGGTCATTTGGCCGAAACGGTCGTTAGGCTGAAAGGGTCATTTGACCGAAAGGGTCGTTTGACCGACATGGTTATTTGGCCGAAAGGGTCATTTGGACGGAAGGGTCGTTTGACCAAAAGGTTCATATGGCCGAAAGGGTCGTTTGGCGTTTGACTTTCGGCCTAATGGTTTGTTCAGCCTAGTGGTATACGGCTTAGCAATAAATGTTTAATAGTTTATCTTGTGTTTAATTTTGAAAAAGCTTAAAACACATTGTTGGGGCATCTTGATTGCAATCATAATAGGGTTACTGTAAAAGTTTTGGCCATGCTCCTGATTTGGCTAGTTTCTCGCAAGCTCTGAAAAAGAGCAACGTTTAAGGGCTTATTAACTTCAATACAAGATATATCCGTTATATTTCTTTTCTTTTGAAACTGATTGATAGTTTTTGGAAGAAAATGCATTTTTCAGGATTTGTCAAATCAGGCACTAAAGTTGCCTAAACCTTTATACTTACCCTATCGATATTTGAATAACATGTCAAATGATAAAAAGCTATATTTAAATCCTACTTTAATTTACTATAAAATCAAACCAAATTAAAATAATTCAAATAAAAGCAAACCAAAATTAAAAACACTGAAAATGGCATGTGAAGTGCATATCATCCGCGAAGTTCCAATCAAATGGAAGAATCAAAATGGAATTTATCTTATCAACTAACGACAAGCATACTACAACTCTTTCTCATAGTCAATAAAATATCAAACGATCGTTTCATTTGCAATGAAAGTAATTGTTTTATTATTATGTCTGTAACAGAACAAATCAGCTTCTTTAATAAAAAGGGAACAGAGTAAAACTTAACAATAATTATATCAAAAACAACTAAACATTTCAAAACTTAACATTTTAAAACTTATCATCTCGAAGAATAGGGTTGCTCAAATTAACTATACCACAAATTATGGACAGTATTTCGTCAATATAGCTCAACATATTTGCATCTATTGTATCATGTATAATATTGAATATTTTAATTCGTTGAATCGTTCGTTCTACGTGAATCCGGGCTTTTGCAATGGCCTCATTCAGATGTGCCTCATTAGGCGACAGCCGATTGCTTCTCAGGAATGGCGGAATATGCAATTTGATCGCTCTGGCTGATAATTCAGTATCTATTGTAAAGCCTTTGTCAGTCATTACTTCATCAATATGTGGCATAAGCTGATCAATCAATTTTCCATGGTTGAAGATATATTTATCAGACGCTTTTCCTGAATAGGCGTTTGCAATACGAAATAAATTCTGCGGGTGTAACTTCTACTAAAAATTAGCCGTCCGTGTTGATTTGTACTGTGAATAAGTTCAGGCATTTTAAAGTTGCTATCGGTACTTCAGTGCAGTCAAGGATAATTCAAGACAAAATTTTCAAAACGACTTATCTGCTTTCGTGAACAAAGATTCAAACGACGATTTGACGAATCTGATAGCTCTCCCACGCAAACCAACACCATCAACAGGTAGCAGAAGCCTTCAGTTACCTATTGATGGCTGATCAGAAGAGTCAGGATTAACAATTGTATTGCATACGGTTGGCTTTACTGAAGAACAGCTGGGTGTTACGCCAATGTCATCGCTAGACATAGTGTCGCTGAAGCTGATTTCGTAGTCACTACCTGTGCGATTAGTATTCTCCTCCTCACGCATTCGAAAAGAAGTTCGCTTTGTAGGCTCCCTCTTCAACCGTTGAATTTTTGGTAGATTCCTTGTCGGTATCACATCTGCCCTAAGATGTTTGGCACCTGTAATAAGCGATCCATTGTAATACAATGTAAACACGTAAAAACAAATCATCATATCTATAATATGCATGTTTGTATGTTCGCTAACTACTTCTTAACCCCTGGACCAATTGCAATCAAATTTGGTCACACATTCTCGATCCTGAGTAGACGATTATACACCCAACCGGCGGTAGTTAGATTTTCTAACAATTCTGTATAAGAATCTACCAAAACCTGTATAAGAATTGGGCATATGCATAATTGCTAGATCAATTGCTAATTGATAGATCATTTGAGGCCAGCCAGCGGCGGCGTCACGCCGATGGTGAACTAGTTTCAAGCGCTTATTTTTCTCAGGAATTTCTTCAGAGGATCCTCAACGAATTCCTCAGTAAGTTACTCCACAAGTTTGTTGGGTTCATCAAGTTCATCAAGAAATTCCTTCGGAAGCTCCTCCAGCAACTCCTACGGAAGTTCCTTCAGGAATTCCTCCGGAAGCTCCTCCAGGAATTCCTCCGGAAGCTACTCCAGGAATTCCTAAAGAAGTTCCTCCAGAAATTCCTCCAGAAATTCCTCCGGAAGTTCCTCCAGAAATTCCTCCGGAAGTTCCTCGAGGAATTCATCCGGAAGTTTCTCCAGGAATTCATCCGGTAGTTCCTCCAGGAATCCCTCGGAATTTTTCTACCAGGAATTCCTACGAAATTCTCCAGGAATTCTTCGGGAAGCTTGTCCAGGAATTCCTTGGGAAGCTTGTTCAGGAATTCCTCGGAAAGT
Source organism: Armigeres subalbatus (assembly GCF_024139115.2). NCBI lineage: Eukaryota > Metazoa > Arthropoda > Insecta > Diptera > Culicidae > Armigeres > Armigeres subalbatus. The sequence continues at coordinate 190,418,230 of NC_085140.1, read as the reverse complement.
TTCTCCAAGTTTCCCCGGAATTCCTAAAAAAATCCATCCAAATTGCTCAGGAAGTTTCTCAAGATTTTTTTCTGAAGTTCCTCCAGGAATTCCTCCGGAAGTTCCTCCAGGAATGTCTCCGGAAGTTTTCATAGGAACTTCTCCGGAAGTTCCTCCGGGAATTCGTCCGATTCATCCAAGAACTCCTCTGAAAATTCTTCGTGGAATTTCTCCGAAATTTCTTCCAAGAGTTCCTCCGATAATTCCTCCAGGATTTTTTCGGGAATCTTGTTCAGGAATTCCTCGGAAAGCTTGTCCAGAAATTCCGTGGGAGGCTTGTTCAGGAATTGCTCGGGAAGCTTTTCCATGAATTATTCGGAAAGTTTCTTCCCGGAATTCCTAACAAATTCGATCCAAGTTACTCAGGAACTTCTGCAGTTCCTCCAGGAATTCTTCCGGATCTTCCTCCAGGAATTCCCCCGGAAGTTCCTCCAACAATTCCTCCAGGAATTCTTCCGGAAGTTGCTCCAGGAATTTATCTTATATATTAAAGAAGGAAGGAAAAAAAGCGAAAGAAATCATTCTTAAGAAAAAGTTTTATTCTCCGGGGGAGGGGGAGTGGTCTGAGTCATTTTCTTGGTCATTTGGCATAAAATCATTTGGCAAAATTTGAAACCGAAAAAAAAAACCAAACGGCAGAGCTATTTCCGACCACATCCATGATAAACTTGTATAGGCAAACGCCTATTTTTGAAGAAGGCGTCAAATGTACCATTGTCTTATTCCAAGTAAACGTCTACCTTTGAAGAAGGAATCACATCTACCGTAGCCTTATTCCAGGCAAACGCCTATTTTTAAAGTAGAAATCGAACGCATTATTGGCTACTTTTAAAGCATGAATCATATACACAATTGCCTTATCCCGGGCGAACGGTTAGTTTTAGAGAACGAATCACATCCACCGAAGCCTTATTCTGGGGCTACGCCTACTTTTAAAGAAGTCACATCCATGTTTCCCTTATGTCTACCTTTGTAGAAGAAATTTCAGCCACCGTCCAGAAGCAAACAGATTAATGAATTTCCAAACAATACCCCTCTCCCATTTTCCAAAGATCAACTCACCCCGCTATCGTCATCTCCTTAATATAAAGATTTTGTGTTTCAAATTGGGTTGAAATCGGCCAAGGGATACAGAAGTTACAATGAGTTGATCTATAACTGAACAATAACAATAACAATAACTGAAGTCCAGAAGAAACTGCGGTCAAAAAAGATTCACCACCACTCGAGGAGGTGCACAGTAAGCAAGGTGGATTGATCAAGTGGAAGACAAATTACAGACTGCATGGTTGACGATGTGGAGCCATGGCCTGAGGTGAATGGAGAATACTGTGATGTACTGCACAGGTCAGACCTGCCTTAATATGAGTAAATAAAAAATAATCATTCCACTTAAGTGAATTCAAATGTGCTTCTTTCCACCGTGCAGTTGAATTTATAACAAGGGCCATGTTAAAAGACAACGAAGACTGGAAAACGTTAGCATTAGGAGAGCCCATCTACTCATAAGCACTCTACCAATAAACACTACAATTCATCAAATCAATATGGGGCCAATATACGACTATTAAAAAACTTATAAGCATTACTTTAAAAGTAGCACTATATGGCCGATTTAGCGAATTGTAGTGCTTATTGGTTACTTACTTACTAGTTTCCAAAAATATTAAGAACACGTAACGCTAGGTAGACACCTTTACATGGTGTGTTACGGGGTAAGATCTACCACGGTTACATTGCCAGCTACAGGCAAATCCTGACCCACCGAATACCTTCCTAAGTCGGTGGCCTCTCGTTAAGTAAGTACCACATCAACACTTCCTTTCTCTCCCTAGTTACGGTGAAGATGGGCGTGGCCAGGAGTAGTAATCCTCATGCTTTTGTTATTTTTGTTTAAGACTGGAATCAAGGACCATTCCCCTTCTTGATTTCTGATAGCATTCTAGATAAGGATCTCAAAAGTAAAACATGAGTATCACTAGTGTCTAATCTACGAATTACACCGTAACAATGCTAATGCTAATGGTAATGCCTACGCTCATTAATTTCCAAAAATATTGATATTTTTTCAGATCCCTTCGATTCTAAAATAAGTGGGACAAATTGTTTTGATCAAAAGGAGCTTTGACTAAAATTATTTAATGATTCATACAGAATGATATTGTAAACGTAATAATAAATAATTGGGGAAACGGTCAAATGTTGAACGGCTAATTTTGTCGCCTATTGTTGAACTGCCATAAGAAATTCACGTGCGTTCAACAATAGCCGTTTAACATTTGGCGAATTACCCTAACTGATTTTTATAACTCAATCCAAAACGATTTGAATGTAAATATAAACATTATATAAACACCGAAACACAGCTCCACGTACCCATGATTAATTGAAAAAAAAAACCAACTTATTCACCGAGTAGTGATACTGCCTTTCTCGTTTTTAGTCAAGACACCAACCTTATATGGCGCTTATATAGGTCGGTTCGATGTACCATTTTCTTTATAACTTTCAAACGCAACGGTCGATCTTTAGAAAATTCAATAGTGATCAACTAGGCTTTGCCCTCTGTCGAATAAAACTTGTTGCGGTCAAGGATTACTGTATAAAAAGTTGTCTAATGTTTTTCTTAGCTTTTGTGCACACACATACGTACACACATACTAGAGTGGGGCGCAATTGTATGAAAAAACGCAAACTTCGTCCGATCAAGTGAGATCAAGGTTTTTCTGAATCGTTTTGGGACCCCAATCAATTGTGCAAAATATGTGCTCGATTGATTGCAACCTCGCATGCCGCATCGCGTTTCAAATTTACATGGAGATTAGTATGGGAAAACGTACTTTTTTACATTTTTGCTCTTAGCGGCTTCAATTTATCATCAATCACGTGACTCAATACGTTAGCATCTAGTCTGGAAGATGCCGAAAGACTTTGCCGAAGAAGATACGTAGCTGGAAAGTCTACAAAAAATGTTATTACGTTTCGAAAATTGATTGTGTAAACCATATGCAAGAAATCAATGTTTCTGCCAGCACTACCGGATAACCTATGGCTATCGAAGGGCAAAACCTATCTTCCTTCTCGTCGGATTTTTTTCTTTGTAAAATGATTCCTGATAGCTCCCATTAGCTCTTAAGCTCTATAAGATCAATTATTTTGAAATAACACTCAGTTAAATTATTGGTCTACGTAGTACGGCAGTGCTGGCAGAATAAACGATTTTTTGCATATGGTTTGAACACTCAATGTTCTAAGCGTTATAACTTTTTTCGTGGATGTTCCAGCAACGTGCCTTCTTCAGCAAAGTTTTTCGGCATCCTTTGGGTTATACTTTAACGCAATGTGCCACTTGGTTTACGATGAACTGAAGCCTCTAGTAGTAGAAATGCAAAAATATACGTTCTCCCATACTAATTTCCATACAAACTTCAAACGCGATGCGGAAAGCGAGGAAGCAACCAATCGGTCCCAAATTCTGCCCAGTTGTTCAGGACCCAGAATGGCTTCGAAAAACCATTGATTTGAACAAATGACCATGACGCCCCACTCTAACACACACATACATACATACATACATACACACGGACAGACAGACATGTGCTCAGTTCGTTGAGCTGAGTCGATTGGTATATAACACTATGGGTCTCCGGGCCTTCTATAAAAAGTTCGTTCTTGGAGTGAAATGATAGCTTTTGGTACAACTTTGTTGTACAAGAAAGGCAAAAACTTGAAAATCAGAACTTAGTATGATAAGTATATTGAGGATGACAAAATTGCTTACATTTAAATCAGTTTTTGTTTAATGGTCAATTGGTTCAATTTGGTGTGAATTCAATATCACATTAATTTTATTTGTTTGAAAAGTATTGTTAACCAACTTTGTTTAGTTATCTTTAGGGAAAATTTAGGGCACATTTTTAAAATCATTCACTTTGATAAAAATCAGTCTTAAACATCAAATTTGTATAATTAATTCTATTACGTATAACAAATTCAACTAATGCTTCAATGGTAATCAGTTCAACGAATTGCATAACCAAACTTAAATTATTGTTAAAAAATAATCACCTGCATAGTAGTTTGATTCCGTAAAATGCAAGCTACACACCGTGGAGTTTTCTGCAGGATTTTTTTCCGAATTTCAACGCTGATGTCCATACCGCATACCGTTTTTTGGTAGGAAGTTATGCAGGTTGACACCATTTCCAGCTCGTGCATTGCATCCGTATAACGAACACATTGTATTGGTCCTTGGTTGGAAGCGACGGTAATAGTATGTATAGTCATGTAGAGCCGACGGTATTGGAGCAGTGCTAGGAATCAAACGCCGAGGATATTTCACCAATCTTTTCACTTTGCAACATGGAACCGCATTTGGCTTGAGGTAAACTGACACCACTGAAACAGTAATTCATTTTCAAGTCAGTCATGAATATTGCTTTGAACAAAATAAGTAGTAGAAGTGTCGGTATCAGATCCTCAACCCAGCAATGAAATCGTGGGGAGCCATGTCTATCGATGCTTTCCACAACTTTAGTTGCCTCTTTCTCGCTATAGAAGGAAACGGGACAAGGCTTTTCTTTGAGTGTGTGCGACAACCCTCAACACAACAGCTGTTTAAGTGTTTACTTTTAATGACACCTTCAGCGAACCATATTGTGGAACGGCGGTTTTCTTCAGTATTCTACGTATCCCTGAAAACAAAGCAAAAAGACAATTTGGTTTAGTTACTCCAATTTTCAAAACTACCTTTTCTCACTTTTGATTTAATTACTGCTGCCAAAATGTGCCACGCAAATCATCTCTGCGTCGCTCCCCGATAGCTTCATGAACTGCTGCCATTTTCCAAAAACTTGCTTCCAGCCGGTGGGACTCCAAAGAATCTTACTGATCCGCCTGTCAAGTTTTCACAATCCGGTACTAAACACTTTTTGCTGTTCGCTATCGATACGTTTCACAATATTACAAAATCTGCTATTTCAAAAGCCTTGTTGAAAATTGATTGCACATTTTTCTAACACGAATTTAAAAGTCTAACCATTCCAAATAGCAACTTAGTTACTAGCAACTACATTTTTACCAGGAAAACACGTTTAAATTTTTTCCTTGGAAAACTTTTTCACTGACAAAATAAAAACAAAACATCATCGTTCAAACTAGTAACGCCATCTCGTTGTCATTCCTGCGTAAATTCATCAATAAATTGCACCACTGCTTGCAAGCACTCGGAGTATTCGAGAGACGGGTGTTTAGCAACATCTTCGGCAGTGTGCAAGAAGACAGTGTGTGCCGGCGAAGGATGAACCACGAGCTCCGTGCAGCCCTACGGTGAACCCAGCATCCAGAAGGTAGATAAAGCCGGAAGGGTACGATGGGAATGTTGCAAGAATGCCGGACAGCAACCCTGCAAATATGGTGTTTGATTCCGATCCAGCAGGTACGAGGTACCTGACCAGGTACAGAACGACTTGGCGAGCGTGGGGCGCATAAGAAGATGGAGAGATGCGGTCTCGAACCGTGTATTCGCGAAGTCGAAGCAAATTCTGCTCTTCCCTCCTATGGGAAACTCCATAGAGCTTGCTGACGTTTAGTGATCTTTCTCTTTCAAGCGCTTAGGCGGGATAGGATTTGTTTTCATCGGGAAACGTTTCCCGATGAAAACAAATCCTATCCTGTCTATGCGCTTGAAAGAGAAAGATGATTAAACGTCAGCAATCCTTATTGCTATCTGTCAGAGTCTGAGTGAAACATGGCCGCCATCTCCTCCTCTCTGTTGCTCTACTGTAAAAAAAAACATAAAGAACTGTCATTGTTTGTGTGAAGAATTTTGCTTCGACTTCGCGAATTGTGGCGTCAAATTGTTGATTCAGTGTTATCTGTTTAGATGTAAGCTAAATGAATGAAAGAATGTTCAACACAAAGCCTAATATAATTGTGTTGAGGAAAATGACAAAACAACTTGATTTTTCAATCTCTGAATGCAGTGGGTCCATATATTAGGAGTCCATATATATAGGAGTATTTTTCAAAGCTGTTGAAATAAGTTAGAGTACAAATTGAGTGATTATGATTTAACAGAATAATTAATTTTCACATTTTTGAATTCGAGAGAGTAAATCGTAAGTTAAGATTAACGAAATAATCGCTATCTTGCATACAATTAGTTCCATTCTGCGCTAAAGGCTACTCGATAGTCACAAGTTGGGTGATCCGTAATCGCAATAAGCACAGGAAGAGGCAACTTTGTAGTTTGTCGCTCGGCTGTTAATATCGTCAAAAACGGCTGCGGATGCCGCCTGAAATAAGATCTCCTTTCAGCAAACCACCATAAACCCAAATTTTTCGTTTGCATGCATGCATGCACAAGTGAACGCCCCGAACACCCGCATGCTTTATCATCGTGGTCAGCGTTTAGCAGACCGTCGTCGTCGTCGTCGTGAACCGACGGACGCGACGGTCGGTTGGTCCAGATGACAGTAATTTGTCACGCTTCGGAGCACGCCACAATCGATCAATGTCAAGCGACTGCTTGTTAGGCCAGGGTGGCTGCACTTTCAAGTCATGGTGGTTGGTATATGCGAGAAAATTAAGACTGATAGGAATGGATCAAAAATTCAATGTCAGGCACTGAACGATGTAATTGTCTTGTTATTAGAGCGACTGATAGGTAATGAGCATGTTTAACTGAGATTTTTGTCTAATTTAATTCATTTGAGAAAAAAATAAAACTTGATCTACCAACGAGTGTAACGTATCATTTGGATTGTGACTTAATTGCGATTGTTATTGATGAGATGTATTTTGCATTGATTTTTATATGGCTATTTATTTAAGAACAAATTCAAGCGTCTACAATTCATGTGTGTCAGAATATGCAATACAATACTACGACGATCGAGTGATGTGCGTTGTCGTAAGTTAGCCATTTAAGGTGAAGGTGGGTTGAGTACCAAAACAAACCTTTGAAAGTATTGGTACAATAAAAACTGTCATATACTGTAGTAGTATTGGTGTCGTATTTATAAAAAACATAAAATATTAGTAGGGTGGTTCAAAAAACGACCCAGCTCCAACACGCTCACTCGATTCCGTCCCATGCTCCGAGTGTCCTCCAAAAACCGAATCGAACAAAACCTGGGTGAGCGTACCTCCGGTTCAAGCCGGTTCAAGTTTGTATGAAAACTAGTATGTGAAACTAAACCTTTCACTACACTGGCTACAGCGCCTCCCCTCCAAACGCTGGTGAAAAGAGAACCCACATAGCTGAAAGCAACATTCCAGAGACTTCACTGAACGAAATTCGCACCGCAGGAAAGAACCATTGATTACGTAACGCAAAAAATAGCATTTTATATCCCGCTCACCCCCATATCACACTTTCTGTACGAAGTATCTGCCCCTGGTGCAGATATCACAGTCAAATTCTGACTATTTTGTTGAATTACACGTTTCACTGATTCCTTCTGAGAAGCCTGATTATCATACTAAACAAGGATGTTATCGATCGTTAAGTAATTTGCGTTCGATCATTTAGTATTTTGTCAATAACTTATTCCAGAAGCTGATTTTCAAAATGAGTTGTATGGTGGACTTCTAATGCGAAGGTTTTTCTTCAACTCTGCCTGATGGTTTGTTGTTAGAATTCAACTAATAACGGAGTTACAGCGCTAGTAGCAGTAACTTAAACTAAATTATTGAAATTTCGTTATCATTTAGTCTAAGTTACTAAAAATATTGCTGTAACTACGTTACTAGTGGATCGAATGCAAATTACTAAATGATCGATAACATCCTTGATGCTAAAGACTCGCAACCTCGAATTAAATCGACTTCCAACTATTGGAACGACCATTCAATATGCATTGTCTATGGAGTTAAAGCTCTTGAATATTTCATCAATTTTGTGAAGAAAATTATTTTGAGATTTTTAGTGGAATGTTTTCACTTGTCATAAGACGAGTTTGTACAATCCCATTTAATTCCACCACTTAGTCGGGCAAGAACGAGACACTGAAGACGACCTTACTGTTGAGGTCGAAATACGTATCTGTCAAGGTACAATTAAGTGGTGAATTAAATGGGATTGTACAAACTTGTCTTATGACAAGTGGTATTTCATCCAGTCATATGGTCTCCCCCTCGCCAGCGCCCAATGACGGAGTGCCACAATCAGAATAATGTTAAATTCAACCTTGCCATATCAACTGGCAGTCATGCAAACCTGAAACGACCTGTGCACGATAAGCCCCTATTTAAACCAGCCTAAACCATCAAACGACACCCAAAATATGAAACATCATCGACTGAGCCAGGCGGAGCAAAATCATTTTTGAACCACCCTAGTTATTAGTTTGCTGCTATCGGTGCCGCCGGTGTTTACATTCGCTCCGCGATCAGTTTTTCATAGTTTTTTTCGGGCAAAAAAAGCAGTTTTTATAAAGTTTTCGGTTCAAACAAGTGACTGATTTCAAAAAGTGATGTTTCACTTGCATTCCATCAACATTTCGGGCTGCTCATGTGCGAAGAAGTGAGTAAAAACTTAATTTTTGCCCTTTGCCCTTTGAGCAGAAGTGAACTGCAGTGATAACCCCACCAAATCGCGAACGGCTATTAAATTGGCACAAGATAGCTGATTTATGATATAATTCGAGCCGAAATACATAGGATTCTTCGGAGGAACATGTTCATTATCACAGGAAGTGAATAAATATGCTGTGAACAGGTTAGTAATTCGAATATTGAACTTTTGTTCGAAGCTGTTCGATGCATTCGAATGTTTGTGGGAAAGGAGTGCGGGAGGTGTGGGGTTGACCCGTGGAAGGTCAGGTGCCATATTGACGGCCATCGTGGTACTCTTCCAACTATGTCCTTAAACCTGCCGAGGAGTTTTACTACCGGTACTTTCATATCAGCCTTAGACTACGTTCAGATTGTGAGCTATATCACTTGATATAGAGCATCTAGATATCAGTGTTTGTACATCTAGTTTTCACTGGAAATAATGCATATGGCATCTCATGTCAAGATTCGCTATATCAAGTGATATAGCTTATAATCTGAACGTACTATTATGTTGGTTTTTCGTGATTTTGTTGAATTTTATAGAGATGTTTCACATTCAATGAGTTCACGTGAAACACTTTAGAACAATTAGAATTTTAAGCAATCAGCTTGTATAAATTTCTAATGGGACTGGTATGCGGGTACATTCAATATGGGACAATGTTGGTTTGGATTTTTTTCTCATTTCTCCCGAACAAAATCTTATTTTTTATCATGTTATGTGAAAGTATGATAAAATTGAATGCTGTTCATGGAGTTAACTCAAAAGTGATAACCCAAATGGGACGGATATGCGAGTTCCGACAGTTTAGAAGGTTGAGGTTGATTTTCGGTTTTTGGAGCAATTTCCATCAGTAATTTCAGACATTTCGGAACTTATTTTGACTTCTTTCTCGTCAAGAGCCTACATCTAGAGTGAGAGCTTTTCAATAATACATATATAAAATAGATTACCAACGATGAAGTGCATAATTATCAAGAGTCGGGTTCCACCTAATCATAATTTATTTTTAAATTGTTTGCCCAAAAACGACTGTAATCATACGCCCAGACCACCACCAACCTCTAGACTTCATCAATGATTGAAATTCCTTCCATCATAGACATTTATGGACATAGTTTAACCATCCATAAACTAGCATCCTGCCATATATTTTAAACTCATGAATGTCATTTTCTCAAACACCATCTGATAATCGCTTGCACTGGTTTGAGATTTCATCCATCAAACCTAAATCCAGCTGACAAGTGGTTTTGCATAGCAGAACTCCGCTGGCCCACACGCAAAGCCTAGGAAAAGTTGTGATGTCGAGCGCGGCACTTTTATTACCAAAAACTTGAAAAATGACAATAAAATGTCAGAGCCGACCACTTGAGCATGCGATAAGAGCCAGTAATGTTCGCTGCAGCTGCGGTACCGCAAACTGCACACGCTGAAGGTTTTACGATCTTTGTTGACGCTCGTTCGGGATGGTCTAAAAAGGATAGGGTAAATCACTACTTGGGCCTATGGACCCGGTTCCCGGCTCATTGCACAGAAAACTAATGATTTAAACTGTTTGGAAGTCGTAGGTTTATGGTTGATAATTTTTAAAAAGTCTCCCATTTATTTTTCACAATACTCAATATTTTTCTATCACTTGTTTTACTCCTAATTGATTCAATTGTAGAAAATAAAAATGTAGAATTCAAAATTTCACTCTCCGATGCCACACCACTGAGCCGGAGTGATTCTTTCCACTTTTACAAAACGGTATTATCGAATAAACACCTACCTGAAAATCGTCACAGTGCTCGATACAACCATTGCATGAAGCTGTTAATCACCACACCATAATTCTAAACACCCGCACTTCAATTATTCTTATTTGTTCGTTTCACTAGAACTTATTTAAACATACTAGAATACATTTTAAAATGTATTCACAAACCGAACAAAAATTCACCTCGGCCCAAGAAATTCTAGCCGCACCGTGCTGCCAAAAGGCCAGGATTATAAAAATGATCCTTCATCGTTAATAGGAAAATTGTCTAATATGTTGACGTTATCATGTTATTTATAGTTCTCTCGATTTTAAAAGGTGAAATAAATATTGTTTTAAAGTATTTGGAAGAAATTTGGATGAGTTTATATATCTTCTCAACCAAATAAAAAGGATTATGAATAATACCATCTGGCATCTTGTTGTCGTGGAACGTGCATATTTTTGTTTACATCGCATTTTCTACCGTCCCGAGAGAGAATGAGAGTAAAATGTTGAGAGATTGAGTGAAATTTTGCTTAGGCCGGGAATTGGTTTTTTTGTATGCCCGATTGGGAATCGCTATGACTGAAATGAGTGCTGCACCTCGTTCATTTAAATCAAATATAAGCTTCTTTGAACGATATTTAGCACGAATAGCTATTTTTTAAGCAGAAGTGAACCCCAATGCAGTATTATACAGCCTACAAATTTCAGAAAAAGTTGCTTCCTGTCATAAATATCAATTAAATAATGCAGTCGTACGCATGTTAGGCCGGGAATGGGGTAAGAAACCCTACATGTTCATGCGTCCCGATGTTTATGAGGAGAATTTTATGTTTCGTTACAATCTGAAGTCGGTCATAATTTCTCAATCCTAACTACCATGCAGTTAGTCGAAGGAATTTAAACTCAATGGGCTCTGGGGGTTAAATGAACAACGAGCATTATTTGTGCTGTTTGTATTGCTCAGATAACTATTTTGAATGAACTTACTTAAAACACATTTTGGAGAGATGTGAAAATGTCACATGGGACAGTTGCAGTTACGGGACATAAAGCCAATAAAAAAGAAGTGGATCTGCATACGTTAAATCTCTAAAACACCCGTCTTCTAATGTATAGTTCTTATTATGCCCCGTTATCCCCAATGTAGCAGACAATCAGTGAGATAAACTAAGTATCCCACAATTCGAAGGATCAGATGCCCTATTGACTGAGTCATGACTTCGAACAACAAGATCTAACCGTTCGTTTGAACCAACCTATGAGGATTAATGATTTGTGGATTTGTTTTCCTTCGGATGCCTTTCTCACACTCCGGCCGAACCGAAGAGGACCGGGTTGCATCCAGACCGTTAAGAGAGTCTTGTGGTGTTTTTCCTGGTAAGCGGACACACACAGATCGGGGGAGACAAACAAATAAACATGTGGTGCTGGTGCGTGGTGCATTTCTGATGCAGTCGCCTTCAAGTGCACTCGTGTGTGAACGTGGCACTTGAAAGGCCTAAGTAAATACGCATTTAATCCTTGTAAATATCAACAAGGAGTGCCTACACTTTCTTCGACAGAATTCTGGGGATCCGTCGAGTGAGGATTCTGCTGCACACCGTGTTCCTGGAATGTGCGCTACAACAGGTGGAAATGCTTGAACAAATTCGTTGTTGCGTCGTGGTCCCAAATGAATCATTGCTCGTTACCAGCTAATCGGATCTGACCGAAATTCAACCCAACCCATATTGTCTTCGACTCAATTAACCTCGGAACACTGCCGCATAGTGGGGAGACTTGGTGCAAACTTCAGACGAAATGATCGAAAACGGTGTACATCATCGTCCCAATCGCTGGATTCAACATCCGACCACTGCGACTCACGCCGTCGTGATCGCGATGGCTGCAGCTGCTGACCGGTCCTTCTGCTCATAAACCCAATCAGCTCCAACTCCAACGCCAAAATCGCCGACAACGCCACCACCCACCACTTGATTACGGCGACGATTGAATTACATATAAATTAATGTCTCGTTCTTACGGCAATCTCGCTGCCTTCCCACGGGGCCGTACGTACGGGGATCGGTTGCGTTGATCACCATGGGCTCGGCCGAGTCGGCGCATGGGTGAGCAGGAAAGTTCTCCAAAAAGGGGCAAGAAAAAACAGCAGGTGCTTCGACAACGGTTGTGTCCGATCGTTTATTTTATATCGCCTTTTGTCATGTTCCCATACTTTACCTTTTCTCTGTTGGTTGACCTTTGAACAAACAAGGAGCAAGTCAGAAATTAAATCTCCTGAAGGAAAAACACTCATCGATTTGAATTCGTGCAATAAGTGGCTAACCGTGGATGGGCTTCCGAACTGTTTAACTTGGCTGGAAGGCTTTCTTTCAACCTGGGGAATCCCAGTGGGGATCATATATGCATTTAAGTTATACTATTTAATAGCTTCCAAATGAGAATTTAGTTTCATGTCAATCCTGAAAACTACAATCGGAAAACATTGAATGAAAAAAATGTAAAATTTGTGACAAACGTACCTCGCAACAAATCTTTATCTGAACCTAGCGTGCTCTTATATTTCCGATAATATGGTGCTATTTGTGTAATCAGAGGTAGATTCTATAGAGAAAAATATTTTTAATTTTTGTTTTCCCCAGTTTGCACTATCCTCAGAATTCTCCCGAGGTATTGGATGATATTGAGTTAATGAGGTTTTAGGCATATTCTATGGACAAATGTCTAGTTGATATTAGTCAAAGTCAGAATTGATGACGGGTTGTTTTCAGGTCTAAGTCAGCCAATATCGAGTAAATAAATTGTTGGTATTGTAGATCCAGGCTTGAAATGTGTACCAGATTATTTTTAAATTATTCCTAGAGGAAATTCCTGGAGGAGCTCCCAAAATAATTTCTGGCGCATTTTGTGGAGGAATTCCTGTAGGAAATTCTAAAAGAGTTCCAAAAAGAATTTCCGAATCAATTCTTGAAAAAAAATCTGATTGAATTCATGAAGGAATTAAAAAAAAATGAAGAAATTTTCGAAACGAATTCGTAAAGTACCTAATTTTTGGAGGAATATTTTAAAGAATTTCCAATGGAATTTTTGAAGAAATTCCTGAAAGAATTTCCGAAGGAGTTTCCTGAATGCATTTTTAAGCAATTCCCAAAGGAATTTAGGAAGGAACTCCATAGAACTTGCGAAGAAATTTCTAGGATTCTACAGGAATTCATTCGGAGATTCTTCCAGGAACTCCTTCCAGAATTTCTTCTGGAATTGTTTCATCTAGAATTTCTCCTGGATTTCCTTCAAAAATAGACCCAGGTAGTTGTTCTTTCGGAGAATGCATCAGTAATTTATTCTAAAATTCCTCCAAAAAATCCTTTGAAAATTACTCCAGCAATTTCTTCCCGGTATGATTTCTTCAAAACATCTTCAAGAAATTAATCCAGTAATTCCTTCGAAAATTCTTGCACAAATTACCCTTAGACATTAGGTCAATGCTTCCACATCGAAATCCTAAGACCTCCGAAAATTTCTGCAAGAATTCCTTTGGAAACAGCAATACTTTAAGAAACTATCCCACGAATTTTCAAAAAATTCTAGAATAAAATTCAAAGAAACTCCTGGGGAATTTCTAAACGAATTTGTAAGTGTTGTTTATGTTATGTGATTAGCATTGCCGAAAACTTCATGAAAATGTAGTTTAATTCGTAAATTGTTTGTAAATGGCAGGTAAAACTCGTCTTTATGGATATGTTTTCCCAGTACTTTAGTAACTGCAGTAGAGAGGGAATGATTAGACTTCACCATCCTATAAGACCGCATCCATCTCCTCACCATAGCCCTCCAACCCAACACCAGAGGGCAAGAAGCACTTTCGTTAAGTAGTCATTAAGGGGTGGCGTAATTGGGTCGATACTATGCGACGAGGTGACTGACCTGGAAAAGGAGGTCATGACCCTGGGACGGGGTCACTATTCCAAAGTACATATTTCGAAGGAAACGGATGTTATAAAGTTACAAAGTTACCAAAGTTGGAAGTTGAAGAGTAAAGAAAAAACTAACAGTGGGTAATGTCTGTGACATAACCGGCAGTGGACGTAGGACTTGGCTTGACCATGCATGTAAAAATACATATTTTGCTCAGCATTATTCAGCACGTTTCGTTACCAATCTAGAGAAAAAATATCAAAATGGAAAGCTATCAATCGATTTTTCATCTAATGTTGATTTTTTTTGTCATTGATGAAAGTATGTAAAAAGATAATTCTTTGATTTCTAGAGACGGCAATATCATCATCCCTGTCCGGGCTGACAATAGTCATTCTCGTCGTATGAAGAAAGCAAAAAAAAAAAATAGCCACGAAGATAGTCGTGCAGCCAAAAGAAAAAAGACGATTTCCGCTGTCACTACTTCACATAATCGATTGCACGTCATTATAGACGGAGTAGTGAAAACATAATGACGTCTAGAATAAAGAAATAGTACGAACTTTGGTAACATAAATGTTTCGATAGCATTTATAACATCTTCATACGTTACTTCAAATTCATTTTCACAAAGAAATAATAAAAACCTTCGCAGAGCAGCTGCCGATTGAGAAATAATGGTATGAAGTCTTCGTTCTTCGCTGTCGTCATGACGATTTGGTTGCACGACGAAAGCTAACGTTGAGCGCGTCATTGACGATGCGTCGAGTAACAATGAAGACAATAAATCTCGTCGATACTGCGGTTTTTCTTGCTGCGACGATGACTATTGTCAGGCCTGTCCCTGTCGCTGGATGTTGGTTCTCTACCGACCGCTCAAGATAAAATTTGAGCAGGAACTAAACTCGCGTGAGCCATGATTTTATCATTATATCAGAACTCTAGCCGAAGTTCCGCCCCTTTGATGAATAAGACCATTGAAGATCGTTTGCTCACTGCTAGTCGTGGGTAATTAAAGTGACAAATCATTTCAAAATTATTATTTTCTAAATAATAACTAATGAATAAAAGAGTTCACTATCAAAATAATTATATATGGGACATTCGAAGTATTTTCAATGCCATAATTGCAAAAAAAAGATGAACTATAGCATGGGTAATCCGCCGAAGCTCCGCCTTTTCGATGAATAATACCATTGTAAATCAGCTGATGACTACACTTTTACATTGATCAATAAAGTGAATGATTTCTTCATTATAGCATTGCAACATAAGCCGATGTTCCACCTCTTTGATGAATACATCGCAAAACATTTGTTGGTTCTACCTTTACGTTGACCAACCAAGCATAAATGATTTGTCACATATATAGTATATAGTATAGTATATTAACAACATGGTCCACTTCGAGAATCCCCATATATTGGGCAACAGACCGCACATTCACACCATCTTGGGTTACCAAAGATTTTTTTTTTTTTGTATCTTTATTATAGAGGTTTGCAGCCCTAGGTTGGACTACACCCCGCCAAAGGCGCCAGCCCTCAGGGGGCGCCGGAATCAAGAATTACGGTATGGGAAACAGAACAATTTTATTCATTACATGGCCATATAATAACAAACCGACCATAAAGTCCAAGGTCTATGGCGGGGATATTTCAAGAAATCTAATCTTTCTTCTATCTCAAATAAACAAGTCGAATGATTTGGTCCTAACTTTGACTTCCCTTTCGGTTTCTCTGAGCCTTTCGGAACCGTCTACAAGGGGCTAAGAAAAAGTCCAGAAAACTTATATTCAAAAAGTTATTTGAAAATTGTATATCGGATGGTTATCATTTTCGGGCACAATTACTGCCACAAGTGTTGACCAAAATTGTAAAAGACCTTTTGCGCTAATGACTTATATCGGGTTGGGGTAAGGGTAAAGATGGTGTAGATTTAAGACAAATTTGCTCATTTCATTCAGAAAAACTCAAGGGGTAAGTAACTCTAAACTTTGCGATAATATCACTCATTGTCTCGCAATAGTATTTCCTGATATTTCTCCACGATTTTCGTCAAACAATGAAACGGTTGCTAGTTCATTTGTTATGGCATTTGTCAAGTTAGTTGATGAAACACAGTGCTCCGCCGTATAGGAAATACCTGATTTCTACCTTCCACAGATTCTAGAAATCTTTCAAACCAAATTTTATGTTTCTAATACCATCAACCCAAAACTTGGGTCCCAAAGGTTGCTTTACAAGTAACAGTAATAGAAATAGTTGTTCAGTGTTTTTTTAAGAATTTAAAGGAGACTGAAATCATATGTTGCCTAAAACTGGGCGGACTGTATCGACTTGTTGGCGTTGCGCTTCATGCTTTCCCAACCAGGGCTCTTTGATCAACTTACCGTAGATACGACGTAGTTTGTCGCTAGTATTTGTTAGTATTTTGGGATACTGTCGAAAGTTTAGAGTTAGTTGCTCCTTGGCAGTCATAGCCTAATTTCACCACATGGCCGTCCTGCTTCCGATGTCGATTCCGACCACTTCAAAGTTGGATGTTATCCATTTCCAGCCCACTGACAGATCTATTCTTATGTTGTATCTTTCTTGATCCGAACTCCGATAGCGATTTCGATCATAGATCGATCCACTTCAGGGTTGGATATCCATGTTCCAACCATTTGACATTAGTATATGATTTGTCACGATTTTCAAATCTCTTTTCTCTGCTATGTACTTGCAAGTACGTCAGTTTCTTCCACTAAAAGCAAGAAACACCCGTTAGGGCACTATGAGCTGCAAGTTTAGCAATTTTAATGATCTTTCAGCCTTGGTGTTCCAACAGATTCCATACTAGGATCCAGAAATGCCCACGACTCTACCAAGTCCTAACATATTTCACCAAATTTTGCAAATTAGTGTAAAAGCTCACAACATTGAAAAACTTTACAGGGACATACCGCCATAATAAAAATTCATAAAACATAAAGGTGGAAATCAAAATGTTATTGGATTGTTAAATATTGCACATTTTTCCTTAGTAAGAGAGGGGCGCTCAAACAAGATTTCGCCAAGGGCGCAGAGAGTCCACGGGCTGCGAAATGGTGAGTTGACATCCGGGAAGGGGCGCCTAACATAGCTCTGGTCCTCACAAGTTCCATTACTCACGCTTCCACGGGTCTTCCGATGACAATTGACCGTCAGCTAAGGGTTGCGTACTTAGCTGGTAGTGCAGCCTGGGCACTGTTGTCCTTCTAACATCTGCTAGAGTGAGAGGGTGCGTCCTGTGGGGTCTGTCTAGGATGTGGTGGGGTTCGACAGTGGGCTCTGTGTCCCTACATGTGTCCCCAAGCAGGCCCTATCAAAGCGAACGTGTGCCGCTCAAAGCGCACTAACTTAGTCCCGGTATTGGGCGGAACTTTGAAAAAATTTGACCCGACTGATCGAGCGTCTGTTCACCAAGGAGGTGCAGCTCAAACAACGTCTGTTCTGCCATCCAGCGGCTGAGTATGAAATGCTATTACCCGGAAGCTATAGCTAGGTTTCAGCCCCATCCCGATGGATATGGAAACTTGGGCCAACAACCTACTGATCCCGAAACATCAATGAGTTCGAGAATCCGATAATGAAAGAATACGGACTGATTTTACGGCAACGACTCTTACCGCGAAACAACGGATACGAATATGACCATGGAACGTTTTAACCCTAGCCCAGCAGGGTAAATTGGCACAACTTGTCAATGAGGCACGCCGCATGAAGCTTGAGATCCTGGGACTGAGTGAAGTCCGTTGGCCAAACTTTGGAGAACACAGAACGCCGTCGGGACAAGTTCTGCTATACTCTGGTTTACGAGGTGAACACGCTCCCCGGCATCGCGGAGTTGGCTTCCTACTAAGCGCTCAGGCACACTCTGCGCTTATGAAGTGGGAACCTATAAGTGAAAGGATAATCGTTGCCAGATTTAGAACACGGGTCCGAAACCTTACTATAATCCAATGTTATGCGCCAACCGATGCTGCCGATCTGCAAGACAAAGAGAACTTCTACAGTCAACTCAATGCCGTCGTAGATAGAATTCCGAAGGGTGATATCAAGATCTGTTTGGGCGACTTCAATGCGAAGATCGGATCCGACAACTCGAACCATGAGCGCATTATGGGACGCCATGGTCTCGGAGAAATGAGCGAAAACGGAGAGCTGTTTGCAGAATTTTGTGGTAATAACGACATGGTGATCGGGGGATCGCTCTTAGAGTTTCCATTTCCCGGCTATTTTCGTTGTCCCGGGATTCGGGATAAACTTGTTCGTATATCCCGGGAAATCCCGGGATCCCGGGATTTTTAGATGTTTCCTTAGAAAACTTATTTTTTGCCGAGTCCGAGAAGAAGGCTTCGCTGGCGGTTGAAGTCGGCTTGACTGTTCGCATTGTTTTGAATATGCATAGGTGTTCTGATAAGAACTTCCCACCCAGATGTACATCAATATATGTACGCTTCTACCGCCGACGCTTGATGACTTTTTCTTTGTCAATCCTTCTTATCGTTGGGATCCAAGCTCTAAAACAATATTTGATGCAGCGACCTGCATTACTGCATTCTAGGCATAGAGTACCTGCACCGAGTAAAAATAATCTCAATGAATTGGTGAACTAACCTCGTCCCCTATTCAGTATGATGGTTAGGCTGAGGAATTTTGTTCTCACTGTTGGTCATAAAATAATCGTTTAACTGGGTGTTTTGCATCTTCAAAATAGAAATTTGGTTAATCATACTAAATTAAACAGTTAAGACATTAAAATATTCTCAGATTATTTACTATGGAAAACTAAGACTCTGTAAGAAATTACAAAAAAAAAGAATAGGCAGAGCATCGGGGTCGGACCACTTATACTTGCGCATGTGCTGGAAAGTTTGTTGTACGAACGTCGATTAGAAGGACATGAATTGGATCAAGAATTGTTTTGGAGGCACGAAGCTCAGGAAAATTGACAAGGTAAGGCGAATATCAGCTAGTGTACACAACCTCGCTGTAGACGGGAGATGGGTAGAAAACAGGCGCCAAATAGATGTAGCTGATCTTGTACTTTATATACTTGTCGTTTAATTAATAGAGAGCTGTAGCTGCTGGAAAAAGCATAAGTCAGTGGTATAATTGAGTGGTATAAGGGAATCTAATATTTTTTGTGAAAGTGTTCTATTAACTATCTCCGATATTTTCATGTCTGTTCCTATCTTACTAATTTAATAATAAGATGATATAGATTGTGCATTACAAAAAACCTTGGCTCCGTATACATGCCTGAGCCTCCCAAATAAACGAGTTTGGAAAAAAAAATCATGTCTGATGGGAGGTATAAAAATATGATATGAGTTTATCACCTAAGTTGGGTTTCGCGTTCAAAACAAATAACTTTTGTAAGAAGACAAATTACACTGTTTGCGAACCGTAAATGAAACAGTATTTTTTGTCCCGGGTAAACTATGCTTGGAGAAGGCACTTCTTTTTAACTGGAATAAAACATCTACTACACTTGTTGAATGCTGTTCATCGAATGAATTTATTGAAACTTTGTTACAATTAGATTGGTTCTTAATTCTAGTACAGTTACAGTTTGTTCGATACTTAATTCTAGTACTATAGTAGGAGGCGGAGAGAAACCCGGAGCTTATTGACTAGTTGTCCAATCAGAGAAAAGAAGGGTACATAGTTAAATACCAATACGTGTACACTTAGTGTGACACTGGTATGGCTCAAGCTATGTGCTGTTGGCATAGATCAGCACCGAAGAGGAGTTAATATGAAAGCATAAGAATGCATAGCTTATTGAGGGTTATGTAAATGCAATATGACACCATGGGACCGTTTGTCTGATGGTGCATTGCGGTACCGATTTATGACTAACTCCCAGCCAAGGAGGTAAGTGTTTTGAAAATGTTACAACGTTTGGAACAATGTAAGGAGTCGAATTGCTACACTTGTGTTTTATGGAATGTGGGCAATAATTGATTAACTGTGACACGACATGTCCCAGATTAATTCATGGAACATGTCTTGTAAAAGAAATATGAGTAAGCATAACCACACTTGCTTGGGATCATAAATGAGGTGGATTTGTTATGGTTTGAAAACATGTGAAACTTGAGAAAATATTAGAGTGACTAATTTATAGTCCTGGGAAAGTCTATTATAGTACATCATCCCCCTTCCGGTGAATGATGCAGTATAGCGAAATCATTCAGTGTTGTCAACATATTGTGTAAATGTAAAAATTTGCTCCAGTTTCTTCACAACATTTGATATCTGTATGTAAATTGTTAGTATTTCTTATTATGTAAATGAAAAATTTAGTCAAAGAAATTTTTTTTTTTTTTTTTTTGTTTTGGTTGAATATTTCCTAAAATTTGCTTAGTCTCTTTTTGTGAACTAAATTTGATTGATTTGATTGCATATCTATGATTTCACAATTCAGGTTATTAATACTTTTAACTTTATATGGACCTGTGTAAAAGGAATCTAGTTTGCGTCTGTTTTCATTCTTTAGAAAAACTATATCACCTGTTTGAATTAATAATGGATTTGCCGATGAATCATTACTTTCTTTTCGTATATTCTTTTGTTGTACTAACTTTTGGTTCGCAATTTGATGAGATTTTTGAAGTTTGTATCTTAGTTCTTGAGAATAGAGATCTATATTGTAAACTGGATCGATTTTGTCTGTGAGTGTCTCATGTGGTAGTTTTGCCTTTAGTCCAAAAACTAATTCATAGGGTGTAAACCCGTGGTCTGAATGTGGAGTTGTATTGTAAACAAATGCATAATACTGTAACCAATCATCCCAGTCTGTTTGATGCTCATTGACAAAGGAGCGCAGGTATTCATTCAAACACCTGTGATTCCTTTCCAATGATCCAATAGTTTGAGGATGATAGGCTGTGGAAAATGTTTGTTTAATTTGAAGTAATTTACATATTTGCGTGAGGATTTCATTTTTGTATTCGGTTCCTTGGTCTGATTTTAATTCTATAAATTTCCCGTAAATTAAAATAAATTTTTCAACCAAAGCTTTAGCAATAATATTTGCTTCTTTAGTTGGAATTGGTATTAGCACAATGTATTTAGTTAATTCGCACTGTATTGTTACAGCGTATCGATTCATATTATTAGATCTTGGAAGTGGACCAATTGTATCAATTTGTACCACTTCGAATGGTTTTGATGGTGTACTAGTAATGGTAAATTTTTCTTTTGTGTGTTTTATAATTTTGTTCTTTTTGCACAATTCACAGGCCTTTATGAATTGTGAAATAGAACTTTCATATTAGTCCATGTATAGACTTCTCTTAATTTGAGGTACAGACGATGCTGTCCTATATGACCTCCAGTAGGGATTGCATGATAATTTCTCAAGATCTGTTGTATTACACCGGGTTCACTAATGAACTTTGGTGGATTGTAAATGATAATTTGCAGTTGATTAAGTGTTTTAAGAGATAACTCTTTAAACATTTGTATAGGTATCATTTCGAATAATTTGTCTTGACTTGATATCGCGATTTTACTTATATTTTTTGTTTCATCTCATTTTCTAACATTGAAAGTGCAAACGCTAACGTTTGACTTTTCATTTTGATTGTAAATTGATGCAGTACTGCTTTCCTTCTCGTTCCTCGATATATCGTGAATATTATCATGTTATTGGTGGTCGTCACTTGAAATTTTGGTAGTTTTCTCGTTTCTGTCGGGTTTTCTGTGGTATAAATAGCAAGGTGATCAATCTCACTATTGTCTTTTAAGTCATCGTTTTTCTTAAATGTATTACTTCCTTTCTGTTTTCTTGTCATAGACCTAGTGTTTACGACAAGCACGTTCATTGTCTTCAATTCTTCAGATGTCTTCACGATGCGCGATAAAGCATCTGCTCCTACATTAGCTTTACCTTTTATATATTCAATGTTAAAATCAAAGTCTTCTAAATCTAATCTCATTCTTGTTAGTTTTGAAGTTGGGTTTTTCATATTAAATAGAAAAACTAAGGGTCTATGGTCTGTTCGAACGACGAATTTTGACCATACAAATAAGCTTTAAAGTAGTTCATCCCCAGTGTATTGCTGTAAGCTCTTTTAGGATGACAGATTTATTTTTCTCGCCAGGTGTAAAACTTTTACTGGCGAATGCAATCAGTAGATCATTTCCTTCGACAATTTGGGAAAGAACTGCTCCACACCCTACATCTGAAGCATCGGTCGTTAAGATAAACTCCTTTTAAAATCTGGATATTGTAAAAGCATAGGGATATAAGAAATGATTTTAAAGTATTGAATGAGTCGTTGCATTGAGCTGTCCATTCAAACAGTTTATTTTTCTTAAGTAACTGGTTTAAAGGATAAGCTATTGTGGCGAAGTTTGGCACAAACTTACGGTAGTAGTTACAAAAAGCAACAAACCGTCTAACTTCATCACTGTTTTTCGGTACAGGGTAGTTTTTTATTGTTTCAAATTTTGTACTGTCCGGTAGAATTCCTTTATCAGTAATTCTATG
Organism: Armigeres subalbatus; assembly: GCF_024139115.2. Classification (NCBI taxonomy): domain Eukaryota; kingdom Metazoa; phylum Arthropoda; class Insecta; order Diptera; family Culicidae; genus Armigeres; species Armigeres subalbatus. The sequence goes on along the minus strand of NC_085140.1, from coordinate 190,395,434 downwards.
TCCTAGATAAGTAACTTCTCTATTAAAAAATTTACATTTTCTTAGATTCAACTTTACATTATACTTTCTTAGTCGCTCAAAGACTCTTGACAAATTTTGCAAATGGTGCTGCATTGAGCATCCAATAACAATTATGTCATCTATATATACAAAAGCACATTCTGGTGTTAAACCAGCCATCGCAATTGTCATCATTCTTTGGAAACTATTTGGACTAATGTTTAGACCAAACGGTAACCTTGTAAACTGGTAATGGCCAGATTGGGTTGAAAATGAAGTAAATTTTCTGGAACATTTTTCCAACGGGATTTGGTGAAATCCGACATCAAATCTAAAGCGGTAAAGAATTTGGCTCTTCCTAGTTGGTCTAATATGGAATCAATCCTTGGCAGCGGAAATTTGTCTGCAAGGATCTTTTATTTAGTTGCCTAAAATCTACCACTAGGCGCCATTTCTTTGTATTGTCCTCGCTTTTCTTTGGCACTAATAATATGGGATTGTTATATGGAGAAATTGAAGGTTCAATTACATTGTCCTTCAGCATTTTGCCAATTTGGTTTTCTATTTCCTCGCCTTGAGAATGAATAGTTTTATAGTTAGGAATATAGATAGGTATTTTGTCGGTAAGGTTTATATTTTGTTCATAAAAATTATTAGTTGTTATTGGTTCATCTTGGAGGGAAAATATATCAGCATACTGTTTTATGAGACTTATGAGGTCATTTTTTGCATATTCAGGAACATTGGTCATATCCAATTCATCCAGAATTTGGGTAGTCCTCTTTTGATTATTACTTTTGGTTTTGAAATTCATCATCGCATAATTATTCAATGGCTCTAAGAATGGTTTAAAATCTGTAATATTTATATTGACTGGAAAATTTGTAGTATTCATGATTTTTATGTATTTACTATTGGGCGATATTATTGAATTGCCACAAAAACTCCTGGTTTAATTTCTTGCGAAAATAAAACCATATCTTCTTGGATATGCATAGTTTGGATGTTCCTAATTACTTCACATCTCTGTGGTATAACTATAGTTCGATTCAAATTATCTTCTATTGGAATTGAAATCGAAAGATTTTCATAGTTAAAATTTAATAACCAATATTCATAATCAATGGTGCACTTGTACTTGATCAAGAAATCTCTTCCAAGTAGACCATTCGTGGGGATTGGAAAATTCTCGTGTACTAGTTGGAAACTATGCTGAAAAGTTAGTCCGTTACTAGTTTTCAAAAGAGTTGCTGTTTCACCGAGTGTTTCTAAAATACCATCTGTTACTCCAGTTATTGTATGTCTTTTGTCTGGTTTATATGTTGGGTAGGAGATATCCCGCTCCACTTGAAGACTGAGATATCTGCTCCACTATCAATGATAAAAGTGCATTTCGTATTATTCATCTGAACGAAAAGAGTAATAAAGTTTGCTGCAGTTAGATTCATTGAAAGAATCGGTTTGGATGCTGACCCTGACTCCGAGTTACAGCATCCTGATGTTCTAAAAAGTATTATTTCGTTGATTGAATGATGTTGGTTGCATATGAATCGTGTTATTATGTGTACTATCAGAGTCTTGTGAATAATTAGAAGGTACATGCACCTCATTTGCTCCCATTATTAGCATGCGGCCTGAAAGATTTCTATTGCTATTATGATTATTGTATTGTCGTCCTCGTCCTCTATGATTGGACTGCGAATTACCGCGTTGATAATTTCTGAAATTGTTCTCAAAACGGGGTCGATAATTATGATTGTTGCTATTGGTATTGTTATTGAATTTGGGTCGATAATTATTTATGTTATTTCTTCGAAATCCAGATGGTTTATTCCAACCGCGATGATACTGCCTTTGTGTTGAAATTGAAAACATAGCAGAAGTTTGATTGTTTGAATTATTCTCTTGGACTTTTTGAATGGCGTCTTTCACGGTATCAAAATTTCCTGCTTTTAATATAATTTTCGTTTCGCTGTTGGATACTCCATGAATTAGAGCATCCACAGCAACCTTCTTTACCATGTTGTTTACCACATCCTCTGGAATTTTTTGTTGTAAATAAGTGCATTTCAGCTTATTTGCAATAGATTCAATTGGTCACAGAAAGAGTCTCAATTCTCTTTCTGTTTAATAGATTTTAATTTGGCAACAATTTGCTCTGGAGATGTCGAATCTTGACATCTCTGTTTTATGTTAGTAATTAAATCATTGAACGTATTCACATTATCCGGCAGACCGTAACGAGCTTTACCAGTTAGTCTGGTTTTGATGAATTTGATTAGCATTGATTGTTGGGTATTGTCTGTCAAGTCTTTCATTAAATTACAAGCGTCAACAAACGCAGGTAAGCTCTCACTGGCTCCATCATAAATTTGTATCACAGCAGTAGCTGTGCGTACATCGAATGTACTAGTTGTATTATTTTCTGTACTCATTGTTAGTTTTTTATTTATAATTGCGAATACGTACTCTCTTTTTACTAAAAGTTGTTCATATTCAAGAACGAATTCGTTATATTCTATACTTTGGATATCGTTTTTAAGCTTCTTCAAAATAATTTTAAAATTCCTTATTATTTCATTTATAGTACATTTCTGGGATTCTAATAAATTTTTGCTGTTAACGTTATTTTAGATTTTCTAATATTGCTATATAAATTGTCAAACTTTTCTATTAGTAGTCTGATTTTATATTTTTCGTCAGACATTCGTTTGAATAATAAAATATGTATACAAATTTAAATAATATGTAATTATGTTATACAGGCATGGGCTTCTCAAAACAAACATGATACAGTACACAAATAAAATTAACTCACCGCCAAGCATTCCCTTTTAGCTTTCTGTTGTTGGTATTAAATTTCGTCCACGGCGTCCACTGCTGATGTGGTGCATTTGCCATGCATCGAGGTCACTTCAGTCAGCTGTTAGCACACTTCCCATATGCTGTTGAACCGCTCAGCTTCGCATTGCCTTCCTGGTTGCATTGTTGATATTTTTGTTTTGGTTTCTCACTGTTTACCTCTTTCGTAGGCGAGGTAGAAGCCTGTCTTCTTAACGTTCAATGTTCATAATCATTTTTTTAACACAATTTTTCTTGAATGATTAATTTTTGCAATTTTTGAATTTTTCACTTTTATTCATTTTAGAGTTTAAGTTTTCTTTGGTTTTCGATATTCTTACTCTAGTCGTACGTATCACTCCATGATTGTCTTCATAATTGAAAATTAAATCGTGAAATTGATTTGTTGAATTAAGAAAATCTTGGTACTCTTCCAACGCGCGGCACTCACTAACTTTATTGTCAATTAATCGTTCTACGTGCACGCGCTCACGTATTTCGTTTAACAATTCTCTATCCATTTTAACACTTTTCAAAAAACAATGTTTTTTTTTATGTATGTTTGATGTTGGCTAACTGGACTTCACGCCTAGCACTTTCATTTACGCTACTTTTCAGAAACTTAGCGTACATCCTGGCACACACGAAGATGATCATCATTAGCACAATTACTACTAATGTAACGGCTATTAAAGTCGTCTCACTTGTACTCGCGTTGGTCACGATTTCGTCCGCGCTGAAAATTCCCATCTTATTTTTTTTTTTTCACAACACTTTTTTACTCAAATTTTTAGAACTTTTGTTGGATTAAAATCACTTTTTGAAGTCAAAGACTTCTACTGACACTGGTCGCCATAAACTATGCTTGGAGAAGGCACTTCTTTTTAACTGGAATAAAACATCTACTACACTTGTTGAATGCTGTTCATCGAATGAATTTATTGAAACTTTGTTACAATTAGATTGGTTCTTAATTCTAGTACAGTTACAGTTTGTTCGATACTTAATTCTAGTACTATAGTAGGAGGCGGAGAGAAACCCGGAGCTTATTGACTAGTTGTCCAATCAGAGAAAAGAAGGGTACATAGTTAAATACCAATACGTGTACACTTAGTGTGACACTGGTATGGCTCAAGCTATGTGCTGTTGGCATAGATCAGCACCGAAGAGGAGTTAATATGAAAGCATAAGAATGCATAGCTTATTGAGGGTTATGTAAATGCAATATGACACCATGGGACCGTTTGTCTGATGGTGCATTGCGGTACCGATTTATGACTAACTCATTGGCTGGGAGGTAAGTGTTTTGAAAATGTTACAACGTTTGGAACAATGTAAGGAGTCGAATTGCTACACTTGTGTTTTATGGAATGTGGGCAATAATTGATTAACTGTGACACGACATGTCCCAGATTAATTCATGGAACATGTCTTGTAAAAGAAATATGAGTAAGCATAACCACACTTGCTTGGGATCATAAATGAGGTGGATTTGTTATGGTTTGAAAACATGTGAAACTTGAAAAAATATTAGAGTGACTAATTTATAGTCCTGGGAAAGTCTATTATAGTACACGGGTATCCCGGGATTTTCGGGATTTAAAAAATAATATCCCGGGAATCGGGAAATCCCGAATTTTCCTCAATCCCGGGATTTTTTGTCCCGGGATGTCCCGGGATGGAAACTCTAATCGCTCTTCCCTCATCGACCGGTTCAAAAGGTCACGTGGGTCTCCCGTGACGACTTTACAGAAAATCAAATCAACCACATCTGCATCAGCCGAAAATGGAAACGGAGCCTTCTTGATGTACGGAATAAACGTTGTGCCGATATCGCGTCTGATCATCACCTCCTCATCGGCGAAATACGCCTGCGCATTGCGCGGATTCGTCGGCAGGAGGAAAGAGTTGGACGACGATTCAACACACGCCGACTGGAAGATGCCACGGTGAAACGGTCCTTCGTTGAAGAACTGGAGACGCGTGCTGGAGATATTCCGGAAGGTGACAGCGTGGAAGACCAATCGACCGCCATCAAGAATGCCTTCATCGCCACCATCGAGAACAATCTGGGCGAACTACGCACCCAGAGAAAACAATGGATCACCGATGAGACCTGGAGAAAGATAGAGGAGCGAAGAGAAGCCAAAGCCGCGATAGAGCGATCGAAAACCAGAGGAGCCAAAGTCTTAGCCCGTCAACGATACGCGGCTCTTGAGAAGGAAGTAAAACGCTCATGTCGACGGGACAAGCGAGCGTGGGCAGACTCTCTGGCCGACGAAGGAGAGAGAGCCGCCACAACCGGGGACATTCGCCTCCTCTACGATATCTCACGACGCTTAAGCGGGGCGAAGATGAATGCAACGATGCCTGTGAAAGACGCGAATGATCAGTTATTGACCGACCCTACTGACCAGCTGAAACGCTGGTTGGAGCACTTCGAACAACTTTTTCAAGTGCCAGCCAGGCCGTCCACCTCGGCATGACCTGCCTAGGATCCGACGTATAACACGCGTCAATACCAAAGCTCCATCACTGCTAGAGATTCAAACAGCCATCCAAAGCATGAAATCGAATAAAGCCCCAGGGGTCGACCGCATATCAGCCGAGATGCTCAAAGTTGACCCCATGACATCCGCTCAACTACTGCATCGTTTATTTCGTAATATCTGGGACACCGCAACTTTCCCGGTCGACTGGATGCAAGGTATCTTAGTGAAGGTGCCCAAAAAGGGTGACCTGACTGTATGCGATAACTGGCCAGGCATTATGTTGCTGTGTACCGTTCTCAAAGTTCTGTGCGAAATTATCCTAGCCCGGATTCAGGAGAAGATCGATGCGACTCTCCGGCGGCAGCAAGCCGGATTCCGTGCCGGAAGATCCTGTGTGGACCATATTGTCACACTCCGCATAATTCTGGAGCAGGTCAACGAATTCCAAGAGTCCCTTTACTTGGTATTCATTGACTACGAAAAAGCTTTCGACCGTCTCAATCACGAGAATATGTGGGGCGCCCTGAGACGCAAGGGAGTTCCTAAGAAAATCATCGGCCTCATCGAGGCACAGTACGAGGCCTTCTCGTGTAGAGTGCTGCACAATGGGGTCTTGTCCGACCCTATCCGGGTCGTAGCTGGTGTGAGACAAGGATGTATTCTATCACCGTTACTGTTCCTCATCGTAATCGACGAGATTCTGGTAGATGCGATTGACCGTGAACCAAACCGCAGGCTGTCATGGCAGCCTATAACCATGGAGCACCTAAATGACTTCGAATTGGCGGATGATGTTGCACTCCTCGTGCAACGGCGCTCTGATATGCAGAGTAAGCTCAACGATCTTGCCGAGCGCTCCTCTTCGGCAGGTTTAGTCATCAATGTCAACAAAACCAAATCGTTGGATGTAAACACGGTGACTCCTTCCAGTTTTACAGTAGCCGGGCAACCAGTGGAAAATGTTGAAAGCTTCCAATATCTTGGTAGCCAAATGGCGTCAGACGGCGGTACCAAGATCGACATAGGCGCACGGATAAAGAAAGCAAGGGCTGCCTTTGCGAGTTTAAGAAATATCTGGAAAAACAGGCAGATAAGTGAACCCACCAAAATACGAATTTTCAATTCTAACGTGAAATCTGTGCTGTTATACGCTAGCGAAACATGGTGTGTATCAGTGGAGAACACTCAACGGCTGCAGGTGTTCATTAACAGATGCCTGCGGTATATAATTCTGGCCTGGTGGCCTAACAACTGGATCTCAAACAACGAGCTCCATCGCCGTTATCACCAGAGGCCGATAGGAACAGAAATTCGGAATCGGAAGTGGGGCTGTGTCGACCACACTCTATAAAGGGGTGGAAACGAAATCTGTAAACAAGCATTAGACTGGAACCCAGCGGGACATCGCAGCAGAGACAGACGCAGAGACTCATGGCGGCGAAATAAATAAAAATATAAAAAAATAAAAGAAGTCGACTGAAATCTAACCTGGCAACAGGTTAAGGCGATAGCTGGACATCGCTCAGGATGGAGATCTTTCAAGTCGGCCCTTTTCACCACCGCAGGTGTACAGGACCCATAAGTAAGTAAGTAAAATTCTTTATCTTAAGAAGACGACGATAGGGGAGTTAAGAATGCTCTTCGTAAAAAGGAAGGGTGTGCGGGGAGGGGTATTGTTTAGTTATTGAACAACTCAGTGCACAATGGTTCGAGAGCAGCCAAAACCTCAAAAATCGAATTTCGTTTTTCTGTCGGAATTATATTTTTATGGATTACTTATGCCTTTGTCTTTGTGATCATGTGGTACAACATGATGACACAGTTCTTGAAAATCTTGATCTCGTCATCAAATGGGGATGTGATGGAGCATCCGGGCTTACAGAATATAAGCAGAGGACAACAAAGATTCCCACGTATTTTTCACTTCTCTAGTTCCATTACGTTTGTCTTGCGGAGATACTGAAAAAGATGTTCTATGGAACAACAAGCATCTTGAGTCGCCATATTCGTGCAGGCCAATCAATTTACAGTTCATTCCGGAGACTCAACAGCTTATTATCACGCAATTTTTGTTTTAGTTCAAAATTTGATTTTATTTTTATTTTTATAAGGTTCTAGGAGAGTGGAGGCGCATGAAATTAGAAATCGAGAACTTGAAGCTATACGATTCAAAAATCAAAGGGAAAAGGTTTGTTGTAGCGTATCAACTATATCTAACAATGGTGGATGGTTTAAACCTCATAATTTGATTAAAAAAAAACCTTATTCATCCACCTAGCGGTGTTTGTGCCTTTCTCGTGCATTATATATACTAAAAAGACTTGAGTGAGATTTTCTTAGCGTGTTTTTGTATAGAAATCGTATTTTGGCCATAACTTTTGATCCCATAGTCCGATCTGGCCAATTTTCAATAGGAAACAATGGGACAAGATTCCCCGTCGAATGCAACTTAAGTGGACAAACAAATCGGGTCAAGGTAAGTGTATAAAATATGAGTGAGTTTTCTCTTGCGCACATACAGACATACATCATCTTAATTTATCGAGCTGAGCCGATTGGTATATAACACTATGGGTCTCTGGGCCTACTATCACAAAATCGTCCTGAATATATAGCCTTTTCGTTGCACCTTGATACGAGAAAGGCAAAAACACAAAATAAAATATGTCAAACGTAAAATGCGAGAATAAAAAACAATGAAAAATAACAGATAAAACAGTTGAATAACGTAAATAGAAAATATTTACAAACACAAAATTAGAGTATTGACAAAGAGAAACAACGCTAAAAACATGTCTTACATGTGAACCTATAACTAAAAGGATGTATCATTAGTAAAGGCTCCTATTCCTGCAAACATGAACAAAAATTAGATTAGGTAGTTTAACAAGAATATTTACCTTTTTGGAAAATGTTATCATTCCAAATACTTAAGGTGCGTTGGTGGAAGTCATCAGTATCGATAATTTAACGATATTCGATTTCTTTGCTTTCTTCTTTTTGCCTTTCTTTTACAACAAAGTACAACAAAGTTGTACCGAAGGGCTATCATTTCACACATTTCACTCCAAGTCTCGGAGACCCATGACGTTGTATACCAATCGACTCCACTCGTCGAACTAAACAAATGTCTGTTAGTCCGTGTATATATGTGTGTGTGCACAAGAAAACCTAGAAACTTTATCCACTTTTCATATAGTAATTCTCAGCGGATTTTCTCGCAACAAGTTGTATTCGACGGGGGGCCCTCTCTGGTTGATCACTTTTGAATATAATCACTATCGGTCATTGCGTTCAAAAGTTATGAAAAAATGGTGTATTGAACCATGTAAGGGGCCGTACACATATTACGTAAGCACTTATGGGGGAGGGGGTCGGTCAATATCTTACGCTCCATATAAATAAAAAATCATTTGTATGAAAAAATCTTACACGGGGGGAGGGGGGGTTGAACAACCCAGAAAAATTGCTTACGTAATAAGTGTACGACCTCTAATCTTGGTTGGTTCATTCCAGCGTTCGAAAGAGCCGTAATGTAGGCAATTATTTATAATGTGTATCACACTAAGGCGAAACCAAACGATTGAATCGAGAAAGTCTCCGTCACCGCTAGGCTGATTAATCTGGGTTTTCTTTTCATGGTGCTTTCGTTTTCAAAGGAGTTAGGGGAACTGGAGGTAGGACGCCCACGTTAAGGAAAATGCCATTTTTATCAATGAAAACCACCATTTCAGCCAGTTTTCATCAGCGCATACTGAAGAACAGCATATCTGCGACTGACTACCGATAACAGATATCTAATTGTCCATTTTATTGCACAGAAATTTGATTTTTAAAAAGCACCCGAAAAAAATGATTTTGAAACCATGCGGGGTGAGATGCGCCAGTGGATAGGTTAAAACGCGCATGTGCTTAGCTAGCGCATTAGCCTAGAAAGCACGGTATATTTTTTAGCTGTGGTAAAAAAGGAGTATTAGCTTGACTTTCTTCTTATTCATCTTCTAAACTGGTAACTCGTTCGATGCAAGCTTTGTGAGTTAATTTACTGCATACCCACCGTGTCGTGTAATGTATATTGGCAAGTTTGTTTAGGTCGCACGATTCATTCGCATCAACAGCTGCTTCAGGAAACTGATCATATTCATGACGTTGATGATTTGGTTGGATAATCTGAATTTTTCAAAGTTCCTCTCGATTTACAATGTACTTACTCAAGTCCGCTTGAATATTGCCTACCTTGTCTGACAGTATTAAATGATTTATTACAATGGACTTGTACGCAGAACTGAAGAAAGAAGCGTCAGTATAATTGTTATTTCCATTGTTACTCCTGATAACTGAAAAGAAATGCTCGAGGAAATCTTGAGAAAGATTCCTCGGGTCCTAACGAATGCGAAATCGTGATTCTTGGTCAAATCCTGGAATAAATGTTCAAGCGCTGCTACATGCAGTATCCATTCTTCGATGAAATGAGGAGTACGAGAATGTTATAAAAGTTGTATAAGAGTAGAAGAAATTATATTTTATAATATTCAAGACATATTACGTAGATTATGTGTAGCCATGTATCAGGAAATAATAATTATGAGTCGTGAAAATATGGAGTAGAATAACAGGTCCATCGATAGAGTATCCAGATTCGTCCTCAGTGTCTGAAATTTAAAAAAATCATTAAAAAATCTCACCTTAATACAAAATTCAAACCCCAATCACTATCAGTATTATCCATTCGTCTCTATCGTAAATATCCAATAGTTTCTTGAGGAATTGATCCCTGTGTATGGCTAACTGCTTCCAATCATCATACGATTCATCTCCGTAACGCTGCATTGTCTGCTGAATACTGTCCCACCAAGTAAAACTGGGCCGGCAGGGCCTCAATCGACGAGATCGGAGTCGAGCAGCTGCACGCAAAGGATGTGAACGTGGGCGCCTCTGAACGTGACCCCACCAACGCATCTGATACATCCGTATCTTCTTTGTTATACGGCGTTTTCCCAACAACTGGCTAACTGATTTTGGCAAATCTTACTCCCGGCATAGTTTCATCATCGACTGAACTAATTGCCGCTCATAGCCTCGAATTGATATTCTACTGTATTTGGTCAATACCGAAGTTTGTGCTCCAAATAACATGGCAGGGGCAATCACAAACTCATAAATTGTCTTTGCAACACTCCAGTTGGGTTTACACTTTTTTTTAAATTGTAACACGATTTGGTATGTACGCAATGCAGTACGACACCTAGTTCGTATGGTCATTGGGCGCTCGAGGCTAGCGGTCAAAAACACACCCAAGTATCGTAGCGGTTCCGTAGTCTCTACTTCCTCCACTACCTCTGCATTCGGTTCTCTTACCAATACCTTGCATTTCGCCTCATTAAGATTTAGATCAACAAAAGAAAGATATTCTTTATTCTTTACATACAATCTTCTCAACATCTTGGAGATTAGTTGCAACGATAATAATGTCATCAACAAACACCAGTATTAATGGGAAACGATATATGTCCGTCCTGATTCAACCTCAGTGTTTTTATACTTCAAATTAAACAAGTAAGGCGATAAAGAACACCTTTGTTTTATCCCACGACGTCGCTCAACGGTCCTCGTAAGCTGTCTTTGCCACAATACCTGTTGCTTCTCCTCTCTTAGACATTCAATGAGATATTCCGGAACACCTTTTCCTGAAATGGTGATGAAGCAAGATGTGATGCATATAATGAGAGATACACCTAAGATCGTTACCTTTCAGTATTGACGAAAGAGACATCAAGGAAACGCGATTGAAAGGTTTCTCGATATCAAGCGACATTAATATCAACGATCTGCCCTCATTCCAACTTTCTTGTAGAACCCGTTGCAGCACATGGAGGTGGTCTGTTCTTGAGCGTTCAGGCAGAAATGCACCCTGATGAGAACCAATAGGACCAACAAAATCCTGTAACTTTGTCAGAATCCACGTGGCATAGATTTTATACGCAGTGCAACTAAGACTGATACGGCGATAGTCACTGGTAGACATTGGGTGACGCACTTTAGGAATCGTACGACAACGATTCTTTACCATTCCAGTGCAGTGGTAGTCGGTTACTAGTAAATACCTCCACTAAGAGCTGGTGCAGCTCAATAATAGTGTGGTCATCACAATACTTGTAAAATTCCGAATAGATATCATCCACACCCGGTGTCTTTCCATTTTTCATTTTGCATAAAATGTCTGTCACTTCTTCGATAGACGGCGGTGCTATTCCAGTCGCGTCGTTAGATGTCTGGCTACCCGATCAGGAATGCATAACAAAATTATAACTCAATTCTATCAATTGTTGTTATTTAAAACAACGTGTGTTATAATTAGATAATTCGATAAAAATGTGTCTGCGGCCAGTTTTATTTCATATAAAAAATATTCCAACATTAGTTATGAATATTTCCACAAAATAATTGCCTACATTTTTTGTAGACATTGGAAAAAAATCGGAGGTAATCACCTTCAGCATAACTTGAACCCGCTCGATATTAATACATAGCTAGAACAAAGTTAATTGCCTACATTATGGATGGAAATCCGTCGTGGTAGTGTACCAGATTTATATCCGTGATGTAGGCAATTACCTTGAAAGTAGATTTGTGTACAGAAAAATTATATCAACGTTTGTTATTATGTTGATATGAAGGTATCAACCTCTGTTTTAATTGTGTTACGGCTAGAGGGATTTTTGATATATTTTTTGTTATTTTAACAACTAACCAGCAAACAACTAACACATTTTGTTACAATATTTTTCTGAAATAAATAACTCCCCTTGTAATAATTTTGTTATGCATTATTGATCGGGTAACAGGAGGTACAAACGATTCGCTAGACACTTCTTCTACCCGCGAAAGGAAATGCCGCGATCAACCTTAACCTTCTGGACCTCGACTTCCTTCAGGTACAAGGGACACTTGCGGCTGGATGTTGGGTGGTTGCTTTTGCAGTACTTACAGTATTGCTGGTCTGGGCAGGGTGAACTCCGTCCGTTGCCATGGCTGCTTCGTCTGGGTGGTGTTTGCCACAGTTACCACAGATCTGTGCGGTGCTGGGGCATCTTCGGCCAGTGTGGCCAAACTCCCAACAGCGGTAGCAGCGCATTGGGTTCGGGTAGTAATTTCTGGTGGCGCATCGGGACCATCCGAAGTGGATGTGTTCCGGAATGTGCGTGCCCGAGATGGTGAGTACGATGGCTGGGGTGTTGGTCAATTTACCTTCCCTATCTCGACGCTTAATCCGGTAAATCGCCTTTACTCCCTGGTCCTGTAGCTCCGTCAGGAGATAATCATCGGGTAGGTCCACCGCGTCGATGCACGACACGACACACTTGGACACGTTGAGTGTCGGGTGCTCGACTACGGACACGGGCGTCTTGTCGTAAAGCGTTGTCATTTGCAACAATCGCTGGGATTGCGAAGCACTTCTTACCTTCAGAGCGTAAGATGCTCCACGATTTTCCTTTGTTGCGCCGTCAATGGTTCCGCCGAGGAACGATTCGACCGAACGGCGAATAAGGAAAGGGTTGGCTGGTAGTGGCTGGTTTACTCCCTGTAACCGCAAGACTTGGAGCGGACCGGACATGCCGGCCGGGTCCATGTACTCTGGTAGTCTTCTGTCGGTAAACGTCTCCACCCGGTGGTGAGAAAAGTCGCACTTTTTGGTACTCACCGGAAGTCCGGAATCTCCGGTGGCCACTAACCGATCGGATGTTGGGCGGTTAAGTGCTTAGCCCTTGTTGCACTGTCAAAAAATCAGGCCTCTGGGGCAACGGGAAGGTCACTTTTCCCGGACTAAAAAACGCGCGTCCTACCGTCCGAAAGTTGGCGTCACCAGCCGAATGACGTCACCAAAAGTGGTAACTCCGGTCGCCGCTGGACGATCGGTCCGGAGCTGGGGTCACCCGACGTGGCGTTCCGCCCGATTTTTGAGCGGGGCTGGCCACGGGAACGGCTTTTATTCCACTTTTTCGATCGCGTCACTAACCAGCCGAAACTGCGCGTCACCCGCCGAATGACGTCACCGAAAACGAAAAAACGCCCAAACTCGGAACGGGCTGAAAATCGCTGTTTGGCCTGGATCGATGGTTCTCCACTTACTCGCACTCTCCCGAAAACTCACTGAACTGGCTATCAGCCGAATGATCCGCCGAAACGCAAAAAAATGTCCGGAGCGAAAACAAACAAACGTCCGCACTTGTTCGCTGTTCGCACTAAACTGGCCCACCAAAATTGTGGCGTCATGTCCATACTTTCATCATCCGAAAAGATGTCGTACGGGTCCACTTTGCTTTGCTTCTTCTCCTTGTCCGCTTTGCTCTTCTTCTCCGTGTTCTTCGAGGCCTTGCTCTTGCTTGTTTCCTCGCTTGATTCCTTGACCATTGACCTGAGCCTTTCGATGATGCTGTCTTTCACAGTCAGCGCTTCCTGGAGTTTGGATACTTCTCCGGTGAGGATCGCTACTTTGTTCACGAGGTCCTCGATAGTGCCGCTGTTCTGAACTGTCTCCAGTCTGTTTCCGACTCCGAGTTGCTTGGCTTTGCCGGCCAGTTGCAGTTGGCTGATTTTCTGCTTGAGCTCCTCGATCTCCTTGTCCTTGCTAGAGCTTGTGACCTTGGCAAAGGATCCCGTTTGGCCGGAAGCGCAACGCAGTTCGATCTCCCTGCGGGCTTGTGGGTACGAGATGCCTTGGTCGACCTTCAGGCGTTGTACTTCGACCTTCTTAAGGTACTTTGGGCATTTCCGGCTTGATGTGGGGTGTGAATTTGCTCTTGCAGAACTTGCAGAACTGCTGTTCCGTACATGGGGGGCGGTTGGGTCGTAATCGGTGGCCATGGCTGCGCCTGTAGGGTGGTGCTTCCCGATCAAGAATGCATAACAAAATTATAACAAGGGGAGTTATTTATTTCAGAAAAATAATGTAACAAAATGTGTTATAAATTTAGCTGGTTAGTTGTTAAAATAACAAAAATTATATCAAAATTTCCTCTAGCCATAGCATAATTATATCAAAGGTTGTTACCTTCATTTCAGCTTTATAACAACCGTTGATATAATTATGAGGTTTAAAAATCTTCTTTCATGGTAATTGCGTATAAAAATGTGGTACGCTACAACGCCGGATTTCCATCCATAATGTAGGCAATTAACTTTGTACTAGCTATTAACCCTCTCCCGCCCATGGTGTCTGTGGAGCACCATCAAATTTTGCACCTTCTAACCTTCATCGAATTTTTTCAACAACAAAAAGCAATATTTGGCACATCTTTATGATTCCAATAGACTGCAAATATAATCAATTTTGAGTACAAATAGTTAAACTATTGAAAACAATCAAATAACTATTGATTTACAACCAAAAACTTTTTTTTTCGTTTCCACTAATTTAAGCTATGCCAAATAACTTTTGTTCTAGCATTTTTCTCAAAGATGATTCCTTCCTTATGCAATCTTCGAAAAAAGTCGTGGGCGGGAGAGGGTTTATCAAACATAGATTCAAGTTATACTGGAGGTGATTCCCTCCGCTTTTTTCCAATATCAACAAAAAATGTAGGCAATTATTTTGTGTAAATATGCATAACTAATGTTGTTATAATTTTGATATGAAATAAACTGGCCGAAGACACATTTTTATCGAATTATCTAATTATAACACACGTTGTTTTAAATAACAACCATTGATAGAATTGAGTTATAATTTTGTTATGGATTCCTGATCGGGTTTGAGCAATTGCCACAGATATGTTCCGCGCTGGGGCACCTCTTTCCCGTGTGGCCGAAGTCCCAGTACTGGTAGCACTGCATCGGATTAGGATAGTAATTCCGTGTCGGGCATCGGGTCCATCCGAAATGGACGTGCTCGGGAATTACTGTGCCTGTTAGGGTAAGCACGATCACTGGTGTATTCACCAACTTGCCTTCGTGGTTTCTGCGCTTGATCCTGTGAATCTCCTTGACGCCCTGGTGTTGGAGTTCAGTCAGGATGTACTCGTCCGGGAGATCAATCGCGTCGATGCAGGATACGACGCATCGGACGGTGTTGAGGTGCGGGTGTTCGACGACGGAGACTGGCGTGCCGTCACTGAGCTTGCTCATTTGGAGTAGCCACTGGTACTGAGCCTTGCTGCGCACTTTGAGAACGTAGGAGGCGCCACGGTTCTCTTTCGATGCGCCGTCGATGGTTCCACCGAGGAACGCCTCGACAGAGCGGCGAATCAAGAATGGGCACTGAATTGGTACAAGTTTAAAAAGAAACACATTTGTTCCCCATTTGCGTTGAAACGCTCATGACCAACGAATTTTCCGATCAACGCGCGCTCATCAGCAGAAAGGGACACTGAACCAAGCTGGCTATTGAAATCACCAGCAATAATGAGGCTTCGGGGGTCCTTAAGCTTACCTACTAAAGACCCTAGCAAAGCGAAGAAGCCAGCTCTGCGGTTTTGATTGATACCATGTACCGTAATCCGGGGGAACATTGATCATTTTTTAATTGGTTTGTAAATATTTCATCCGTAAGTGAAATTATAGCTTTTTTCATATTTTCCAAAAGGAGTACTGCTACATGTACATACATCCAATCGGATCATGCAGGTAATCGTGATCATTGTGGATTCCAGGCAGATTTTTAGGATCAGCACCACGAAGCCACGGGAAGACACATCGATACATTTTTGCGTGACGTACTTTATGGATCTTCCAAAAGTTAATTGCCTATATTCCTGGGGTTAAACCACCCGACTTGGATATTAATTTACAATGTTCTGAAAACTCATATGTGAATATGTACATTATGTGGAAGATAATGGTTTGAAAAATGCGTATTGGATGGAGGTAACCACTTTCCCTTCGATAGGACTGCGGGTCGAAAGTGGTTACCTCCAATACATTTTTCAATTCATTATCATTATTAACCGAATGTTTCAGCTGTTTCGGTCATACGAAATGAGCATGGGCGTAATGCCCCACACCGACCTCAGAAGTTTGAAGGCCCATAAAATCGTTTTAAAACTATTTTTGACGACGATTTCGTGTGGAACATAAAGAACACGAGTAAGCAGCATGGCTCATGGCTCAATTATTAATTTATCAATGTATAACAGCGACAGAAAGACTAAATTCCACCGAGCTAGAATTGCATCAAAACACGCAAAAATCGTTTTTTCGAGTTTTTCATGTATAACTAGAGAAAAATCATGAAATATATGTATCCAATGGCAATATTTTTCATTGCTTTATCGTATAGATTATTGAAAATAATCAAAATGGGGATATTTAACCTTATTCAGGGGTGGCGCGTTTTAACCCCTATGGGCGTGCTACCCCCACTTCCCCTACCTGACCTCTTTTCGTGACGGTCTTAAATCCGAAACTTTGGAATGGCCCCCCTATCTTACTGAAGGACGTAATTCTACGTCAAAAAAAAAGTAATGGGTTATGTTCTAAACATAACATACTATATAGAATATTGAGCGATTTCAAAACTTCTAGAAATAAAACCAACATTTAAATACATAATTAGAATCGCCTTATTTCTAACTATTAAACCCTTATAAACTCAAGCAAATGTGAGGAATTTATAGATTCTAGAAATTATTTTTTGCAATTTCCGATCATAGTACTTAGTTTACAGTTCGTCTTTGAGTGATAAAATGGCCTACTTTTCCATACCAACGAAATAGGTGCTTTAATGACCATTATGCAACTCAAATGAGTTGCATAAAATCCATTATAGCACTCATTTGGGTGCTATAATGAAAAACCAACATCAGAGCAGTAGTACATGACTTCTTCTTCTTCTTCTTCTTATTGGGATTACATCCCCACTCTGGGACAGAGCCGCCTCGCAGCTTAGTGTTCATTATGCACTTCCATAGTTATTAACTGCGAGGTTTCTAAAGCCAGCATGGTCTTGCTTTGTAGCCGCGCGTCTTACCGCACGGCTAAGGAGGTACATGACTACATTTTACTTAATTAGCTTAGGACTTTGGTAAGTGTTCAAATAGTTCCAATAGCGTCGCGTAATAAATAAAATAGTTTGAATTTTCCAAATTAAAGTTCATCTATCGCTTCAAGGCTTGTTAAGCTATGCAAGGCAAGCCTCGTTGGATAAACGTACAACCCGAGTAGGCGAAAATAGCTCAATAATATCAAATGTTGATAAGATAGCAAAATGAGATATGGACATGATTGACGTAAGATATAAAAGATCAGACGATAATATCTAAATTTTGCACTAAAATATCATGAGAAGATCAATTTATGATATTTGTAAGAAGTGATTAATATCATGTGCCATTAGTTTGTTCTTATCCATATCATATATTAATATTTAAATGATATTTCGGTGCAAATTTTTGATATTGTTGCTTGTTCTTTTATCTCTTATATCAATCAAATCCATATCATGTTTTGTTATTCTGTTCATGGCTTCTGCCCGGGAACTCGTGCTGAAAAAATCATCTTTATGCAACTAGTTGTACAAACGGTTCGGTTCTAAACTCTGAGTCCAGTTTAATAATATAACTTCTCAGGAAATGAGAACCAAAGTATAAAATAATGTTTATTAGAAACATTCTCTGGAAATTATTTTTTGCGGACTATTTTAAAACATTTACATGTTATACGGCAAATTTTCCTAATTAAAAATGGATACCAACACCATTGATGGATGTGCATCATTAAATTGTCAATGCCTTCTGCGAATGAATGAATGATGATAATTATTTTTAATCAAATTTCTGTATTCAGTTGATCAGTATTGTAGTAGATTTTTTTGTTTTGCTAAGGAATCAGAACTGCTATGGTATAACCCTGTTTTAATGTACTTGTCGTTTAGTACCAACCACAACTTAACATATGATCAGTCATATGCCATGACTCATTCCCATCCCGGAATGATGTGGATTATTAAACCAATCACTTTCCCTGGGTTATTTTTATTATTCTTCATCCACCACCGCTGCCCTCGCAGCGTCAGCCATCATAGGTGTATAGCCGTGAGCTCCGAGTGATGCGATGGACGAATGCATCGATCGTAACCGACACCACAGCATCCGACAATCATCATGCATAGAATGGCAAAAAATGCGCCCTCTTCTTTCACGCACACTCGCAGACCAACCGGGAGCTCTCCTACTGGCGACGGCATGCTGTGTAGGTGCGAGAAAAAATGCGCGAGCATAAAGCACGTCAGTACGCGCTGCTGTCACAAACTGTAATGACTCGCACACGGAAGGCACTGCTTCTTTTATGCACAAATAAAATCTTGCGGTGGATCCGATGGCACGTGGCAGTGCATTCTGATGTCCGTGTTAGGAATGCACGAGATTGATTATACATATATGAAATTTTTATTGGCCTTGACAAAAATTGAAATTTTCAATAGCTTATCGTTAACAATCTTGTGTTTCAATGAAGTTGGAAAATTGCTGAAGAGTGTCGGAGTCGATTGATGTATAAATCTTAAAAATCCATCGAAAGATAAAGGCGCTAGTAACGTTCGAAATCTTCCCTTTCAGCGTAACGCTCTCGAATTCCAAAAATCTAAATGACACCCAGTATAGTAAAGAAAGACGTGAGTCCTACGTCAAAAACATGAGGTTTTACGTCACATTTTTAAGCAAACATTGTTTATGTTCACTACCAAGATGTTTTTGCGCTGTAAAAAGATAAACGCGCAGCGCACACACACTTATTCATATCAGTTTTCTGTGACTCGATGGAGGCGCTTCGAATGTTTTCAATCTTTGGCAAAACATAACAATCTCGACTCTGTCACAAACCAGAACTAATCTAGTAGATGTGGACTCGATCGATTCTAATCTTTAAGATATTTTTTTCAAACCAGCAAACTTCCTCTCAGTGCTCAATGTACATGTTACGATTTTCTCACATTCAATAATTATTATGTTTATCTTTTTCATTCAAAGATTTCGTTGATTTACTACATTGTACAAATTATTGAACCGTTTGTAAAATTTGTTCGTGCTGTTCTCTTATATTGAATCCTCGAAAGATTTATTATAACGCCAAAAAATTGAGTTTTGTTACAAAAAAAAACTATAGTTTGCAAGAGTTGATTTACACGTGTACTCTCTCGGCTGCGCTAAGAATGTTCACAAACTCTCTCAATGCGATGGAGTTTTTTGACAGCTTACTTTGGAGATTTTTGACAATCGTTTTCACTTTATCCGCAGCCCCCGGGAACTAATGAGAAGTTTCCGCGGGGTAGAAAACGGACATAAAAGAGGGGCGGAACACTGTACAGCTTTGGCTTGTCACGGAGTTCATCGGTAAAAGTCATATAGCCGTAAGTATCCGATGGTGCTTCAAGCCATTCACATGAAGCCGATCTCATAGCTGTAGCAATGAGACTCTGGATGAGACGACACTCTGGAATGCTGTAAAATGCTGCTGGAGACAGTGGCCCACCATCGCGTATCGTTCAGAAGGTAGCATTCGACTACCCTATCGTCGTGCAGCAAAGTTCCTACGATGCACAACGAAAGATTGTCAAATGGTCGAAGCCAGCAGCAGCAACACAGCCTGAACCAGAATCGATCGACGACTTCGAAGTTCCAGATCAGTTACGGATAACGGGGAAATGTGAATGTCAATGGAGAAAATCTTTTATATTTACCGCAGATCAGGACCTCATGCGGCTGGCTTTGCCCAAATATTGGTTGGCTGATGGCACTTTCGATACTGTGTCAGGCATTTTAAACAAACTTTTCACTACACGGGTCCTCTCATTTATGCCTTAATGATATGCAAGACGGTAGAGCTATATCGCGAAACCGTTGCACAGTAATTGTGCTGCTGATTTTCACTACTCAATCAGACATTGCACTAATTCCCAACATGATTCTGACGGATGTTGAAAAGTCAAGATAAATGCTTTCGATCATGAGTTTCCGAACGCAAAGAAAAGGTCGATGCTTTAGACGTAAAATAACGTCCTTCTGTATGGTAGGGGGGTGGGGTTATTCCAAAGTTACAAATTTGGGACCGTCACAAAAAAAGGTGAGGAAGAAGAACCATTAACTCAGCCGGTTTTACCGGATTCTAGAGATTTTGGTATTAATCGGTCAGTTAACTCTCTAAGATTTCGTACAATTATTGTAAACAATAGATTCAATGTATTTAACTATAAAAAATTAATTTCGTCAGGCAATGTTATAATTTTACTTATACAGTAAAAATTGCCTACATTCCGGTTACTATTCATCCGTCGTGAACACACATAAAATGTAGAAGATCAAATTCCGCATCCATTATCCAAATTCAACTTTCAATTAGCGACCGTGTCTTTGATAAAACCTTCTACTTTTACATTTTTTTCAAAAAAAAATTGAAATGGGTCCAAACATCGGGACTTTGTATCGGGTATCTTTGTGTGGAAAAATGGGAATAAGATGTACAAAGCGTATAAAAGGATTCAGGCATTGGCGCTATTGCTCGTCGCATATGTAATAGGTTTGTTGTTGTAGCAAAACATATACCGGATAAGCTGCGTTTAGTCCTCGATGATGTCGAAGAAACACACGTCCTGTATAGAACGAAAGCAAGTATTAAATCTCGACGTACGAAACTAATTTTACACTATAGAGTTATGGTCAGTGTACCAAAAAAGCGATTAACATCATACCACAAACTAGGCCTAACCATGGCATAGTACCTACCTGTCTGCCTATGTTATCCGGAGCTAATCCAAATGTATTGTCTTGTTCCATGTCGGTCGTTCTTTGGGCCGCCAGTCGCCAGTCTTCCTGCCCGACCGTACGCGCATCTTCTTCGATTGCACACAGCCTGCGAGTGCGGGGTCTATCCGCACTTAACAATCAGCCCACTGTAATCTGCCGTATTTCATCAGCCTGTCTATGTCTGCATTTTTGTACACTTCGTCAGTTGACATTTAGCTTTTATAGTGTGAAGACGTTATTGAAATTATTGCCAAGTGAAATCAATCGTCATTACATTTTTCCGTCGGCCAACAACGTGCTGCCGCAATCCACGTCCCCGTGGTCGCTGGCCAATACATCCTCAAGATGAATGATCATCGTAAGGATTCCTTATATCTAGACTTCAGCACCATGCCAGCCCGCCCCAAGCTAGAAAAAGTTTTCGAGCTCATCAGCCAGAAAATCAACCTAGATATGTCCAAGGTAAACTGTATCCAGCCGAGCATGTCCAAGTCGCGAGTCATAATCGAGCTCATATCACAACAATATGTGGAAGAGCTGGTAGCCGAGCATAGCATGAAGCATACGGTCGAGCTAAACGGCAAACAATATGCTATCACACTGGTGCCGTATGACAACGCCATTGAGGTTAAGGTAGCCGATCTCCCATCATACATCACAACCGAGAGCATCACTAAGCACCTAGCGCCCTATGGCGAAGTTCACTCCACACAAGACGAAGTGTGGAAGGACTTTTGGCCTGGCCTACCGACAGGAGTGAGAATAGTTCGAATGAGACTGCAAAAAGCGATTCCATCGTATATCTCACTAGGAACACACACTGCCTTCATCGCATATCGAAACCAGATTCGCACCTGCCGGTACTGTGTGCGGCCATTGCATATCGGCCGTTCCTGCACTGAAACACGCAGAGAGATGGGTCTTGACATAAATAGCCGTTTAACAGCAGCACAGGTAGTACAGGGAATATTACCTACTTCCCCGAGGAATCCCCAACCAACTTTGAATTCCACTATGGATCAAATGGAAACAACCGAGAGCGGTGAAAATCCTAGTTCGCATAAACCTTTGGTAACCGCGATTACTGATCGCATCATGGACACTGCTAAGAATCAAATTCGACCTACCTCTCTTACTCGCATTCCGCTGGGAACATCCCAAGTCGCTGGCCCAAGCAGAACCAGTTCCCCTTTCATCGCTAAAATCACCACAGATGATATTGCATCACAACGCAGTAATTCCGACTTCAATATCTCGGATGATGCTGAAGAAATATCAACAAGTATCGCCCCTCCAAAACGACACCGATCACCAAAATCTTCAACTCCTAGTGAACCACCATTTCTAGAAGTCAAACGCAAAAGCCGGAGCAGAACAAACAACACTTCTCGGTAAGCTATACCAAGATGAATACACTAGTAGGTGCTCCAATCTGCCAAGTTTGTGCAAGAGAAGAAGGCGGGGGTGAAAAAATCATTTTCAGTGCAAAACGACAACAAACCGGCTGGCTCTCCCATACTAAAATCCAAGATGGCTGAATCGTGAATTTGGCAGATTGGAACACCTAGTGATGTATTAATCTTGAGCTATACAATGGGTATATGTCTCGCCGAAGCAAATCACGATACTACCACTCGTCTCAAGCAATATCCAACCCGCTTCTTTTCAATGTCACCTTCTACACATCGCTGGATTAAAGGAAATCGACCTCTCCCGAAAAGCAACAATTATAAATCAACATACGGCAGATCCACCTTTAACACCAGCGAGGGCTTTACCGTCTGTCAGGTAAGCCCTAGTATATGTCCTGTCGAAGTTAGCACTACCATTATTCTGAAGCAATTTCCATGTCTTTTCACAAAAAAACATTCGCATACATTACATCACCGAGGCGCCGTTCATCGAGTTAAACCATTCAACGAAAAATACATCCCGACGAAGAAAGCTACACTCTCCGGCACTACAAAAATCACCACTGTCACCGCGGGCTTTTCCTTCTGTGAGGTAGTATATGACCTACCGAAGCACCTCGTGATACTACCGCACTTGAAAAGTACACACCACTTTCAGCACTAAGAGTGAATCGCACACTTTGGATCCCGTGGATTTGGCCTACTGCATTGATCCTGATGTGTGCGGCATCAACAAGGCTTATCTCATTCACGAATCACTACTCCGAATGGAGATACACTACATCGAATGTTTTCTCGCGGAGATCAGCTGAATCGGAACGTTCACGTATAAAACAACAACAAAAACACGACGAGACTGACATCATGAGAACGATCGACGTTTTGACATCCATTCCGTTTCGGCTTTGTCCGTCGTGTCAGTGTCATTTCAACGCCAGGGACCGGGAACGCTACAAGATAAGTCTCTGCTTTTATTAAGGTGATGGATTTATTAAGCTATAATGTTGCAACGATCAATATCTGCAATATCTCTAATCAAACAAAAATTGATGCGCTAATATCTTTCATTCGATGCGCTGAATTGGATGTAATCTTTGTACAAGAAGTACAAAATGACAAATTATCAATACCGGGATTTGAAATAATTTTCAACGTTGATGGTCAGCAACGAGGTCTGTGGTAGTGAGAGATCGATATAATATACATAAAGTAGAAAGGAGTTTAGACAATCGCATAACTTCGTTAAGGATAGGACCAGTTACGTTCATAAACATTTATGCCCCGTCTGGTACTGCTATGCTGAGCGCTAGGGAAGTTTTTTTCAATTCATCAGTTGCGCACTATCTTCAGCATTCTACGCAACGTGCAGTGTTAGGTGGCGACTTTAACACTATAATTAATCCAAAAGACTCAACAGGCAGCGGGAATATTAGCCCCATGTGTAAACGTCTCGTCAGTGCTGCACAGCTAGTGGATTCATGGGAAGTTCTTAATGGGAGCACGGTGGATATTAGACCCAATACTGCTTCACGCCTTGATCGCATACTGGTTTCGAATGCGATGAGACACCAACTTCATACTGCACATTTTTCTGTCACGGCATTTTCGGACCATAAAGCCTACATACTGAGAATCTCCCAATCTGGGCACCCCAGTAGGGCGTGGTATTTGGCGTCTTCAACCGCACATACTTGACGAGCAGGATGTGATGAACGAACTAACCAGAAAGTGGACATACTGGATACGTGCAAAACGAAATTACTGCTCTTGGATAGAGTGGTGGGTACTTTACTGTAAACCAAAACTGACTTCCTTTTTGAAATGGAAGTCATCCATTACTCATCGTAACTTCAGAAACGCAATGGAATTAAATCGTGGCTTACTAAAGAGAGCATTTGATAACCCTGAACAACTTGCAACAATCAATCGTATCAAAGGACAAATGCTTCGACATCAACGAAAGTTTTCAACTAGCTTCCGTAGAATTAGCGAAACTGTTCTGGCAGGGGAATCCACAACTCTTTTCCATGTTGCTCAAATCAATGGTAAAAGATCTAAAACTACAATAAAATCGCTACAGATCGAAGATGGCAGTGAAATCGATGATCAGAATCAGATTAAAAATCATGTTAAGTCATATTTTGAGACCTTGTACACATCGGTCGAAACCAACGACTCTCTGAACTTTAAGCCAGCCACATCCATTGCTGAAAACACTCGTGGAAATGAAAATCTCATGCAACCGATAACGCAAGACGAAGTTCTCGCTGCAATCAAGGGTAGTTGCTCAAAAAAGTCCCCTGGTACGGACGGCCTACCAAAAGAGTGCTTTCTAAAAACGTGGGAGATCATTCGCTTTGAATTCACGAATGTGATCAATGATGCTCTTCAAGGGAACGCTATGAAACATTTTTTTTGACGGAATCATAATTCTTGTAAAGAAGAAAGGAAGGGACAAAAGCGCGAAAGGATATCGTCCAATATTGCTATTGAACTACGACTATAAAGTTCTTGCAAGGGTACTCAAGCAGAGAATGCAGAGTTTACTTCCTTTGGGGCTCTCAGAACACCAGAAGTGTTCCAATGGAAAAAGGAATATTTTCGAAGCTACTTGTCGCATTTCTGACAAAATTGCACAACTGAAATACCATCGGCGAAACTCCCTTCTAGTATCTTTCGACCTCGACCATGCGTTCGATAGAGTGGACTACCGATTCCTCAAGCAGACAATGATACGAATGAACTTCAATCCACAGTTTGTAAACCTTCTCGATTCGATTTGGAGCCAATCGTTTTCAAAGATACTAGTGAATGGACATTTAACCCCTGAACTCAAAATAGGTCGCTCTGTTAGACAGGGTGACCCACTGTCTATGCACTTATTTGTGATATATCTCCAACCGTTACTAGATACTTTTGAAAGGCTTTTCCCACGCACTATATTGAATGCATATGCTGACGATATCTCTATGTTTTTCGACAATGAAACCAGTGTTACGCAAGTAGTCGCAATCTTCAATGACTTTGGATCAGGATTCAGGTGCAATGTTAAATAAACAGAAACAGTTGCTGTGACGATAGGCAACTTCAACCTAACAGCAGAGACGGAGTGGCTGCGCATCGAAAACATAGTCCACATCCTTGGAGTTCGTTATGGAGACAACATCAAGCAAGCACATAAGCAAAACTGGGAAGCTGTATTGAATGGGTTACGAACTCGATTGTGGTTTCATCATCCGAGGAAACTAAATTTGTTTCAAAAAACTATTCTTCTAAACAACTATGTAAATTCGAAACTTTGGTACATGGCTTCAAACATACCACTAACTAAAGGATTTGCGACCAAAATTAGGACTGAAATAGGAAAATTTGCTTGGCATGGCCAAAGACTACAACGTGTAGCATTTTCCAATATAACTTTGCCAAAAAATCGTGGTGGTTTAAACTTGCATTGCCCAGAAACAAAATCGAAGGCTCTTTTGCTTAACCGATTAATAAGCCTAAATCAGCAACTTCCGTTTCAAAGCAGCATCATGGAGAACCCCAATACTCCCATACCAGCCATGTTCAGTCACATAATCCTATTGAGGTCAGAACTACGTAATCTTCCGGATCAATTGAAGAACACTCCAACATCTGCTGGAATCTATCAACACTTTTTGACCCTCAAGCCGGATCCAGGTTTTGTTTCAGCAGAGCATCGTGAATGGAAATCGGTATTTAAACACCTCCACAGCAAATGCTTAACTTCATCTCAACGATCAGCGTGGTATATGATAATGCATAAGAAAATCAAGCATCGAGAGTTACTGTTCCAACGAGGCGTCGTAGATGATCTATTCTGCGAGGCTTGTCCAGGAGAACCAGAAACTATGGTACACAAACTTTTCCGATGCGA
The DNA here is from genome assembly GCF_024139115.2 of Armigeres subalbatus. NCBI lineage: Eukaryota > Metazoa > Arthropoda > Insecta > Diptera > Culicidae > Armigeres > Armigeres subalbatus. The sequence goes on along the minus strand of NC_085140.1, from coordinate 190,369,057 downwards.
ACTTGTCAGGAATATCTGGAGCTATCAACGGAGGCAAATTATAGGACAAGAGGCTGCTTTACAAAGACTTGAACCAGAAGATTTTGTGTATCCTAATTTTAGAACCTTAAGGCGCACTTCTCAAACATTTATAATTGAAGCACTAGGGAAATACTTCAGTTATGTAACAGAAACACATCCAGAAAATCTAGGGTTAGAAAATTTTATATTTTACCTCAATGTGAATCACTAACTTAACGATAGAATAAAAAGTTTTACAAAAAAAAATCGTGATTCATGCGTCTTCACCATTTTCCACCACGCCGTCATATATTGAGCGCAGTATTTTCCGCTCAAACACTACGAAAATTCGATAGTTTTCATCTCTTAACGTCCATGCGTAGAGTGACTAATCAACGAGTTTTCAGCTGGCAATGCAAATCGTAAAAAGTCCTACTTGCAGCCGCAGCACGCCTTTTCACCTCACGGCTAACGTAATAATCAAATGTAACGAGTGTTCCAAGATATATGAATCCGTTGACAATCTCAAATCCCATCCCATCCGTTTCCACCTCGGTACCAACACCGTTTGGACTGCCACGATCTCTGCCAGCTTTTCTATCAGTCTCCCGTTTAAAAGGCACGAAAGGCTCTTCCACTGCTTAGCGATCTACACCAATGATGTTGATGTCAGCCGCAAAATCAAGGGGCATGTAAGACTTATTGATGATGTGCGCGTGCACCTTCCAGGGCTATGGTGAATAGCATTGCCCTGCTTCAATCCATCTATCGTCACGGACTGGTATGATGTAAGCCTAAATATTGACAAGAAAGTTATTGGGCGTCATCTAACTCAGTGATTTTTTTCAGGATGATTTATTTGTACTGGCTGTGTTCGATTAGATTAGTTTGGCTTCAAAACCAAAAGTAAGCAAGTCGGCTGGTGGAATAATTTTGGTTGGAGCTGCAATATGTGAAGATTAGGCTAAGGCCAAGATTTGAGCCATATACCCTATATTATTTATTACTTAATTTCGCCAATTGGGCCGTCCTGGATTTTTGTATGAAGTGAACACCGAATTTGTTTACGTTTGACACTGAAAATGAACTTTTCACCTCGTACTGGTTTTTCTCATCTACTAATAACTGTATGTGAATCCCTTCCGCTTAATTCGTCTCCGAGGTGGTTGAGTTCGAAATATGATGAGCAGAACGACAATTATGAGTAGATCGTCTTCAGCGTTTATAACTCGGCCGTATTTTAACAGATTCTTTTTTTTCGTTTTCTTTAAAGAAATACAAAAAAAATCAAGTCTTTTAGTTTGAATTCGACAGAGTAATGCGATCGAGTGACGGAATTGCGCATGTGCATGCTTCTTCGGTTTTCAAACTTAACTTATTATTCCTCTTCCTTAACTGTTCTATTCCATCATTTTGTTTATTGGTTTCTAATCTTCCGTAACTATGTTTTACCATGAAAATGGCACCCCATCCTTCACCATCGCCAGCAAAGTCAATGCCATGTGTTTCTTTTTATGTCAACCAAACGGCACCGTGGATATCCACTTTGGCGTGTATGTTCTGCATCGATCAAACAACAGCAATGTGGTTTAAAAAAAAAACAGCAACATGTCAACCATCATCGTCTACAGCGCAGATTGTAGAAAAATGTCATCAATCAGCCTTGTAGACATGAATTTTGGCGCTCGCAATGACGCCAGTCTGTGCCATGAACCAACAGTGCCTTCACCTGTCAACGCTGCACTGATAAGCTGCCGTCCGATAAGGTCGTGCGCCTCGTGTCCACCGAAAAGTCTATTTCCATCAACTACTTACAAACAAAGTCGCAAAAATATGGGAAAATACCTATGCTTCCCACACGCGCGCCGGCGGCGAATCACTTCCAGTAGTGGCCTTATCAGCAGCCATTGGGGTTTGATTGGCGTGGCCGGTTGCGAAGCTATTTCTAAATTAATTTTCGATTTGTTTGAACCTTCCGATCGTGAGGCCGTTGTTAGATTGGGTGTCGGCTAGACCGGAAGAGGGAGGTTTCCATCATCGCCGGAGCATCGTAAGAGACGAGCTTTGGTAACCACCACCATGTTCAGCTTTTCGATTGCAGTGCGCAGAAGAAAAGTTGCTCTCGATTCTCATCATCAGTTAAAACGCAGCAGAGAGGGGCAGGTCCCGATTTTGGAGAAGGATCAAGAAGCAGTGAAAAAATAATATTTGACCGTGTAATTAAAATAAACATTCAAAGAGTCGGGACCCCGTAAGCGGATTCAGAATTCAATAGCGCACCCGGGGCAGATCAACGGACAAAGAACGGTGGAAGCCTGCAAGGCAGTCGACCTTTTCATTTATAGAACTATGGAAAATGTGACGGGCAAAAAACAAAATGTTCATTAGGGTAAATTATTTCGTTAATATAAAAACTGAAATATGTAATCTGTATAACGCTAATGTTAAAGCCAAAAATAATTACGTTAATTTAAGCATAGTTTCCATTTTATTCCCGTTTCACAAGACGGTAAATTAAATGTTTGGGTAGTTAGACATTATTTTTTATGAAATGTTGAAAACTCGATTATTTCCTCTTTTTCCATGAAATTATAAATTTTGTGTCTTGTATGACAAGATCAATTATGCAATCACTCTAGTTATCCCTAAATTGGCGCTTCTGCACTTTCATTTGTAAGGCTAATTGGATCAATTATCTCAGCAATGCAAGAATTGAAGAATATGCCTACTTTCATCACAATATTTGTATAGAATTTCAGAACATGTAGTAAAGATCGTCCTATTCTGGTAACATATGAACTATCCTTAATGATGACAAATTAATTGAATTATTTAACGTTGAAATTCTGATTCCTATTGTTTCTCCCTTACGATCTTTGAGAGAGTTGCAAAGCTCAACTTTCAGAAATTAATGCTCAGCGTTCAAGAGACGTTTGCCAATGGTTTCTTCACTGGCTTGGAATAGAAACAATTGAAAATAACATCAACATGACAAACTGAAAAAAGGAACAGTAATTCGATCTTGTAGGAACGATCCGTTCCCACAGTGCCTAACCATAAAATTGTTAGCTTCAGTATCAAATAATAAATAAGAAGCAATATGAGCAATATGAGGAATTAAAAGCAGAGCGGGAAATGGGAATGCGATAAAACCCGAAATGAATCGACGACGGCGATGAAATGCGAGGCCCCCTACACATTGCACCTGCCGGCATGGGAATGAAAGGCTGACTACCTTTTCGGGATTTTTATGCGCCCGTGTGGTGCATCGGGTTTGGAACGGAACAATGGTGAACCTGCAGCGCAGCGTTCGATATGGGCGAAAGGTAACGAGAAAACGTCGTCCCAGTGATGTACCGTGACGGGATAAGCGAAGACTCGAATGTGAAAGGATGCAAGTCGAAGATTACGGAATGATGATGCGTTTGGCAGCTTATTCCAAATAATTAGGTTAGGTGTGTGCAATATGCAAGCCCATCGTTCCCGAGCCCATACTCATCCTTGTATCATTAATGTTTGAGATTTTATCTGCCTGCCGTCTGCAAGGAGCCAATTCCCTGAAAACGCTCGCATTAAATCCTTACCCTTGTTGAACAAACACACATCCGCTGTGCAATCGTTGATCATCGATTAAAACTGTGTTCGGTTTATTTTATTTTATTGGTAGCCCTCGCAGCGAGGCAGTTTGCCACTTCAGATCCCTCTGAACGATCAGTCCCCTGCTGGGTCCGAACCTCCTTCACCTGCGCCCATGCACCGCTAGGATGGGATTTAGGGTTTTCCCTTTCGTCCCGTTTCGGGTGACGACAACGACAGCGACGATCATCGGGATGCGATAACATCGCATTTAACGCAACTACAAGCACAAATGATGAAAGGTCGTCCTAGGATCGAATTTGTTCCCAGCAACAACGGCCGGCGACCGGTGGATGGCTTCAAATTTCCTCGGAATGTCGTATCACCTGATTGAATCTGATGTGGGTTGTACCTTGGCCAGCTACGGACCGATGGATTCGCTTTATATTTGTCAGCATCGGTTATATTTTATTTACGACTAATCTTACATGTGCTACGGCTAACGCTGGGGGTGTAAACCTTAGCAGTAAATATCCTGTAGGAAGAGGACTGGAATACATTGTGAATGTGACAAAGCTGCGTGTCAAATGTGCTGTGAAATGCGGGTAAGTTCCGAATGAGGATGCACACTAACAGGTGACTGATTGAATCTATCGATCGTAAAAAAAGGAGCTTGGCGTGGTAAATGACAGAAGTGTTAGCTTCCAAGCTATTTAGCAAGAAAGTTCGACATGGCAAACCTTTTTTGATCCAACAAGTGGAAATGATGATCTAATACTCGTATCTTCGGCGAGGACAAGTAGAAAAACAAGCAACTATCGAGTCTATTACTCTTTTCGATGAAGCAATGTTAAACAGTGATTTCATTTTGACGTAAACTACGTCTAAGGGGAAGGCTCGGATACAGGGTGCAAAATGAAAATCTCCAAATTCGAAACTGTCACGAAATTAGGGGAGATTTGAAACGCTAATAGGGGAACTGTTCCGATCTCCATCTCACTGTACATATATCCATCTCATCGCTAAACAAAGAAATACGGCACCAAATTCGTCGCTTCTTTTTGTCAACATGTGTGCTCACTGCTGAAAAAATCACAAAAATAATAAACAAACCAAATTCCTTTCCATTGCTTTGTTTTTGATAGGATGGAAATAGGAGATATGAGATGAAATGGCGAACCGTTCCCCTAGCTCCTTTATTTTTTTAAAGGATTTTCAAGATTTTCTTATCAATCGACTTGGAAACTGTCCAGCACTTTTTAAAGCCCATTGAAACCATTGATTATCAACGTTAAACCATTGAAAATTCCAATTCTTTTCAAACCCAGAAAAAACTGCAGATCTTAGTGTACAATCGCTTCACTTTAGGGAAAGTGATGACCAACAATCGAAAAAATGACTTGCTTTGAATGACGTATATTGTATATCACTTTGATAGCCAGATAGTTCAAACCTAGATTCCCAAAAATTCAGCCCTCTGTGATTAGAACTCATTGCGCCACAGACATTAGACTTGGGTGCTTACGTCTACTGGCACACACCTTGGAACTGTTGGACATCATCCTCGATAATACGGTAACAGCAGTCGAACGCATAGTCGACGTGGCTGGCGAAGGTCAGCTTGTAATCTATTACGACCCCAAGGAGCTTTCGAACTTCGCTTTGATGCGATCGCGACTCCACCCACCTGAATCACTGCATGTTGTTGACGATAACCACCTCCGTCTTATGTTGAGCGAGCTCCAGGCCTCCAGCGCTCATCCAATCCGCCATCGTGCTGATGGCGTGTGCTGCGATCAGTTCTACCTCGAAAATTGACTCCCCGTAGACCTCCAAGGTTACGTCATCGGCGAAGTCGACGATCTTAACACCAGAAGGGAACTTTAGCTTCAGAACCCCGTCATACATAAGGTTTCATAATACCGGGCCCAGTATTGAACCTTGCGGATCTCCTGCGGTAATAGAAACGCTTCTCTGACATGCATCGGTCTCGTATAATAGTACACGGTTCTGGATATAGCTTTTCAAAATCCGGCAGGCTAAGCCGGTGTAACGAGAGCACGATGACATCCCAGCTTGCGCTGTTGAATGCGTTCTTCACATCAAGTGTCACTAACGCACTGTATCGAATACCTCGCCTTTTCTGTTAGATCGCTATCTCGGCGGTCTTAAGGTCACTCCTGACGGAATCCAAGTTTAAAAGCGCTCGCGTTTTCGGGGGCACACCACTCGATACGGAAGCAACGCACAACTGTCATTTTTATTATTTCACGCATGCTGCGACGCAGCAAAGCTAAATTAACAAAAATGACAGTTGTGCGCCGTCTCTGAATCGAGTGGTGTGCCCCCGAAAACGCGAGCACTTTGGAACTTGGATTACGTTCGGAGTGACCTTAACCACCGAGTGAATAGCGACCAACGTGGACTTACCCTTGCGAAAACCGAACTGATTGCTTGACAGGCCGTTCGTACCCTCTGAGTACGGGGTCAGCCTATTGAGGATGATCCTCTCTAGCGACTGGCCCATCGTGTCTATAATACAGATTGGTCTATACGCCGATGGGTCGCCTTTCGGCAATAACACCAATTTCTGCCTTTTTCATCTTTCGGGGAGTCTACACTCATCAAAGCATCTCTGCATAGCTAGCCTGAACAAGTTCAGGTTCGCTATGATTGCTGCCTTGAGAGCGCTGTTCGGAAATTCATCAGCCCCCGGGAGCTTTGTTGGTTACCAGGGATTTGGCAACCGCGAGTAACTCTTCGTTCGTCACCGTAGCACAGTGGGCACAGCAAGCCAAAAACATGGGTTTTTTATTTATTGCAAACGGTTGATTTTACATACTTCGTGTCTTCGGAAGAAAATTTTACCAAAAACAAGCTATATTTTGGAAGATTAGGGTGACCTAAAAATTCGCCTGTTAGGGTGATTCAAAAGTTTTTTTTTTTCATTTTCGTTCAAAAAATTCGAGGCGCCACAAAAGTGATAGAGCTTGAAAATACAAACAACTTCGTAGAATATACCAACTCTCTATCTTTTAACGGTAGCGAGTTATGATAAAAATTCAAAAAAATCGTGTCTAAAACCAATTTTTTTTAAAGAAAACTTTTTTTCTTATTGTTTTTCGACATAGACATGTTCTACAAAGTAAACAAGTACATCAAATTACACGTTCTCCTAAAAAATGCGGATATTTCGGAGGTATATTAGAGAAGTTATTCGACTTTTGACGTAGAACTACGTCTGTCTTTTCTATATTGGGGTACACTTTAAAATTGCAAAAAATCGAAAAACGTCACGAAAATATGATAGACTTTGATCGTTAATATCTCAGCCATTTCTCGATGGATTTTCAATTTTCTTGGACCATTCGATCAAGGAAGAGTCAACGCTTCATTCCCGATGTACACTGAAGTCGTCTTTTACGCGGTTGTTTTTTACACGAATCGCTTTTTATGCGATTTTTTTTCACTCGAATTTCGGGATTTCTGCGGTTCATTCAGACATACTTTGGAATTTACGCGGGGTTTAACTTTGTTTTAATTCACGTGGCCCATATCATCCGCATAAAAAATGACTCCAGTGTATTACAATATATACGTATGATAATATTTAGTATTGAAACTTGCTAACAGCTTAGGAATTGGTTTCGGTGAATCAGTCAATCTCATAAGTGCATTGCAAGCTTCTTCTTCCATAGCACTAAATTCCAACCGGAACTTGGCCTGCTTTTCAACTTAGTAATCTATTAGTATTTCTTTAGTTATTGATTAAAAGCTATCCTTGCCCTTTCTTTGCATTAGTATGTATCTTGTGTGGTAAATACAACGGATACACTATGCCCAGGGTGTGAGAATGTTTCCCACCCGAAACATCCTAAATCGGATGGAGAATCGATCTCGCCATCTCCGGATTCTGCGCCTTTGTTCTCAAGGCTAACTGGGAACCTCAAGCCGACATAGACGTCAAATTAATACAACCTACAGGACTTTTAACTCGTTTCTGCTAACTTACACGCGCGTTTTCTCTGGAAAGCATGGGGTCGTTTGACGACAGCTGCTCGCTTACGTCTATTGATGCCAGTAGAGAGGCTCGGAATATTTTTCGCTGCTGCAGTAAATGCGTTCTGGTAATCTTTCTTCGGCTCTTGGTGTCTGCTGGAATAAATGCAAAGTCCGACTCCTCACGTGAAGGAATGATAATTATTATCAATAAACTCTCAAACTTTCAAACAGCGGCCAAGGCAGCGCAGCGGTAAACTATCAGCCAGATTTTTGGAATTATCATTTGATAACTTCGCAGGTGTGAAAAGTAGGCGAGTTGTTATCGGCGATAACTTTTCAAATCTTGCAACACAAAATTTTTATTTTAATGTATACCAAACTAATCTAATACCAATTTAATGTAAACAATGAAGCTCAATCGGATGTTTGGCATTGTGTTTTGGTGTTATGTAGGGAAAAAAGTTCAAAAGTAGCATTCACCAATAATGCTTCGAATCAAGATACAATTATCGAACGGTTCTTACTCTTTAGCGAGTTTTTATTAATTGATAATTTGGATATGTGATCGCTTGAGAGTGTTATTCATCCTCGTTTATTTGAAAAAAATATTTTTATCATCCTTTTTAAATGTTACTCTAAAATCTCACTCAATCTCAGGAGAGCAGGCTAAACAGCGAAAACAGATTTACCCTGGGCTTGAAACACGCTTGCTTTGGTCTCATCGAACAGAAAAGTCGAAAATCTGTACACTACATACAGCTACGTAGTTCAACGTCACCTTTGCGTACAACCCGATTGGGCTGCACCTTTGAGTTTTTCATATTATATAATACAATTTTACTATGTCCATATCTTTAACCTTCTGTCTGTGCTCAAAAAAACTTACGTTGTCTGTGCTCTGAGGTCAAATTGACCCCAAATTGAAATTGCTATAACTTTTTTAATGTTTGGCCAATTTTTGATTTTTTGGGCTGTTTCGAAAGATAATTTAATCATCTTTCAGGTCGTTACCAAAGATTGACTATAGGTGGGCGGGTACATCGCAGGGAGGGGTTTTAGTGAACAAGGGTACAAAAACAGTGATTTTTCATGATTATTTTACTTAAATCCGAAAATCGTACCATTTTGAACTGCAACTTTTTAAAAGGCTATGCAGGAAGGCATGTGCTTTGGCATGAGGCGTTGATAAGTTTAGAACTCAGCCGCCAGGTTTTGGTATATTTGAATTCATTATTTTAGACAACTCAAGATATTCCGATATATAGAATTCTCCTCAGTGTAAATATTCGTATCGTACAAATTAAAAAATGGGAAGAAGTGCTCATTATATTGAGCACCGCTTTGTAGTGCTAGACATCCTGAACAATGTTGTCGAATACAACTTGGGTGTAGGTATGAGGGATCTGAAGCTAAGGCAATATTTCATATATGCAAGAATATTGCAAGTACACTAGCACCGCCTATTTGTAAATTTCCTTATTATTTATTCCGTCACATGACAGTCTATTTCCACCAGACGAACTTTGTTACAGACGTCATCTTTACAAATTTCAAAATTGTGCGATAAGAATATTTACAATGAGGAAAATTCCATACATCGGAGTTACTTGAGTAGTCTAAAATAATGAATTCAAATATACCGCCACCTGGCGACCAAGCGCTAAACTAATCAATGTCTCATGTCAAAGCAGACGCCTACTTGCATAACCTTTTTGAAAAGATGCAGTCCATCTAGGATTTTCAGATATAATAAAATAAGCATAAAAAATCACTGTTTTTGTACCCTTTTTTACGAAAACCCCTCCCCCCACCTATACTCAAACTATGGTAACGACCTGAAAGATGATTAAATTATCTTTCGAAACAGCCCCAAAAATCCAAAATTGGCCAAACATTAAAATAGTTATAGCAATTTCAATTTAAATCAATTTGACCCCAGAGCACAGACAACGTAAGTTTTTTTAAAAAGGACACTGTAGCGCATATTTTCAAGACTTTTCAAGCGAATTTGCACCTAGGAGACAGATCTCGGCGAGTTTTACCAAACTACCAAAAATTAGGAGAATCGGTTGAAAACTTAAAAAATGGCAGCCACTCAAAGTGGCCTGGGGTCATATTGACCCCAGAGCACAGACAAAAGGTTAATTGTGGCAAATAGTGGCAGATCAAACATCAACCATATGAAAGTATAGACATCCAACTACCAAATGCACTCTATTTTATTAGGAGGAATTCGGAGGAAATATTGATTTGACAAACATTAAGGTGACTCAAATTAGTATAAAAATCATTTTTTTAAATATATTTATGAAACACCCTACCGTTTAATCATTTTAATTATTTCGCTCGATGCTCTGTACATATTTGGATCCAAATTGGTAAACGTTTTGACAGGACAAAATTCTTTTTTTCGGAGGTGAGCCAGCCAAGGGCTGAAAGCCTCCTTAATAAAGATACCATTTTTTTTTATATATCTAAACATTTTTCATACATTTTCTCATAAATGAGTTTAACATCGTTCTTATACATGCTTTAGGCATTTCTTTTGCTTTTATGTACCTTTTTCGTACATTAAGAGTTACAGTCGAGTACATCGAAGAAATTTAAAGTGACTCGTATGTTTGGAGAAAAGGTCCGCTAGATTATAATACTAGAATGTAAGATTAAAACTTTGAATTTATAATGTAAATGAATAATAAATTAATTATGTTACAGCTTTAAAGCTGATCGAAATGGAATCTGCTCTCAAAAAGTATTTAAACGTGACTATTCCCAACAATAGTGTTTTAGCATGTTTATATAAGCTTGAGTCATTTTTATGTAAATCAAACCAATAGCTCCTCTAAGTTGCTTCTATTATAACAGAACGGTATTAAGCTCATTGCGAAGATGAATGAGAAAATGCATGAAAAACAGTTCAGATATACATATTTCCCCACTCATTTTTTCCAAAAACTTTCTAATAATTTTTGTGAAGACAAAACGTTTAACGATTCGGGTGCAAATATGTACATAGAATCAGTGTTTTAAGCGAAATAAAAGAATATGGTGGTCCAAGAATATATTTAAAAAATGATTTTTATACCAATTTGAGTCACCTTAATGTTTGTCAAATCAATATTTCCTCCGAATTCCTCCTAATAAAACAGAGTTGGATGTCTATACTTTCATATGGTTGGTGTTTGATCTGCCACCATTTGCCTCAATTAAAGATATGGACATAGCAAAATTGCATTATATAATATGAAAAAGTCGAATAACTTCTCTAATATACCTCCGAAATATCCACATTTTTTAGGAAAACGTGTGATTTGATGTACTTTTTCACTTTGTAGAACATGTCCATGTCGAAAAACAATAAGAAAAAAAGTTTTCTTGAAAAAAACTGGTTTTAGATACGTTTTTTTTTAAATTTCATCATAACTCATAACTCGCTACCGTTAAAAGATAGAGAGTTGGTATATTCTAAGAAGTTATTTGTATTTTCAAGCTCTATCACTTTTGTAGCGGCTCAAATTTTTTGAACGAAAATGAAAAAAAAAATTTTTTTGGACCACCCTAACAGAGGATTTTTTAGGTCACCCTAATCTTCCAAAAGATTATTTTTTGGTAAAATTTTCTTCCGAAGACACCACCTATGTAAAATCAACCGTTTGCACGCAAATAAAAAAACGCACGTTTTTGGCTTGCTGCGCCCACTGTGCGTAGCCACCATTTCGACCGCACCCATATTGCCTTGCAGTGCAGGACGGCACGGGACGGGAAAAGTACCTCGATAATCCTCGCCAACCTATCCGGGGACCGTTGGGGGGAGGGGGGTGAAGAGCTCCCTTTGGTCTTGGCCATCACTATCCTGCAGGCTTAACCCCACGGATTCGCGTTGGCTCCTTCTCATAGGTTGTCGAAACACGCTCTCTTACTGCTCTTGATGGCCTTGTTAAAGGCCAGTTTCGTAGCTCGAAATATTTCACGGCGGTCCGCTTTTTCATCCTCGGTGCGGGCACGTTGCATCCTACGTCTAGCCTTGAGGCAAGTTGATCGAAGGCCCGCAATCTCGGGACTCCTCCAGTAAACCGGGCGTCTGCCATTTCTCGGCAGGGCTTTCCTCGGCATGGTGGCATCGCACGCGCGTGATAGGACAGCCACCAACGCATCCCCGCTCAGACCTTCAGTGTTGGCTTCCAGTCCCAGGGCCGCGGTGAAAACTCGAAATCTCGGATGTTGCACGCCATACAGGGTGTGCAATAAGTTCGAATACAAATGTTTGATCATTGTGTTTGAAGGCCAATGTACATATTCTGGATTAGTATTGGTGTCAGTGTTAGCGGTATTTATATGCTATAGGATGTGTGTGGTGTTGACATTCTGCCACTTGTTGTTTGTTCATTACGTGCGTTGAAAATGGATTTGGCATCATAAATAGCCATTTTTGAATTTCAATATCATTGCGGCGTACTACAAAACTGAGGTTTTGGGGGACGATTGATGCCCCCTGTGGCCCGGTGCTTAGACGGAGATGAGCCCTACGTGTTCCAATAGGACGATAACCCTTTATATACGGAAATTGATATTTTAGCCTAATATGGGGACAATTTCATCGACTTTTTGGACAAAACTTTGCGACCTCACAGTTTCCCGGATTTGAACCCTCTCAACTTTTTTGTGTGGTCCTTTATTATATTAAAGCTGTACGAATACAAGGTCAGTAGCTTGGACCAGTTCCAGACGTAATTCTCAAAATCCGGAACGAAATGCCCATGCAGACCGTGTGTGCCGCTTGCGATGGGTTTTAGAAACGTTTGAAGCTCGTGAAGAAGTACAAAATAGAGGTCATTCCAAAAGAAATGTTACAAACGTTCCTTATAAACAATGCTTTCAGTGAAATGCAACCGGGAAAAGAAATAATTTAATTTCAATTTTTAAACATTTTTTGAAAGTGTATTCGAACTTATTGAACACCCTGTAGTTGATCTTAAAGCGAATTGCTAGATGTTCACTATGTCTGATGTCAGACCGGGACTGTCAAACGTTACGTCAATCCATGACTCGACCCAGTTCCTTCTGAACGTGTTAGCGGAACCATCATTGACTAACATTGCGTCGAGCTTCGCTAGCGCCTCGAGAAACGCTTGACCCTTTCGATTGGTGCAGCGGCTGCCCCACTCCACTGCCCAAGCATTCAAATCTCCTGCTATGACGACCGGCTTACGACCCACTAGGTCAAACGATAGCCTATCGATCATCTGGTTGAACTGTTCTAATGGCCACCTTGGTGGGGCATAGCAGCTACAATAGAACACACCATTGATCTTGGCTGTCGCGACACCTTCAGCAGAGGAGTGTATCGGGTACCGTTTCGTCGTGCAAATAGCCGCCATCCTTGACCCGTCCGCCACCCAATTGCTGTTATCAACAGGGACGTTGTACGGGATTCCGAGACCGACTGCCACTGTGGTTAAGATTCAGCTGGGTTACTTGTACGGCTTATTCTTATTTTTCTTTCCGATGGGACGAAGACTCACAGATAACGTTGTTACAGGCTTGCTTTTTGCTGGCGCAGATGAGGCACTTTGGTGCCTTATCGCATTCCTGCGCCTTGTGTCCTTCCTCACCACAACGACGACACAGGTTGCTACGGTCTGGGCCCTTACAGTTGTATGACTTGTGTCCCAACTCTAAGCACCGATAGCACCTGTCCACTGGAGGCGGCTGGAGTTTGCTCACTGGGCATACTGACCAGCCGATCTTCAATTCTCTCGCTCCATTACCTATTTTGGCTTCCGCAACCGGTAACATAAGGTAGGCTACCTGTGTGCCAGAGGAATAGCTCTGAAAAAAAGACGGTCAAAATCTCTTTGAAGCCTTTATAACGACTTTTTAGCCCTGAATAGCACATAAAATGACTTCATTTGGTCGTCCGGCAACCCTTCAAGTGGGAATTTCAATATTATGTTAGAGTAAGGTATCAGAGCAAAAAAAAAATTTTTTTTCGTTTTTTTAGCGATGTTGTGTAATATCATATTTTATGAAGGTTTGCAGAAGATACTGCATGCTTATTTCCTAATTTTAGTGGATTAAGTCGTTATTTTACATATTATTCACTAAAACTTAAATAAAAATAGATTTTAGATTGTTTTCCATTAATTATTTGAAAATTGAAGGGGCTCTGAAGCACAAAACTGTATATACAGCAGAAATACAATTCCCTGTGGTGAAATCCGGCAATCAATTGGTATTTCGATGTGATAGAGCAATATTTTTAGAAAATATATCATATTATATACTTCTCTATATGCAGATTTTGGCAGCTAAATTTTCGTTATTCGTAAACATTATTTTGTGTAGAAGAAGCTACGGGCTATATCTCAGTTGGGTCTTATGAGGCTCATTGCTTTTAGAGCTTATTTGTGTAGTCTTTTAGAATAAATATTGTTTAATTCCAGCCAAATTTTCAGCTCGTATTTCTTATTTCGAGCTGTTCATGAACTCATCCACAATTCATAATAGTTCATCAGTTTATTATGTCATTTTTTGTCAAATATCATATTCAGATATGCTGATAATGCGGAAATATGTTTTATTGTACTTAATATGTACTTTTGAAAGATGGAAATGAATAGACATAAAAATTATTATTTTTTCTATAATTTTTGATAGGATTCATATTTAACAGTGACCAGTGAACAGTTTCCTTTGTACTCATTTAAGATTCACCGACTTGCAATATATATAAAAGATGGAAAATTTCACAAATGGGATTGTACAAACTCGTCTTATGACAAGTGAAGACATTCCACTAAAAAGCTCAAAATAATTTTCTTAATATCACTGGGTAAGTTAAACAAATGTCTAGGACAAGCCTACCGGAATCCAAGTTTGAATCTTCTCACATCTTCTAGATCACCCCACGGATAGCAATGCGCAACTGTTATCCTTTTATTTCCGCTATGATGCGTCGTTGGAGTAAAGCCTGTCCACGTTAAATTTCGGACACCCATCATCCCACGCGATTTTTTAAAATTTTCACAAACCACTGAGGAGATCAATTTATACGACAGTTGAATCTCTCCGCTTTATGTTATTCTTTCAGCGGGTTGTCCTCAGGTGGGTGTCATCCATATCTCGCACAATGGGCATGTTTTGCAGCCAACATTGCGCGAATGGTCCCCACTCACATTTCTGGATCCCAATGGGATGGGAATCAAATCAGATGTTGGTAAACAACACAAATACTACCGTGGACCCCCGGTAATATGACCGCTTTTAATCTGAACACTTTTTAATTTGAACCCCGTTCGTTTGAACATCGTTCAAATTAAAAATGGTTCAAACGTCATTTAACACGTGGAATCGAGAAAAGAAAAATGGAACATCGTGAAACGGAATGCAGAATCAAAACAAACCAGCAAAGAGAGCAGCCAGAAACCAGTTTTTCTGATGCAAATAGAGTAACCAGAAGTTAAAATTAAAAATGAACCCCGTTAATTTGAATGAGGTACCGTTCAAATTATCGGGGGTCTACGGTACCATAAATTTTACTTTGAGATGTTGGCTGTAAAAACATGGCGTCGTGCCAGGTGGCTGGTTTTCCTTCTTGTCCAAAGAGATAAAATGGCTACATTTCAGTTGTACATTGTCTCAGTGTCCGAAATTCAACGTGGACAGGCTTTATTAAAAAATTGCATCTTTGCGTTCCCTTCGTATTGAATGGCGTGTCCATGATGAATACACCACTAGATGTTCCATTCTGCCAAATTTACGATTCAGCCATCTTGGATTTTAGTATGAGAGAACCAGCCGGTTTGTTTTCGTTTTGCACTGAAAATGAATTTTTCACCCCCGCCTTCTTCTCTTCCACAAACTTGGCAGATTGGAGCACCTAGTACTATATTCATCTTGGGTGTACCCTTGAAAACGCGAGTGGATTTTGTTTTGGATTCCGGGAGATTTGTCCTTAAAATACGTTCTCATGAGTTCCGTAGAAAGCCTTTAAGCTCGAACTGAAATCGATCTAGAGTGCGACGCTATATTCAATTAAACAATTGACAGTTAGATAAACAAATTAATCCGAGCAAGATCGGATAGATTCGACTGGATCCGCTTTTCACGGATTAAATGTCCCTTTGATTAAATGTCAAAATTGAATAGAAGAAAATGGAGCAAATTACACGAAGCGAATTGTTCGAGGTGTGGATCAAAAAACGTGCCAATTCTCATTCTTCTGCCATGCACGATGTTTTCGAATACGTTTTGGCAAAGGCAGGTAATATGAATAGTAAAGATGGACAGTTAAAAAAAACATTTCAAGACTTTGTTCCGGCTTTCAAACACGTTGGAATGAGGTCAACAGAACGAGAAAACTGTTTGACTTTAATTATAAGGATTGGCTTTGCCAAGCAGCTTTTTGTTCAGCACGACCTTTGAAAAGTTTGGGTGGGAGACCGAGAAAAAGTTTTGTGGAGTTGAACTCACAAAATAAGAGGCGAAGAGTCAAAGAGTTGAGATGTTTGGGAACCTCCCAAGAGCTAGCCTTAGCTGCTGAAATGAATGCTAGAAAAGAAGGATGTGAAGATGCTGCAAAAGTCCTTCAATAAAATGCATATTCAAATTACCGAGGTGGTTTCAGAAGTTAATCTTCAACCACTACGTATTTTGTCGACGGTTGAAATGAATGAAATACCATCTCAAGAGCTTGAACTGATGACTAAATGGGGATTTGATGGATCTTTCGATCATTCCAACTACAAACAAAAATTTGACGAGGATGCAGATGGCAGAATGCTCAATTTTTATTACATCCATCATTCCGTTACAACATAGACCTCAGAAGAAGCCTAGCACAGTAGTATGGATGAATTGTATGCCTTCTTAAACAAGAGTATGCCGACCGCTGCGAATTCAGTTCAAAAAAGAAAGTGTTACACTATCACTGAATGAGAAAGATTACGCTGAAGCGCAGATATTAAAATTGATTCCAACGAAAATCTCAAACTTTAGTGTTCACCATTCGATGGTTTGCAGCATGATTAACGGTAAAGTGTGTAGTGCCGTTACAGGAACTTCCACTCAAAACTGTTGTGTTTGTCAAACTTCTCCAAAACAGTTTAATGACCTGAAATTCATGAAATTGAGACCAATCAACAAATCTACTTTTGAGTTTGGTTTGTCTCCACTTCATGCGCGCATTAGGTAAGTAATAATTCAAATGAAAAATCTCACTTCTAATTGCATTTTTTCCGCATCATCATGTTCATGCGATGCATATTGAATATAGCATACAGGACTGAAATAAAATGCTGGCGAGCTACTACGTGTTCGATTTCGATCAAAATTGAATAACTTTGAAACCGTTGGTTTTAGACGTTTGGTATCTTCTACAAAGTTTTTAGGCATGAAAAGACGCATCTTTTGATGTAATGAAATTGATGATTAATCCACCTACAAGTGAGATGAAAATTTTCTTTTCGCCAATAACATAAATAGAGAATTGATTTCTTCAGAAGAGGTGTAGAGTTCGACATTGCGAGAAACTTCGTAGAACATCCGAGGATGACCCCTTTAAAAACAGTTTTTTTAATTAAACTTTTCAACCAGATTTTTTACATTTTCGTGATCTTCTACAAAGTTATTTGGGTCAAAAAAATACGCATTTTGATTGCTGTAGAGAGTTTCTACCTTTTAAACTAAAAAAGTTATTCAAGTTTTTCTATTTTTTTTAGGCTAACTTTTACCTTAGGTAACACCTTTCGGCGCAAAATGGCGCAGTTGGTTCAGGGGGCATCTGGAAGTCCTGGCTCTCTGCAATAACTGACATGTGAAACCCCTTGTAGGCAGGAGTGGGTAAGGTATGTTACATTCAGAGGAAGTGTCCAATGTATTGGAGTTCGAAACACTCGACTTACCGATCAAACCTGAATTACTTATAAACCTTAATATTTGAAGGTTCGGTCTCTTCTATGAACTTCTTAGGGATGAAAAGACGCTTTTTTTGAAATACAATTTTTAATGGTTAATCCTCCTAGAAGTTAGTTAAAAAATTTCTTCTCGTCAAAAATGAAATACAATGTTTATGTTCTCAACAGCGCTTTCTGCTACAACTAAAATTTAATAACTGTTTAAGGCAAGAGTGAGTAGGATATGTTATACACAAAAAAATGCCCAATACTACCACTAAAGTGCAACCGAATAGAGCTCATTGCAGCACATAGTTTCTGTTTCTAAAAATGTTTTCAAATATAAATTCTTGTTGTACTTATTTTTATTATACACTAGCAAACCCGACGAACTTCGTTTCGCTTAAAATTGATCTTTTCTATGCTTAGTTCTCGAGTTATGCAGAAATTTCTGCTTCATTTGTATGGGACCCCCCCCCCCCCCCCCCCTTCCAAAGGGGGGGGGGGGTTGAACCATCTTAAGAACCTTCCCCGGCCCCAAAAACCTCTGCATAAAAATTTTCACGTCGATCGGTTCAGTAGTTTCGGAGTCTATAAGGTTCAGACAGACAGAAATTCATTTTTATGTATATAGAAGAAGAAGAAGAAGATTTGTCTCTGTATTTAAAGGAGGGGACATCGTTTCTCTGCAAATTTCAGTAATTACCTTTATTATTCACACTCGCTATCCGATGAATCTTGAGCATCAGATTCAATGAGAAGGTCTTTCGCATCTTCTGACAGTATGTTGATAGCTTTTTTAGGCCATCCACGAGTTTCAGTCACTGCTGGATCTGAAGACAGAAGCAGCCAGTGCAGCAGGTCCACATTAGCGCTCTGCCGGGAAATCTTTCGAGTGTGGTTCTCTCGGTATCTATATGATTGGCCACTTTTTCAGCATTTTTAAAAAATCTTCTTGCAACATTTCCTGTATTTGATGTTCCACTTCCCCCTGCTCGTGGCTTATCGACGTGTAGTCCTAGCTCTAGCTTGAACTTCTGCTGAATGCATTTTTTTCTCTTCAACATTGCCGCCTTATCATCTCCACGTGGTGCCCATTTTTTACTTCCAGCCGATAGGCTATTTTCAACAAATATTCCATGAATCTGATCCATGCATGTAGAGTACTTAATCCAAATTGATAGTTGTCAGTCTCTATTCGAAGCTCCTGCACAGCCTTAAGATCGTTCATCTCCGTTGGCTTGGCGTTACAAATGTAACATCTTGCTGCTGATTTTGTTTCGGTAAGCGATGAGCATACCTTTCCATCGACCATGGTTAACAACAATTTGTAGGAAATTCGAATGTTACGGCCATTCTTTACAATCTCCGTTGGTTTCAAATGATCGATTTGATCGATTTTTTTCTTGAATAGCGAGTTCTGCCGATTCGGCTGAAAACTGAATATGTATGGGCCGGCAAAGCCGTGCAGACGAGGGGCGAGGATTTTGAAATAGAACTTTATTATTTGATTCCGCCTTTATCGGAACGAGCGATGACATGAAGATGCTTGCATCACTCTTTGATCCATCGTCGTTCTCAAATTGTTGGTTATATTCCGAATTTCCCGTGCTTCCATCCATACCATATTTTATCGTCATTTCTACTTCAAGTAACTCTTCATTCGTGGAGCTGTTCAGTTTTGCTCGTTTAGATCAATAATTCGCTCAGAAGTAATATCTAGTAACGACTGCAGTTTAATATCGATTTCAGTATCTGTTACTGTGATGTACTCGTACGCTGGATAACTTCGCTTTCTAGCTGCTAACACCTTATCATACGCAGAATAGATGTTTGCGTTTCGATGTTTTGCACCCGATTGAATTTTTTTGTATTGTTTCGTTGAAAGATTGGCATCCACGATCAATGCTAATGCTTGTAAATCAGTATACTTGTATAGTGGACATTCTATGTCTTTGTTCCAAGACTTCCTCATTTTGGTAGCACGTGACGGTGTCCCTCTGATTAGCTTCTCTTAACTTCATCTCAGTTGCAAATGTGAGTTCATTTACTTGAAAGTTATTTTGGATAACAGCAGTTTTTCGTCTTTTGGATATGATATTACTTTGCTCAAAAGCAACTGACTTTCTACCAGCTTTTGTTGCTCTGAAGCACGAAAGCACTGCATTTGGCAACTTGAAAGGTGAATCAAAATACTTAGAATGGCTTGCATAGATCTTATGTAAAGAGCGACCATGCTTCGTCCAAAGCCTTTGAAAATAGTCACAAAGCTTCCCTGAAGCTCTTTCGATTTTTGAAGCAATTTTCGAAGAAGTTTCGGGGTCAACTCCATACTTAAACAGGATGTGTGTGTAAACTGCTCGTTTTTTATCTCTACCTTTTCCGTCAGTGTTACTCCAAAGTAAGAACAAATTACGTCTATCAAGTTCCACTATATTTAGAACATCATTTAAAATAGTTTGAGAAACAAATATTCAATTAAAATGTTGAAAGCAAACTAGTATTTTCTTTAATAAAGTTACTTTTCTCATTAACATGTACAGGGTATCGGCAAGTATTCCCGGCAGGCTATTGCGCTTCGGCAGAACCCTATAAAGCCACAATTACATCTTTAAATACAATGTCAACTAGCTGCATCGTAAATACTCGATTTAGCATGCACGAATACGCAGTAGTTTTAGCAAAATAATGTTCCTATTTACTGGTATTTTATGCCACAATCAGTACACCGTATATTAATTCATGGTGCTGATGTCATTGAAGCAGCTGAAGTTCCAATTGGTTGCCTATCAGAAGAACCACAAGAGTGCCGCAATAAAGATCTCAGAAGATTTCGTGAAAGACATGCGCGGAAATGCTCAAGGTAAGATGAAAACCTGTAATGGATTTCCAACTTATATAATAACATAAATTCAATTAAAGAACGGCTAACATGGAAGATGTGTTCATCCGGATGCTTATGACCTCTGATCCTTTCATTGCAAATATGAGGCGGCCAACGAAAAAGAAAACAACCAATATGTCACCGGAGATGTCGAAATTGTTACTGCTTGGTACATTACTTTTTGAGAGTGACTCTGATGAAGTCGCCGAAGAGGAAGAAATTTGAGCATTCTAGTATTTATGTTTATGACCTAGGAAAGGTAAAAAAAAAGGTGTAGGAAATCTCGCTTAACTTTTCAAAAGGACCTAAGTAACATTTTTTTCATGAATTAATATGAATACTGTAATCAATAGCTTTCATGTTGTTCTGTTGATTGCGCTATTCAAATTAATTCATGTTAAAAATGTTACTTAGGTTCTTTTGAAAAGTTAAGCGAGAAATCGCAAAACAAATTCCAAGAACTAATTGTACTCGTATCTTGGATGCTTACTTGGAATTTGGATATAAAACTATTGATCGAATGAACCGTGTCAGTAATGCGCCACAAATCTATTACATAAGAAGTTTTTAGATCGATGGATACCTGATTATCATGTTACGATAATCTGTTGTTGTTTTATCGAATTTTATGGATATTTTGTATAGCGGTTCTGACTTTTCGTAGCAACGAGCAATGCGCGCTAGAAAGGGGTGAGATTGGGCCAAGCCTTTGGCTGATTTGCCTTACATAGCTGGTAAGAGCCGTAATGTAGGCAATTATTTTAACTTAAAACGGCTACGCAATTATTTTTAATGAACGATTGAATCGAGGCATCGTCACCGCTGAACTTTATCTTACTGGCCCAATGTCACCCCCTGTGAGAGGTGAGAATGGGGCAATTTTGAACAACATATAAATTTGAAGAATTTCCCTCATTTATTATTTTTTCCCCACACAGTGGTAAATTCATTATTCAAGCTTGTACCAAACTAATTAATTCAATGTACCGAACTTGAATCCAATGTTAACTACTAGAGCTTTGTAACATTTACTTGGAATCTACCACATTTTGGCCCAATGACACCCCCGTTGACGGTATATTAAAAATTGGGCTGGAATAAACCAATATTTATTTTAAACAAGACTACACAAATAAGCTCTAAAAGCAATGAACCTTATCAGACTCAACTGAGATATAGCGCGTAGCTTCTTCTACACAAAATAATGTTTACGAATAACGAAAATTTAGCTGCCAAAATCTGCCTATAGAGAAGTTATTAAATCAGGAAAATATGATATATTTTCCAAAAATATTGCTCTATCACATCGAAATACCTATTGATTGTCGGATTTCACCACAGGAAATTGTATTTTAGCTGTATATACAGTTTTGTGCTTAAGAGCCACTTGAATTTGCAAATAATTAATGGAAAACAATCTAAAAATCGATTTTTATTTAAGTTTTAGTGAATAATACGTAAAATAACGATTTAATCCACTAAAATTAGGAAATAAGCATACAGCCTTTTCTGCGAACCTTCATAAAACATGATATTACACAACATAGCTAAAAACAAGAAAAAAAAGTATGATTTTCTTTTTGCTCGAGTACTTTACTGCAACAAAATATCCAAATTCCCACTTGAAGGGTTGCCGGACGACCAAATGAAGGCATTTTATGAGCTAACCAGGGCTAAAAAGTCGTTAAAAAACGCTTCAAAGAGATTTTGACCGTCTTTTTTCATTGTGCGCCTCTTAGGCGTACAGAGGTCTTCTCGACCTTTGTACTACACTGGTTTCTGACGGCAGAGACGACGTCGTCCGTGTTCGTGACCTTGTCCAGTTGCTTGCACTGGAGGGTCACTTCCACCCCCAACGACCTCACATCGGCATCGTCACCCAAGACCTCTTGGGTCAGCTTCCTGTAGTCAGTCCCACTAGCCTCCACTCCGCGTTTCAGAACCAAGATCATTTCACCGGTCCTGTAGCGTCTGACGCATCGCACGTCCTGACCCAGCGCCGACAGCTTGTCGGCCGCCCGCATCGATTTAAGGACTTCAGCGTACTTTGCCTTATCAGTTTTCACCAACAAGGCCTCGCCTCTGTCCTTAGCTTTCTTTGCGGGTCGAGATGCGTCTTCCGCTTTGCCCTACTGACCAGCTGCCAGGGATTTTCGGTCCCTTGTGCCAATGACACATGCCGGCTGGTACCCTCTTACGGCTGGTTAGTGCCTCTCGCCATTTTGGGCCGACGGGTCGACGCTCCTCGGGCTCCTCTGCACCCCGATCTGCTCCGTCCAGACGACATTTGGCCTTTATGGTCGCATGGGGTTTGGCTTTGCTATGAGCGCCTTCGCCGGATTGCTGCCTGAACCATTTCGGGTTTGGCACAGTTTTTTCTTCCCTTGCCGTCCGGGCGAAATCAATTGCCAATTGGGCCATAATCACTTGTCTTGTGACTTGAACAGCCTGGCGGAGCATCTGAAGGTTCTGTTTCAGCTCCTTACTGATGTTCTACCTTGCGTTCGCGAACTCGATGATATCATCGAGTTGCTCGGCGAACACCCGCATCCCGGGTAGTGGCTCGCCGAGCGTGCTGATAGGGCTATACCCTGTCACTGCTGGGGAGACTCTGGTGCTACTAGTTGGAGCCTCCGTCACTTCGCTCTCCGCCTCCCGAGAAGGAGACCTCACCAAAACCCCCTTTGGAAAAGGGGTTTACCACCTCCATGCATAACGCATCGTCAAAAGAATTATTTTTTGCTTCACTCATTGTTATTGGGTCCCCCTTGTGACTGCCGTCGAATCCTACTGGAGTAGTCGCATTTAATGATCCCATGGTTTTCTTTACATGCCTTACGGCATGCAGGGAGGCCATGCAAGGGTTGACACTTACGGGTTCAGAGCCAGATCAGCGCAAGTCAGGAAAGAGCATCTGAGCCTACTCCCACCCAGCAGGCAAAGCTTGGTGACAGGATTGGACAGCGTGCTACAAGCCCCGCCACGGTTTAAGGGGCCATTAGCCCACTCGCCATTTCGAGTCAGTGTCACCCGCCTCTACTAAAAGAGTAGAATGTCAAACTGCTAGCCATCGCTTTGACAATTTTACGATATCCAAGACAAGGTCCGTTAACACGCGGCCAGAATGTCGTAATCAGGATCCCTCTTGATCTTGATGTGCCAATTGGCACTCATTGGGCTCCTGTGCGCTTTGAGCGGCACACGATCGCTGTGATAGGGCCCATCGCAATGTCGCACGGCAACAATGAATTTGCTACCTGTCTGTGCCGAGAATATTCTTTTGCCAGAACCAGTTGGTAGTTCAATATACAATTAACTTTGAGATGCATTGACCTCTTCAAAGTCTAAACCGAATTCCACCAGGAATCAACACCCCTGGGGAATGAATTTGGGTTTTTAGGTAAACATTTTAAATTGTCGTTTCCAACCATTTTTATATTTTGAGTTACGCCAGTTTTGTTCGAAATCAGTAAAATAGATTATGAAAAGAATTGGTGCGCGATCGAACATTATTTAAATGTGCAGAACGAACTCGAGACTCGCCTTAATTTATTTTTGGGTTTTTACTAGTTAATTAGTTGGTGCGTGATCCAAAAAGGCTTTGGATGTGCAGCACACGGTCTCGTGACTCGCGTTATTTTGTTCTAGTTTGTGCGGTCGAAAAGCTAATTTATTGGTGAGCGATCGAACATGATTTAGATGTGCAGAGCGGACTCGAGACTCGCGTTATTTTGTTCTGCACTGCGCGGAAAAACTACATATTACCCGCGACATACCGTTTAACAAAACTAACCTCGCTACCTCCCTACCCCATATATCCAACATCCCAGTGATTACTCGTGGAAGTGTAGATGTCTCGTCGACTTACATTAATGCGAGTATCACGCCGACATATTTCTACCCATTCTTTAATTGACCTGCATTCGACCACGTCAAGCGCCGGTATTGCTTAATTTTGGGTCACCAGTTTTTACACATTAAAGGTGATAATAGTCTCAAATATCATCTGTTGATTCTCTTTGTAAATACAGGCCTGGCAATAACGGAGTAGCAACCGTGGGCAGTCATTCATACTCATGCTCATGCTCAAGTCAATGACATAGTCAATCAGATGAATGATTTTAATATCTATTCTACGTACTTCTGATTTGGTTTTGTTCAAAACACTCGATAATAAATCCAAATACAAACAAAAAAGAATGCTTCAACTGAGTTTTGACGCCTTTTGGAGTGAAATAATTTTTCAGCGAAATCATGTCTCCCAGCAGAATCGCAAGCGAGTTGGCTCGTCGATGAGGTCTTGATGATTAAGTTTTGAGTATGATTCTACCCACACTGATAGTAACATACACGAATTTCACAAACCACGATTAAAAACTAGCTATCAATTAGAAGACATACACAACTACCGCACATCTCAAACGCCCTACCACCCTTCCTCCAGAGCAGGGTAGCCCTGCGGTTGCGACAAACATCACGTCGCAAAACGGCACCATGTTCAAGTGTCGGTAGTTTACCGCAAAATAAATCGAACCGATTTCTCAACTCCTGCCGGCTGACTGACTTGCCATGGCAACAGCCAGGCAGGGCCTCGTTCGAAACGGAAAGCTGACATTTCTCATTAGTCTAAATATAAAAGCTGGTGCATAATATTTGAACTGACTGGCTGCCCTCACCTACTTCCCTATGCTAAAATAGTGCGCATATCGGCCGACGCGACGCGACGCTTGTAACCGAGCCACCGACTTAGAAGTGTGTGCACCGTAGACTCCTGTCCGGCACAATTCGCTCGTGTTCGGTTCAGATTTTTTTTTGCTCCACTGCACGACACCGCGTGCTCACAGCCGACAAGTGCATTTGCATTTGCAACATTGTTGCAACGACGCGCGCGTGTACATGACTAAAACTACGGCTAAGCAACTGACTGTAACCATCGACGAACTCTCACCAGATAGGTACCCACACGATCAGTGTAACAACAAGTTGCTTAGAGAATCTTGAGCTGCTAACCCGGTGATGGCGCGGCTTGTGATACAGAAACACGCGCACTGATCGGCTGATGTTTCTTGGACAAAGATTGATGGAATTTGCGACTTTGCTCGGGAATCTACGCACCACGCAACCGGCTTATAGCCAGTTTACGATAGTCTGGCGGATACAAATTCAATCAATTTCGCAGCGATGTGCGACGTAAGGCACCTGCTCTTTAGCGCATGCCATGGCCAACGTGCTTACTTAAATCATAGTTCTCCAATCCAATCCACTCAATTCGACGAACTGAAATGTCTGCACGTGTGTGTATGCGTACTTTTTAAACATCAACAATATTCACCACCTATTTGAATCAACAAGTACTATTAGACGGAGAATATATTCCAGCAGTTGGGATTCCAAGACATGACAATTGAAACGGATCACGTAATTATTTACGCCAGACTATATTCCAACGGTTGTAAGCCGATCTGATCGTGTTCAATTAGCATTTAATTCCCACGGCGGCGGCGGGGCACTACAGTTGTTTGCCTTGTAATTAATCGAAACATAGTAAATACGTCGCAAAGTTCCCAATGGTTTTGCAATTACGACCAAATTCGCGATACAGTTATTTTTCAAGTTGCCAAGATTGCACTATGGTCCAGGATACAGATTTACGCGGAAAGATGCATTTTACTCCCAAACTATATTTTTTAGAAAAAACTGTTGTTCTACAAAATTGTTCGAAATAGTAAGGCCATCATTATGGTTCTACCGAAAAATAGGGTGGCCCATCATTTAAAAAAAATTAGAAAATATTTTTTTTATTTCTCGGAATATTGACATGTTATGTTCTACAAAGTTGTAGCGTAGCTTATTCCAATCAATTTCGCTAAAAAAAATTTTCTGTAGCTCTTAAGTTGGCTGATTTAGAGCAATTTTACCTAATTGGATTAGGGTGTACCTTAAAAAAACAGTATTTTTGATCTACTTTTTTTGTTGTAGATTTCTCGAAAAAGTCGTCTTCAGGTGACTTTTAGAGCTCAAAAAAATGCAACTTTTGATGGGTAAATATGCTCAATATCTTTTTCCGATCAAAAGTTATAATCGTTTTTCTGTCAAAATTAATTTTTTTGTTGATATCTCCGGTTAGGGCAGACCAAAAAAATATATTTACACGGTATTTGAAAGAGAAATTAATATTCTTTATTATGACAAAAAATTGGGGATATGTTATTTTTTTATCTCAAGTTTTATTAATTTTATTAAAACCATGTTTTTTCGAATAAATTATTATAACTCGACAACGGAAGAAGATACAGACGATATTCTTTTAGCAAAACACGCGTTTTGAAAAGCCCCAAAAGTCTTTAAAACATGACATTCGTGAGAAATGAAAACTAAAAAATCTACAGCTTTAACACTTTTTATAAGTTTTATCATTATCATAGTATTGCAAGATTTACGAGAAAAGATGCATTTTCGGTCTGAAGCATACTTTTAAGAAACAAAGTTTGTTCTACAAAGTTGTTCTGGATACTTGGGCCCTTATTATAGAGTTACCGGAAAATAGGGTGGGCCATTTTATAAAAATGTGAAATTTTTATTTTTTTTATTTTGCTGAATATTGACATAAAATGTTCTACAAAGCTGTAGCGCAGCTTTTTCCAATCAACTTTGCTATATAAACTTTTTATGTAGCTCTCAAGCTCACTTGTTTAAAGTAATTTTACTCACCAGGATTAGGGTGTCCCTTAAAAAACAATATTTATGATCTGCTCATTTCATTTTTTATTTTTCACGGATGCCACCTTCTGAAGACTTTTGGGGCTTTTCAAAACGCGTGTTTTGCTATAAGAGTATCGTCTGTATCTTCTTCCGTTGTCGAGTTATATCAATTTATGTGAAAAAACATGATTTTAGTAAAATTGGTTAAACTTGAGATAAAAAAATAACATATCCCCAATTTTTTGACACAATAAAGAATATGAATTCCTCTTTCAGATGCCGTGTGAATATATTTTTTTGGTCTGCCCTAACCGGAGATATCAACTTATGAAAAAAATGTAATTTTGACAGAAAAATGATTATAACTTTTTATCGGAAAAAGATTTTGACCATATTTACCAATAAAAAGTTGCATTTTTTTGAGCTCTAAAAGTCACCTGAAGACGACTTTTTCGAAAAATCTAAAATAAAAAAAGTAGATAAAAAATACTGTTTTTTTAGGTACACCCTAATACAATTAGGTAAAATTGCTCTAAATCAACCAACTCAAGAGCTTTTTAGCAAAATTGATTGGAGTAAGCCGCGCTACAACTTTGTAGAATATAACATGTCAATATTCTGAGAAATAAAAAAAAATCTAATTTTTTTTATATGACGGGCCACCCTATTTTTTGATAGCACTATAATGATGGCCTTACTATTTCTAACAATTTTGTAGAACTACATTTTTTCTAAAAAATATAGTTTTGGCGTAAAATGCATCTTTCCGCGTAAATCTGTATCCTGGACCATAGTGGATTGTTTCGAAGTCGTTTGAGAAATGTTTCTTCCTGCGCTGAAGTTCGACCTAATACCGCAGAAAATTATACGTCAACATTGTATATCACTGTGATGTCGCGCCGTGATATTGGGGCTAGTGCTGAGAGGAGAAAAACCATAGGCTCAAGTAATTCGTCGATGCACTGAATATTTAAATCTGTCAAAATTAATTACTTGTCAGTCCC
The DNA here is from genome assembly GCF_024139115.2 of Armigeres subalbatus. NCBI lineage: Eukaryota > Metazoa > Arthropoda > Insecta > Diptera > Culicidae > Armigeres > Armigeres subalbatus. The sequence goes on along the minus strand of NC_085140.1, from coordinate 190,340,996 downwards.
GATTCGCCTTCACTTATGGATATGAATCTTATACAGCGATGCGATGCTTATACAGATGCGATGTAAGGCAGTGCATGCCAGTCAGACATGATGGCTTGTTTTTAAAGAATCTCACAACTTTGTATGCAGATTCTATTTCATACTAACTCTTTCAGGACGCATGGGTCATATATGCCCAGCGTTTTATATTGGCTGTGTAAAATCACAGAAGAGAGATAGGTCCCCATTTTCTTCAGCAAACTGTTCACCAGTATGTTGGCTTTGCAGAAAAAATATCGGGGGTAAAGTTTGACTGTACCCTAAAGAACCAGATATCCGAAACCTTGGGGAGATTTCGCTTCTGAGAGCATGCAAATAAAACTGACATGTTTGAATCCTAAATCACATTGTTTGATAGTTCTGGATACTCACACAAGTTGAGCCATCCTAAACATTATTCATGTGATTAATTTTCTTGAATACGGGATGCTCAAGGTACTCCAAAACGGTATCTACCGGATCACACAAGGCTTTGGCAGTGTCTGCATCGTCGGTATACACCTAATCCAGTTCAATAGGCATATACGCATGATGCAAACCCAATATTCGTCGATACAAGCTGCTCAAGGTACTCCACAAAGTTCTGGAGTTGAGCTCACGGTATCTACCAGATCCAATGGCGTAGCCACGGGTGCGGTTTTGGACATAAACCCCCCCCCCAGAGAAAACATTTTTAGAAGAATTTTTTTTCGAACCTTCTAGAATTGAAAAAATGTTCGGAAAACCCCCCACACGCAAAAAAAGCGTTCCCGAATTCGTGAGCCAGGAAAAATACACCGTGATTTAATTCATGGATTCGGGAACATCAGTCACGTTTTCCAGAACGTTCCAGAAAACGTGACTGTATTCCCGAATCCGTGACTGTTGTTCCCGAAAAAATACACCGTGAACTCGTTAGTTCACGAATTCATGAACGCTTTTTTTTGCGTTCAGACGAATTTTCTGGCTACGCCACTGACCAGATTAATCAAAGTCCTCATCGTCAGTATAGGTACTCCCCCAAATCGGTTCAATACGTATACACGTATGATGCAAATTCAATTTTCTTGAATACGAGATGCTCAATGTACTCCAAAATGTTCTGGTGTTCAGCCCACGCTATCTATCAGATCAATTAAGGCTTTCGCAATTTCCTCATCATCGGTATACACCCAATCTGGTTCAATAATCATATACGCATAATGCAAAGCCTATTGATGATGATGATGATGATGATGGTCCCGCCACATACCCCTACAAAGGTTTGAGCTGGACGAGTTATCTTTAAGATAATTAAATAAGATCAATGTAATCGGTTTTGCAAACAAACGATCCGATTGTATATACAGATATAAAATCCAAAATAAAATTCCATACTGTACAGCAAAAATAAATTGGTAAAATGAACTAGAGAACTACACCTAGAATTTTCGTAATCAACAGTAGTGATACATGGAGCTCATCAAAAGCTAAACTTGTGAAACCTCTTTTCACAAACCAATATCGCAATCTAAAACTCACGTGTATCTGAACATGGATCATTAGGTTCGACAACCAAACATCAAAACTTGTGTAATCGCTCTGTCGATAACAAAAGTTTCGGAACAAACGCGAATACAAAATAATCTACCAGAAGGCTTACTACTAATTCAAGAGCATGATTCAACAGTTCGAAATATGCAAGTTTTTAAATAAATTCAAAATCATTCATATCTGTAATCCGCGCGCGATGCTCAAACTTTTGTAGACTACACAAAGAAAGGTTCAAAAATAAACTACGTCAATAAATTAAAATCCATCATCATCATCGAGGCGAACGTTATAGCTTATTAATGCCTCAATAAATAATAAAAATAAAAACCCTGAATAATCCACCTAGCGGTAATGGTGCCTTTCTCGTGCATTATAAAAATAGTATTTTGGCCATTACTCTTGAGCCCATAGTCCAATCTGGCCAATTTTCAATAGGAAACAATGGTAGAGTATCCTGCGTCGAATGCAACTTGTTGCGAGTAAATCGGTTAAGGATATGTGCCTGAAAAATGAGTGACTTTTTTTTACTTAATTTTTCTATAAAAAAGTGGTATTTTGGCCATAACTTCCGAGCCCATAGTCCGATCTGACCAATTTTCAATAGGAAACAATGGCAGAGTGTTCTGCGTCGAGTGCAACTTGTTGCGAGTAAATCGGTTAAGGATAAGTACTTGAAAAATGAGGGACATTTTTTGGGTGGAGTGCACAGACGCACACACACACACACACACACACACACACACACACACACACACACACACACACACACACACACACACACACACACACACACACACACACACACACACACACACATACACAGACATCACCTCAATTCGTCGAACTGAGTCGATCGGTATATAACACTATGGGTCTCCGGGGCTTCTATAAAAAGTTTGTTTTTGGAGCGATCATATAGCCTTTACCGTGTACTTAGTATACGAGAAAGGCAACAAATATTTTGGCCATAACTTCCTATCCCATAGTCCGATCTGACCAATTTTCAATAGGAAACAATGAGACACTTTTCTGCGTCGAATGCAACTTGTTGCGAGTAAATCGGCTGAGGATAAGTGCTCGAAAAATGAGTGACACTTTTGCTACATTTTGGTACGTGGGTGCGCACAGACGCACACACATACACACACACACACACACACACACACACACACACACACACACACACACACACACACACACACACACACACACACACATGGGGGCAGCAGGGACTTTGTCCAAGGGCTTGACGACCCCTCCCCATGGCCACTGCGAGTTAGGGGGCCTGTCTAGAATGTGGTGGGGTTTGACAGTGGGCTCTGTTGAACCTCTATAAAAAGCTGCATGTGTTTGCAAGCAGGCCCTATCACAGCGACCGTGCGCCGCTCAAAGCACACAAGCCCAACAGGTGTGCCAACCGGCACATCAGGATTGATGCCAGTAAGATCCTGATTGTGGTATACTGGTCACGGCAAACGACATTGGACGATTCTCGGTTTTTGGATAGGATTAGGCGTATATGGGCCGACAGTCGAGCTATTCTGTTTCCTGAGGAAAAAAGAGTGACATCTTTTTGAAATGGCAAGCAGGCTAATGGTTCGTCTGCCTCCGTCCCGGTAAACAACCTGGCAGGCCTCCGGTAACGCTCAACACTTGTCACCTATACCGGTGGGTAGTAGGTTCAGATGCACCATTCCTGATTTACGCCGATCCGGCTCTGAACACGGTGTTATAAGGCACCGGAGTCAACCCTTGCATGGACCTCACTGTTACAAAGGCACCCATGGGATCACAAGAGGCGACTATCTACAACAGGAAGAGATAACGGCCCGGAGAAGGACCCTTTTACATGGAAACAAATTCTACAATCAACGAAGGAGCAGGCGGTGCGAATGTTTTCGCAAAGAGTGGGAGGCTGCAGCGATCTCCAGTGATGGCGCAGGCAGCAGTAGCAAGTACCAGCAGTATGGCCAAGGCTGCTGAGAACCAGGCAGGCCAACAGGAGCTAGGATCCGGAAATACGGTGTCCACCCCAAAATCGGAAAGTAGTGCTATTCAGGAGGATCTACAATTTGGGAGGTCCAACCTGATGGAGGTGCGGAAGCGAGTCAACGAGCTCTATGACTTCGTGAAGGACAAGCACAATGTTCACACGAAGATCAAGCTTCTAGTGACGAGCATCAAGTCCGCCGTTAAATCTGCTGAGCACGAACAGAACGCGCTCAAAAGAAGAGCGGAAGCAGCTGAAAAAGCACTGAAAGATGCAGCGGAGCATACAACAGTCGAGGCACTGCAAACACCAATGAGCTCCCGAAATACTCGCACGGAGAAGCGAAGCAGGGACTCTCCAGGAGAGCAGGAAATCCCGAAGAAGCAGCGGAACGTGCAAGATAGTGCTAGCGTACTGAAGGAAGGCGTCAAGAACGGTGATTGGCAAACCGTGGAAAGTCAGCGAGAGAAGAGAAAGAAGCAGAAGGAGTACGTGGAAAAGAAGAAGGAGCAGAAGAAGAAAGAAAAACATCGCTCTTCTCGTGAGCGGGTCAAGGGGGACGCCTTGATAGTCGAAGTGAGCGACAAGACGACATACGCAGCGATATTACGGTAGGTGAGAGAAGACCCGGTGCTCAAGGACTTGGGTGAAAAAGTGGTGAGGACTAGGCGTACTCAGAAGGGGGAATTGCTGTTCGAGCTGAAGAAGGATCCCACGGTCAAGAGCTCGGCCTTCCGGGAGCTCATTGCCAATTCCTTAGGTAGTGAAGGAAACGTAAGGGCTTTAACGCAGGAGGCCGTGGTCGAATGCAGAGACCTGGACGAGATCACCACGATAGACGAACTGAGGGATGCACTGATCTCACAATGCATGCTGGGCGAAGTTCAGATGACCATTCGGTTGAGGAAAGCGTACGGTGGTACACAAATAGCAGCGATACGACTACCGGTAGATGCGGCCAACAAAATGGTGGAGGTGGCCAAGGTGAAGGTCGGATGGTCTATGTGTCCGTTGAGACTCACCCCTCGAATCACCAAACAGATGGAGCGATGCTTCAAATATATGGCGTTTGAACACCAGGCGCAAAACTGCAGTGGCCCAGACAGATCCGGTCTTTGTAGGAAATGTGGTGGAGAAGGACACGTTGCTAGGGACTGTACGAAGCAACCGAGATGCCTGCTCTGCAATCCGGAGGATGGAAACGACCATATGACGGGTGACTTCCAATGCCCTGCCTACAAGAAGGCGATGGCGGGCCGAGATTAATGGAGATCATCCAGTTGAATCTCAACCATTGCGGCACCGCACAGCAGCTGTTGTGGCAGTCGACAACAGAAGCAATGTGCGACGTGGCAATTATTGCTGAGCCGTACCGGATTCCTTCTGACAACGGCAACTGGGTGGCGGATGCTACGGGGATTGCGGCTATCCAAGTGATGGGCAGATTTCCTATCCAAGAGGTGGTAGACAGTTCAAGCGAGGGTTTCGTAATCGCCAAAATTAACGGGATCTTTGTGTGTAGCTGTTACGCACCCCCAAGGTGGACTTTGGAGGGGGCAGCAGGGACATCAGGGACAGCATGATGTCCAAGGGCTTGACGACCCCTCCCCAGCTGTCTGCGAGTCAGGGAGAACTGCCTAGGGCGTGGTGGGATTTAGCAGTGGGCTCTGCTAAAATCCCTCCCAAAAAACCACAAGTGCCCGTAAGCGGACTCTATCAAAGCGACTGTGTGCCGCTTCAAAAGCACAAGCCCAGGGAGGGAGTGCCAACTGGCATGTGGAGTGTCCCTACTTCGGTAGGGTAGTGCGTGAGCTGCTTCGGCAGGGAGTGAGTGATCTGTTTGTGCTGAGGCAGGAGTGTCATAGCGAGTCGCCGCCGCTATGGCAGCCTCGAAGCGCAGCAGAAGTCTGAGTATGGACTGCACATGCTAAGGTAAGAGTGTCGTAGCGTTGCTACCGCTATCGACACCTCGAGGCATGGCAGTGGAGTGTTAGAATAAGTTGTGGAGTGTACCTACTTCGGTAGGGTAGCGCGTGAGCTGCTTCGGCAGGGAGTGAGTGATCTGGTTGTGCTGAGGCAGGAGTGTCATAGCGCGTCACCGCTATTGTCACCTCGAAGCGCAGCAGAAGTCTGAGTATGGACTGCACATGCTGAGGTAGGAGTCGAGGGACCTATCGACACCTCGAGGCATGGCATTGGAAGTGTTAGAGTGAGCACCCGAAAAGGGTCACATGGAGCGAATGGTCTTTGGAGATGCTGATTCGGCGGCAGGGTAGCAGTGGGTTGTACCCACACACCTACAGTTGTGCACATGTGGTGCATGGGGAGTGTCCCTGCTTCGGCAGGGTAGCGTGTGGTCTGCTTCGGCAGTGGTGTGATTGATCTGCTCGTGCTGAGGCAGGAGTGTCGTAGCGCAATATCTGTAGGCCCAGGCAGTTACCGCTATTGACACCTCGAGGCATGACAGCGGAGCGTCCGGGAGAGCATCCAAGTAAGACTCAAATGGAGTGAACGGTGTGCGAGCACCCAAGTCAGTCTCGCGTGGGACGAGTGCCTGTGTGAGCGATAATGAGCGAGTACGCTTAGTACTGCCGTCCCCAGTAGTACTGCGAGGTGGTTCCTGGGGAAACGATGGTGGAGCCCAAGGGAGTTTAGTCGGTATTACCGGTATGGTCGAGTCCGACACTCCAGTACACTTCCGTGTGGTAGTTTGGCAACTACAATGCACGTGTACTGGGTTAGTGTGTAAATGCATTCTCCCTTGTAAAAAAAAAAAAAAAAGGTGGACTTTGGAGCAGTATAACCGGATGCTGGACTCACTCACGGAGAAGCTGATCGGCCGAAATCCAGTGATCATCGGAGGCGATTTCAATGCTTGGGCAGTGGATTGGGGAAGCAGACTGACTAACGCCAGAGGTTACAGTTTGCTGGAGGCGCTGGCTAAGCTGGAAGTAAGATTGTGCAACGAAGGTACCGTTAGTACATTCCGCAGAGATGGCAGGGAGTCCATCATCGATGTCACGTTCTGCAGTCCGTCGATGGCGAGGAACATGAACTGGAGAGTTTGTGAAGAATATACCCATAGCGATCACCAGGCGATCCGATATAGTGTTGGAACGCGAACGCCGACGGTACGACGGGAGACAAGGTCTAGTTGGCGAAGATGGAAGACGAAGGACTTCGATAAGGATCTTTTATCGAAGCACTTCGAGTGAACAGCGACGCTACAAACCTTGACGCAGACCAACTGACGGAAACGCTAGCGAGGGCTTGCGATGCGACGATGCCGAGGAAATTGGAGCCAACGAATAGCCGACGGCCAAGTTACTGGTGGAACGAAAATCTTGCTAACCTTCGCGCTGCCTGTCTCAGAGCTAGGAGACACGTTCAGAGGGCACGGTCTGAAATGGTCAGAGAGGAGCGAAAGATAGTTTTCCGTGAAGCTAGAGCGGCATTCAAACGGGCGATCCAAATCAGCAAGTCTAACTGCTTCAGGAGTTGTGCCAGGAAGCTGACGCTGATCCTTGGGGTAACGCTTATCGAGTTGTGACAAAGAAGATCAGGGTCCAGCGACGCCAGCCGAAATGTGTCCAGACAAGCTGAAGATTATCGTGGACGGTCTTTTCCCGCAGCATGGTTCTACGACGTGGCCGCGTACGCCGTACGAAGATGAAGACCGAGTAACCGCTGCAGGTATGCAAGTCACCAATGACGAGCTATTATCAGTGGCGAAAGGTTTGAAGTTGAAAAAAGCTCCGGGTCCGGATGGAATTCCAAATGTGGCTCTAAAATCCGCGATTTTGGCGTTCCCGGATCTGTTCAGGATGGTGCTGCAGAAGTGTTTAGTAGACGGTAATTTTCCGGACACGTGGAAGATCCAGAAACTGGTGCTGCTGCCGAAACCAGGAAAACCGCCGGGGAATCCAGCATCGTATAGGCCCATATGTCTGCTGGACACACTGGGGAAGCTTCTGGAAAGGGTTATCCTTAATAGGCTTACACAGTTCACGGAGGTGAGACTGGCTTATCGGATAAACAGTTCGGATACCGCAAAGGCAGATCGACTGTGGATGCAATCAGGACAGTCATTGAAGATGCAGAGAGGGCGTCCAAGAAGAAGAGGAGCGGCAATCGGTTCTGCGCGGTAGTGACGATTGACGTCAAAAACGCGTTCAATAGTGCCAGCTGGGAGGCCATCGCCGCAGCGCTGCATGGAATGCGAATCCCCGACTTCCTGTGTAAGATCCTTAGGAGCTACTTCCTGAACCGGATTCTGGTTTACGACACGAACTCGGGGCAGAAGTCGATCAGGGTTACGGCGGGCGTTCCACAAGGGTCCATACTAGGCCCGACGTTATGGAATGTGATGTACAACGGGGTGCTGATGCTGAAGTTGCCCAAAGGTGTAAAGATTTACGGATTCGCGGATGATGTCGTCCTAACGATAACCGGTGAGTCACTGGAGGAGGTGGAAATGCTGGTGGCGGAAGCGACCGACGCAGTAGAAACCTGGATGAATGGAGTCAAGCTGCAGCTGGCTCATCACAAAACGGAAGTGATGCTGGTCAGCAACTGCAAAGTAATCCAGCGGATGCAGATTACCATTGGAGGGCACGACATCCCGTCGGTGCGGACTCTGAGACATCTAGGTGTGATGATTGATGACCGGTTGAACTTCAACACCCACGTGGACTATTCCTGTGAAAAGGCGGCTCAAATGATCAGTGCGTTAGCAAGGATCATGCCGAACGTCGGCGGTCCGAAAGGCAGCAGTAGGCGTCTTCTTGCGTCAGTATCATCCTCGATACTAAGGTACGGAGTTCCAGCCTGGGGAGCTGCGCTCAAGACGAAACGTAACCGGAGGAAGCTGAATAGCGTGTTTCGTCTAATGGCCATTCGAGTCGCGAGTGCGTACCGAACTATTTCGTCGGAGGCAGTTTGCGTTATCGCAGGGATGATTCCAGTCTGCATAACCCTAGCAGAGGACATCGAGTGCTACCAACGGAGAAATGTGAGGAAGGCGGTGAGACTGGACTCTATGGTGAAGTGGCAGCAGGAGTGGGACAATGCGGATAATGGAAGGTGGACCCATCGGCTCATCCCCAATGTGTCGACGTGGGTGAACAGGGAGCATGGTGAGGTGAACTTTTACCTCACACAGTTCCTGTCCGGACACGGTTGTTTCCGCCAATATTTGCACCGGTGTGGCCATGCGTCATCGCCATTCTGCCCGGCGTGTATCGACGTAGAGGAGACTCCAGAGCACGTGATATTCGACTGCCCGAGGTTTGCGGAGGCACGTAGGAGAATGCCTGCCATAAGGGCGGACAACATCGCAGAGCGAATGTGTCGCGATGAAGGTACGTGGCATGCGGTAACCAGAGTCGTGACACAAATAATGTCAGAGCTGCAGCGTCGATGGAGAAGGGACCAGCAAGTAAGCGTCGGTTTGGAGCAAAATCCAGCACAGTGAGCAGTGTTGGGTCTCGAGTCGTCGGGGCGCCAGCGAACCGGAAGTCTTCTGCCAACCGGAATCGTCGGACCGACCTCGGCACTCGAACCGTCAACCTGCTGAAGAAAGAAGAAAGAAGAAGGAAGTGCTTCGGGTATGTAGGGCACCGCCAGTGCGGACGTTATCCACCACCGGAACTGTCGGACCACCTCTGCAACCCGAAGACGAAGTCGGCGCAATGCGCGAAAGCGTCCCCTGCGATAGCCGCCGGTAGTCGGGGCACCATCAGTGCGGAAGTTTCCTTCACCGGAACTGGTGGACCACCCTCGACGCCGGGGAAGTCAGGAGGATTCGAGTGAGGAAGTTTGCGGCACAACCGCCGAGGGATCGAGACGTAGTAGTGGATCTCAGCAAGCCAGTCGGCGAACTAGCCTAAGCTTAGGGGCCGGAATTTTAGAAGAAGTGCATGAGCACAGCCCCCCGAAGTAGTCGCAGCATCCCGTGGTCCCGGGGGATCGAGGCAAGGAGGATAAGGGACCCGGTTTATCCGGGAGGCACATTTTTAGCAGGTCGGGAGGAGCCCATCCCTGTTCGCCTTCAAGCATAGTGTGGATGCTCGAGGTGTCTGTCGCGCAGATTTTTGATGGCCTTTAACCCTTGCAAAAAAAAAAAAAACACACACACACACACACACACATACACACAGACATCACCTCATTTCGTCGAACTGAGTCGATCGGTATATAACACTATGGGTCTCCGGGTCTCCTATAAAAAGTTTGTTTTTGGAGTGATCATATAGCCTTTACCGTATACTTAGTATACGAGAAAGGCAAAAATGGTCCATAAAAATCATCCGTTGTTAAAAACTTCGTCAAGATACATGTGTTAACGGGTAAAATATTTCCTCATTGGCGTAACTAACATAAAATTCTAGGGGGGGGGGGGCTAATTTTAATTTTTGACATAGGATTACGTCCTTTGCGAAGATATGGAGAGACCTTTACGAAAAGTACCGATTTTTGAGATTTTGGTATCAATCGATCGACGAACTCTTTAAGATTTTCCCCAACTATTAAAAACAATGAATTAGAATGCGCTGGCCGTCGCCGAAAGTAGCAGTACTCAAGAGAAATATCCACGCAATGCTCAGACTATCGTTTCGCTTCTATAAGTGATTAGAAAAGCGCTTTGTGAAAAGAAAATCTGTTCTTCTTAGGCGTCGATTGCGGTCTCGGGATATCAGTGGCGGTGCTGAACTTTTATTCTTAGCGTCTTAGCGGAAAATCATCGAGTGGCCGTCGGACAGCAGCAGTAGTGGATTTTAAACGCAAGGTTCGGATTAACGTTTGATTGCTGTGAGTGATTCGAAAGACGCATTGTGGATTGAAAATCGACTCTTTTCAGGACCAGCATTTTATGAAAAGAAAGGGTTGAAAGCAAACAATGGCGTCGGTTGCATTCCCGCGGTACTGAAGGAAGTTTCCGTCAGTATCAGAATCACAAACGCTCGTCGGAGAGCAACGCTGCAGAAACGTTGGCGTCAGTAGCAGTCAAGTGATATTTTCTCTCAAAATTCAGATTTTATTTCTGTTTGTAATTGGAAAGGAACATTATTGAAAACAAATCGGTTTTTCTCAGATACACTACAGGGTGTCTGCAAATTATCCGTACAGGTTTCCGTAGACAGGTTTTTAAATATTTTTTGGAATAAATTAAAGAACCAGCATGCATTGCATGTTATTATAATAGGACTACATAAACCAAGCTGAATTTGTTCACATTAAAATGACCCCTGTATCCTGAGTTGTACGCCTTCGATCGTGTTGGAAAAAATCACGATGGCCGCACGTTTCTATATACTTTTCACACATTTTTGACGATTGTAACATGATTTCAAATGCCTCGATAATATGGTCGGGGTTCAGCCAAACCGCACCAAGCGGCTTTTCGACTAACTTGTGCTATTTTGTTCGTACAAGAACAACGAAAACAGTTTTATATTACTTTAAGCGTACATTTGCAATAGGATATCCTCAGTTATGGGGTTGAGGGATGTCGGAAGCGGTTTGTGACCAAATAAATCTGCTAAACGAAAGTTTCAGCAGAAAAATGGGTAATTTTTCGTTGGCGCTTGGTGAGATTTGGCTGAACCCCGACCATATGTTCGGTGTTTTGAAGGCTGTTGATTTTACGATAGACCATACCGAATGATAAATTCAATCCAAATCGGGTAGGAAGGCAATTCTGTTTTGTTCGGAAAACCGGAAAAAAAGCATTCACAAAGAATTATTTTTTTTATACATGAAATGACGCTCAGTGTTCTCAGAATATACATCTGTTCCAGCCTGCTGAGTTGTTATGCCCATATAGCTACCGATTCAGTCCATTATTGTCTGTTTTTGATTTGTAGAAGCAAACTATTCAAAATTTGTACGGATAACTTGCAGTCACCCTGTAGAAGAGGTTGAGCCGAGACGAACATACTTCAAAGTGCGAACATACTTCAAAGTGTTTTTTCTCCATGGATGGCAAATCATCTGACGGTTGAAGTCAAAGAAATTTTCCTTCAAAATTCTGATTTTGCTTGTGATTGTATTGTCAGTTTGTCTCAGAATCATCATTTCACAGGAGGTTGAGTGTGAGTGACGAATTTTCTGTCGTCGGATTCCAGAAAACTTTATGCGATTAGAAAGACTTATGAGCTTACCCAACAAGGATTGGAGGCTGATGAAGAGCTTTTTCGCCACAATTTAGCTTGTTCAGCTTAAAAACTAGCCAGGCTTAAAAACGCCTGTAAAGTTTTATCCACCCGAAAGAATTTCAATTTTTTTCTCATTTAAATTTTTGTTACCTCTTCTTGTACTGGCTGTGCATGTGCTAAGACAAGACAAGACAAGACAAGACATTTAAATTTTTGTTACCTCTTCTTGAAAACTCAAGGTTTTGCCTTTCTTGAATCTCATAATTGATTTTCTGAAAATCGCAGAAAAATCCCCCAAATTACCATTCAAAGCTACAGTAAGCATGCTTTCAAAATATCTGAATCGATACAGACATTTGATATGTAGTATTTGGCTCTCACTTTTTCGGAAGGATTCTTATGATAGTTCTATCAGAAAGGCCATGCATCTTTAAGAACTATGAACACGCTAGATTTAATTAAATATACTCGCCAAACTCTGTAAAAACTTTAAAATATTTAAAGATAAAATACTTGCTGAGCAAACCAATTTTAAATCAGGATTTCTCAGACATATGCCGATAAGCTAAGCATCCTGTGTTCCCGTAAACAATTTTTCCAACATTTTATGCTGTTGCAATATTAAGACCATACAGACAGTTCAGTATGCCACTAGAACTTTCTTTATCCAATCAAAATTTTAGAAATTATATTTGTTTTCTTAGTCTGTTGCTTCTGTTATTTATTCAATCAGCATTTCATCAGCATGGAACCACTGTTTTTACTCCAATTTTCTAAAGTCATAATATCTGGCGCTGCAGAAAAACAATTGTTCAAAGTTCGAAAATTTGTTAAAATAGATTCAATGTTTCGTAGAGAGAGATGTGAATGAAGAGAACTCATTTCTGACAGTTACGCTTATATTTGATCAGAGAGCTGGATAAGTGCAATATTCATGCAAAGTGGCAAAAATTCTAGGGGGGGCTATTTTAGTTCTAGGTGGGGCTATAGCCTCCCTCCCCCTAGCCCCCCTGTAGTTACGCCAATGTATTTCCTTGAAAACTATGGTACTTGGTACTTCTAAACGTTCTGGAGTTCAGTTAATGGTATCTATCGGCTTTGATTTTGCAATGTCCTCATCGTCGGTATATTCCCAATCCTATTCAATAGGTATATACGCATTATGCAAACACAATTTTCGTGAATACGGGATCTTCAAGGTACTCCAAAATATTCTTGAGTTTAGTTTCCAGAGGTCCAGACAATTTTGTACTCAACATACATATGTTTTAAGATTCGATAATTTCCATGATTGTCAAGGATGTTCCTACTGAATTATGGTGAAATGCAGCTAGATTTGAAGCGGATCTTTCCTACTTCGACGGGGAGATCCCCGGCAGCAGAAGCTCCCCCAATACCAACGACCTGCATCCGTGGAAGGTTATTACGTTATCAACACTACTCTTTTATGGTGCCCCAGCGACCAGAAGGTGGTGCATTCACACGAAACGATCTACTCAGCTTATCCCCGGCGGTAGATCTAGCCTACTCCGATAACCGATATTTGATGCGCTCCCATTGTTTGCCGCCATTGCGGAAAGCGGATCATGAGCGCACTATGGGGAATCAGGTGGCGAAAATAAAAAAATCGACTTTCTCTGATTCGTAATTCAAGTTGACCTACTAAATGCTAATGCTTTGGAGCATTAAACCCCAGCATATCAGCACTCTAAGCCATATGGTTATCAAGATATAGGCATTAGAGCCAGACACTTTTTAGTTCTTGAAAAATCAATGCATTATTCAACTGTCAATATCTTCGGCTACAGTAGCTCTTTTCCAGCTCTTTAAAAAGTTTCTGAAAGCTTGTTTCATGGACATGCGAAGAACGGGTTAGTTATGGGAAAATAGGTAGTGAAACATCCGAAAATGACCCGAAGAAAAAAAAATTATTTTCATACAAAAAGTTCCATATAAAAAAAGTTTCTCAAAGTTTCGCTTAACGACTACCACTACGACTTTCTTTGAACTTCCCAGAGGGCATTTAAACCAAATCCAGCTGCTGCAAATCTGCGATTCCGATCACTTTTTCGAAAAAAGTCATTAATTTTGAAACATTAAATGTAATTATTCTCATAATACACGGCAGACTGTGATGGGCTGGATACAAATCCCATGCGTATGACAAAAGAGCATCAAGAACAGTTAAAATAGAGATAGTAGATAACACGAAAAGTGTCGTAGGCTTCGTACACGGCCGTGTACACGATAGCTTATGCAGCTATATGATACTCCATTTGGCGTAGGCTCACCAAGAGGAGGCAACTCATTATCTATCAAGTATCAAGCAAATAAATATGAAAAAAAAAACAATATACTATTGAGGGTTACGAAAATACTCTAGGCTTCATTTGAAATTATTTCATAAAAAGTAAAATTTTGATATTAATTAAAATCCAATATGTGAATACAAGCAGCAAAAATGTCTTTACCTAAGGACATCTTTCGATAATTATTGGTATGTCAACGAAGAGCTAATTCACCGGTTCTGGAACATTCTGATCGCGATAAACTGCCAAGAGCCAATCAATCCTGAAAAGCTAGACAGTTATTGTAAAGCAACCTACCGGTTAAATTTGCAGCTGTATGATTGGTATAAAATTCCTGCTACGGTGCATAAAGTCCTTGCCCATGCTGGGGATATAATTATTCATTCACCAGCACCACTTGGAATGTTGGCTGAAGAAGCAGCTGAGTGTCAACACAAGCACTTAAAAAAAAGTCGGACTCATCATGCCAGGAAAGCCTCAAGAGAAGAAAATTTACATGACGTTTTCATTCGTGCTATGAACTTGTCGGATCCTTTGATAAGCTCCCTCAACTTAGGTAAGCGACTTCAAAATAAATCTAATCTGGAATATCCAGAAGATGTTCAAAGTTTTTTAGTGACTGAAACTTCTTGCAATACAACAGATTCGAGTACAGAAAAATATACCATAGCAGATATTTTAATCGATCTTGAAGAAATAAATGATGATTTTGTTGAGGATGTATTATGTACATGAACATAAATAAATAAATGTTGTTGCAGTATACTTATATATCTTGAAGCTTTTATTGCATGGAGTTCGTTTAGCTTTAATAGAGCTTTATATTGTATTCCCTTTACCTGTTTTACGGGTTAAGAGCCTGAACCAATCTGAAAAATCCTACAAAGACAACCTGTTACGTATGTAGATGCAATGGCCTGTATTTGACGGAGTCCTTGTGCAACTTAGAACATCTGTACAACTCAATTCACATAAAAACAGTATACAATTTTCTAGTTTGATCTCTACAGGTCTGCGCTGCAATAAAATACACATCTATAGATTGCTGTGTACATGAGACATTCGTAGATAAAAGGGATATATTCCATAGAGATCAAAGGTCTGTATTCCAGGGAGTTTGGAGACCTTAGAAGTAATAACGACCTGCAAAACAAGTATTTCACATCTTTTAGACAATAATCTACGATATAAGTGTGAAATATTGCAGAAATGAAATGAAAATATTTTCGGCCACCTACTTGTCTGGAGCCGCCCCATAGTGGAGCGGTCAGAGCACAATGCTGTGGAAGATAGATGTCGATAATGAATGGGAGCGCAAACGCCTGCTTCCAACGTCGCAACTTTTGTCAGCTTACGGCGCGTACGAGGATCTCCTGCTGTTGCGGAAGTTTTCATTGGAGTAGATCCACCGTCGGAACTATCCGAGTCGTTGAGCTATAAGGATCGACGACTACGGAGCTGAATGGCTCAAGTCCAGCCAAAACAAGATCGTATATGATGTCACATGAGATGCTAGAGTGAAGGCCATATAGGTACTTCCCCATACAATATATACGTAAATAGCCTCCATAGCGAACGACTCGAATAGTTCCGAAGGTGGATCTATCGTACTCCAATGAAAACTTCCGCAATAGCGGGAGATCTTCGTACGCGATCGCCGTAAGCTGACAACAGATGCGATGTTGGAAGCTGGCATTTGTGCTCCCATTCATTATCGACATCTACCTTCCACAACAGTGTGCTCTGACAATCATGATCCGCTTTCCGCAATGGTGGCTCCATGCACCAACCTAAAAGTTGTAGGATGTCGGCTATTCTGGTCATCATTCAAGCACTCCTCAGTTCTGCGTTCTGGCACATTCTTCTAGCGATGCTATCGGTGGTTGTATCCATTCCGCATGCCTCCAACATCACAGTCCTCTCCGCTTTGTACCGGGGACACGTGAATAGTATGTGCGCAGCCGTTTCTGTCTCATATGGACATTGCGGACAGGCGGGGTAAACCGCGTGGCCGAGTCTGTGCAGGCACTACACCCAGGTTTTTTTTACACGGTTGGAATTCATTAATTTCTCGGGTAACCTGAATTTTCACAGCTTTTCAAATACACTCTGAATTTTCTTTGATTTTTTGTGAATTTTTTCGTGGGGTTAACTCATTGTTTCATTGATGCTGAAGGTCTTAAACGACTAAAACCAAACCGTGTAAAAAAAAACCTGGGTGTACCTGCAGTATCCGTGACCTGCTAAGAACTGGGTCAAGCCAAAGTTTAGCTCTCCATGAGATTTACTAAACCATGCCGATATACATCTGCCTATGAGTACTCTACAGCTTCCGGGCGTTGCAGTTTGCGCTCAACCCCGATACCCAGATTAGACCTCTGCACCGCAGCATCTAATTCGACACGCTTGCCAGTAGCTTGCGCTTGCTGGAGCAAACCCTAGAGCTGTTTGCCGTTATTTCAGAAAGCGCTGCTATCGCCGGTAATGCACCCTTTCAGGCGAGGTCGACATGCCTTTTGAAGCTATGATTATCGTCGAGCGTCACCCCCAATTGTTTAAGAGATCTCTAGGAGGTGATGTCGTAGCCGCCGACTCTAATTGAGGCCTCCTGCACCGATCCCCGATTGTTGAGGACTATCATCTCTGTTTTATGATGCGCCATCTGTGGCTTCTTCCTACGTAACTATTCCCCAACGAGACTTATCGAATAGGCTGCAGTCAAGTCGGTCTTTTCGATGGACTCGGTTTCGTACACGGGCATCGTTACGTCGTCGGCGAATCCCATCAGTTTAACTCCTAGCGGGAGCTTCAACCTCAGCACGTCATCGTACACTGAGGAAAATGGACGTATGATTTTCAATCAAACGCCTTATGAAATTTTTCCACAAGGAATCGGTATGAATTTTAATATGAATGACGATTTCCATTAAAAACAAATCAAAGTACGGCAGACTGGGTTCGACGTCGAGTGTCATTACTGCGCAGTAACGGATTACGCGCCGTTTGCATTCGACCTGGACATTAACTGGATTAATTTCTCCACTTTCTTCCCTATAGTATCTATTAGACAGATTAGTATCTATGCTGACGGATTTCCTGGTGAGTGGTGGCTTGCCAGGATTCGGTAACAGGGCCATACACTGTCTCTTCCATATATCCGGGAATTTCCACACGTCTAGGCAGCTGCATGGCTGACCTGAACATGTCTTGATGTGTCATTATGGCTGCCTTGGCTGCTTTAAGCGGTCGAGGGACTTTGTCACCTTTAGTAGCTTTTCTACCTTTACCCTCGCCACCCCTTCGTCTACTTCCACCCTCGCAGTGGGTGACCGATGGGATGGGCCATGGTGCTAGGATAGTATTTTAATAATAGTCCTCAGCCTCGTTGGACTTCGCTCGGGAGAAGCCAGTGTTGTGTTGGCCATCACCACCTGATAGGCGTCTCGCCATTGGTTTGAGTTAACTGGTGCTCTGGAACAGTCTGTCAAAGCAGGTTTTCTTGGTTTCTTTGAAAGCCTTGTTTAGGGCCGAGGTTTTCGCCGAGCGTACCCTTTGCAGTCTTCTGCTAGCCCTGAGGCAGGTTGCTCGAAGGGCTGCAATTTACTCGCTCAACCAGTATACCTGTGGCCTGCAATTCCGCGGGCACAACTTCCTCGGTATGGTAGCATAACACTCTCGTGACAGAACCGCAACCAATAGGTCGCTTCTCAGACTTTCCGTGTTTTCCTCTAGACCCATTGCGTCACTGAAGGTCCCACTGTCGGAGTGGCCGATCTTCCACCCTCGAGTTGTAGGAGTAGCTCCCCGGCTTTCTCTCCTTGTCACGCTGGTTATCCTGTACCCGATACCCAAATGGTCACTATGGGTGTATGTAACCATCGTTAGCCTGCCACTGCAGATCATTAGTCAAACTTGGGCTGCAGAATGTTACATCTATTGTGGACTCCTCTCCGTTTCGCTAGGACTAGAAGGTACACCGGAAGCCATCGTTGCTCAGCACGATGTCCAGCTTGGCTAAGCAGCATTTGCACTATCCGGTATTCGAAAACACAATTTGTTCGCAATCCAATTTGTTGATTATCAAGCCCAATTATCGAGTGATTTTTAATCGATTGGCTTCTTCTCAATAATCGAAATAATCGATTAGTTTGTTTCGATTTCGATTAACACAACGATTATTGCAAAAATAATAACTTATTACATTCATTCATTTATGGGTTTACATCTTA
This sequence comes from Armigeres subalbatus, assembly GCF_024139115.2. Classification (NCBI taxonomy): domain Eukaryota; kingdom Metazoa; phylum Arthropoda; class Insecta; order Diptera; family Culicidae; genus Armigeres; species Armigeres subalbatus. The sequence goes on along the minus strand of NC_085140.1, from coordinate 190,322,761 downwards.
AAAGATAACACTGAATCAATACTCGGTTCGCGGTCCCATATTCCAAACTCGGCTGCACTCCATACTCCCCAAGCCGTTTTGCACCTGGTCCGCCCACCTAACTCACTAGCGAACACATTTTTGCAGAAGCTTGTTCACACGTCGAGGCTTTCCATTAGGTATTCGATACTGTGGAGTCTTGTGCGAGATTCGTCTGTAATAACGATTAATAACCATCAAGAACGAATATGAATGAAAGTTAAATCTATTTAGTCAACTTCCATAGTAATCTTAATAAAAAGAATGAAAATTTATGCAAAGTAAAATAAAATTGAGAGTTGAGAATTTAAATCATTTCCTGTATATCTAAATTAGAAAATCTGAATCTTTTCCTCTAAGCGCAAGAATTTTTTTGAATTTTAAGTAATTCAAGAGTTTAGCTTAGTTTAGCTTAGCTTAGCTTGATTGACTGTACCCACCGTAGTTGCTAGTCGTGATGGTCCGAGTAACAACAAATAATGCACAGCCAATTGGATAGCCTTTTCGGGACTAGAAAGCTATTCTCACTGTACATGCTTCGGAGTTTCTTTAATTCTAGACCAATAACGATGCCGGCCACGTCCTCACAGCTAATTAGGATAAGGGGATGAAAATTAGTTCGAAACTCATTGCTACAAAAGACCGAGGAATCCTCTGCATCTCCATGAGCGCACTGGAAAGGAATAGTATGTTAGTTGGGAAGGAAATATATTGTAAATCGCCTTGGTAAGCGACTATTTTTTTCTTTTGAACATATTCATGATGATACAAAAACGGAAAAGCAACTCGTGTCTTACGTATTTTCCCGAAGACTGATTCGATGTCTTAACTATTTCGCGACGACTAAAACACGCACTGTACAACGCTTGCTCGATGGCTACTGCAAACCATTGAAGATCGCGCTTGTTTCAACCGGAGCAAAGCGCAATACAAGCGCATGAGCCACCAAACACCGTATAGATAATTTACCATTTTAGCGACACTAAAACACGCCATGTACTCACTTATTCGATGGCTTCTGCAAACTCACCTTCCGTTGAGTGCGCTTGTTTCGATAAAGGTATTATTGATGACCGTCCATTGGTCTTCTTTGATGCCACTTTCATGAACACCCGTAGCCTGAGTTCGAAGTTCTTGAATGAATGGTCCTTCGCACTTGGATCTTCTAGTCGGCGTTCGTTGAATCGCCTTCCGAATCTCTCCCCCGTCGCCAAATTTATCCACGACGGCTTTCAGTTCACATTAACATTAAAAAAATTATAATTATGTTAGATTGTAACTAATGCTCCTAAAAAATTTTCTCAGTTTCATACGAGACATGGTTTAATCAATTGCTTCACAATACTGATTATAAACAGACATCTTTTAATTTATTAGCCTAAATTTGCATAGTATTTTCGATGATGACTCATAGCAAATAGGTTTCTTTTTCTAAATTGTCGAGTAAGTGTGTAAACATTTATACAAGATAATAGTTTAGTGGAGTCAATGTGGTGCGAAACAATATCATTCACAAATGGCAAACTCAATTATTGTAAATCTATACGAAATTAAGCATAGCCTCGTACGACGGAAGTGGGTATGTTGTCCCGATCAAGAATGCATAACAAAATTATAACAAGGGGAGTTATTTATTTCCGAAAAATATTGTAACAAAATGTGTTATAAATTTTGCTGGTTAGTTGTTAAAATAACAAAAATTATATCAAAAATTCCTCTAGCCGTAACACGATTATAACAGAGGTTGATACCTTCATATCAACATTATAACAAACGTTGATATAATTTATCTGTACAAAAATCGACTTTCAAGGTAATTGCCTACATCACGGATAGAAATCTGGTACGCTACCACGACGGACTTCGATCCATAATGTAGGCAATTAACTTTGTTCCAGCTATGCATTATATCGAGCGGGTTCAAGTTATACTGAAGGTGATTACCTCCGATTTTGTTTTCAATGTCTACAAAAAATGTGGGCAATTATTTTGTGAAAATAATCATAACTAATGTTGTTATAATTTTAATATCAAATAAAACTGGCCGAAGACACATTTTTATCGAATTATCTAATTATAACACACGTTGTTTTAAATAACAACAATTGATAGAATTGAGTTATAATTTTGTTATGCATTCCTGATCGGGGTCCATCCGAATTTGCGTAATGATTTTAAAATGATTCAATTAGATCCTCATGTGATTTCATACATGGAGACCATTCAATACTACAATATTCTAGAATTGATTTGACATACGCAACGTACAAAGTTTTTATTGTATATGGATACTGAAAGTATTAACTAAATCTTTTAATAAAACCAAGCATATTTGTTGCTCTATGTATAATGGTGTTGTAGTGGTCAGTTAAGGTTAGCTTAGCATCTAAGATCACACCCAAATCCCTTCCTGTTTTACAATTTTTTACTGGTTGGTTTCCTAGAGTTTCAGTTATCGATGGTGTGCTCCGTTTTCTACTGAAAGTGATCAAATTACATTTCTAAACATTAAGTTGTAGTAAGATTGTGTTACACCATTTATCAAACATGCGTATTTCGTGCAAATAGATGTCATTGTCAATAGTATTTTTTGATTTCCATAAATAGTTTCATATCATATGCATACACAAGGATTTTAAGATGGTTAGGATTAAAGGAAATATCGTTTACAAACAATATGAATGGAAGAGGTCCTATTTGCGAGCCTTGGGGAACTGCAGATGTTACATTGACTGGAAGCGACTGTTTCCCTTCAAGTCGTACTATTTGTTGGTGGTCAGTTAAATACGATCCAATCCACTTTAGGAGTCTTATCCAAATTCCAATATCAAGTCTATCAAATGCTTTGCTAAAGTCTGTGTAAAGCGCCTCAACATGACTACCTTTGTCCAGTATTCAATGAGTAATTTACAAACTCTAAAAGATTGGTTCGGAATTGATTGGAATTGGTTTACAAATTCTAAAAGATCGATCGTCCTTTAAAGAACCCGTGTTGTGCATCTGTAATTCTAATTTGGTTGAACGTTCTATTGATAATTGATTCAAAAAGCTTAAGAATTCATGAAATAACTCCACTCCACGATAATTTCTAATATCAGATATTTTTCCCAATTTTAAAATGGGTTTTAGAAAAGTCTTCTTCCATTATTTTGGAAAGCTATTGGTTTCTAAAGATAATTTGAATAACCAAAATAAAGGTAAACCAAAATAAAGATAACCAAAAACAGATAGATACGCCATCACTAGTGCGCGGGCGCTAAATCTAGAGAAGCTTTTATCGACAATGTAGATATTTCGAAAACCACAGTGCAGTGCAAAAATAATGAGACGCATGAACCGTAGTGAAACGCCATTGTTAATTGATAACGTTATGTCAGACAGTACACACACATACACAACAAAACGTATCATCTATATCCCTAAAGAAGGTAAAATATACACCGAAACGTCGGAAAATAGATGCAATAACGATTAAGACGATAAAGAGCCGCTAATAGTCAAACAAAATTGAGCACAACAGTCGAAAGCAACCAAACCAAAATAAAGGTGTCGTAAATTCGCTTGCCAACTTTTTCAAAAACATAGGTGGAATTCCATCTGGTCTGGATCCTTTTGAGGCGTCCAAATTCTGTAGAGCTGGAAAAATTTCCACTACATTAATTTGGTTTACTCCAACACTGCTTAAATAGTCAGGAAAATTTGAAAAATATTCATAATCATGTTCATTTTCGGATAATTGAAAAAAGGTTGCAAAAAGACTACAAATTTCATCAGAATTTTCTCCTGATTTTTCATCTAAAGTCATCTTCGATGGAAAATTGCTGGATTTTTACTTGGTTTTGGCACAGTTAAAAACAAATTTTCGATATGTTTTGATTTCATTTTCGTTTTAGCACAAAGTATAGTAAGAGCAGTTTAGCCATGTCTAAACTAAGTTGATCGCAAACATTCAAATTGTTTTCTAAATTTTCTTGAATCGTGTATTGTTTATAAAATTTGTGAGCCTTTTGCTTTCTGGTTTTCAAATTTTTTATTCGTTTGGTGAACCATACCGGTTTTTTAGCTATAATTGCGACGTCTCCTTACGAATGGTACTTCATCCCAAACAATGTCTAATAAAATTGCATAAAAGTCTTCATCAACACATTCAATGTCAGCTTGATTTTTTAAAATATGTTGCCAATCAACTCCACTCAATTTTTTTTTTTCGTTCATTTATTTGGTATGCACTCTGTGTTCTTAACCGCTACTGTGCCGTGATCTACTGTGGTACTCTGCTGTACAGAGTCCACACAGAATCTGTTTTTAGATGTCCATAATTCGTTATTGTGTCGTTGCCAGTCCATATAATCGTGAGTCCATTGTGTTCATTTGTCCATGTGGTGAATCCAGTGATCGTTGCTTTGTTCGGTTGCCATTAATCGAAGTACGTTGGAGGAATGCCTCCTAGAAGAACAGATTTGTCAGTCGTCATTAGGCAGCCGTGTCGGTGAGGCGCGTTCCCCAAAACGCCACTGTACGGATTGCGCTTCCGATGACTGACAAGGGTTTGGTGGAGGGGCTGGGAATCGAACCCATGACCATTCGCTTACGTGTAGCCAACTGCGCTACGGGACCCCCCTACTCAATTTTTGTTTAACGTTATCAAAATTTGCCTTTTTTTAAATGAAGGATATTTTTAAAATCATAGCCGTAAGGATCATTGCTCCAATGTACAAATAAAGAAAATTCAATTGATGTGTGAAATGCTTCATTTTTCCATAAAGACGATAGAGGTTTATTTACACAGAATCAGTGATGGGAAATGTCAAAAAAATGTCATGGCATTGCTATTACTAATTTCGTAATAACTTTTTCCAAAAGTCATTTACAGTTCGGATTTTTTGATTAACATGTAGTACTTAAAGGGTCCTAGAACTTTGTCGAACAGATCATTGTTCTAAATACAAAGTGTGAGCCATGAGAGCGAGAATAAAAAAATGTCACGGAATGTCATGACATTAATGTCATCTGACACTAATTCGGCTCTCACGCCGCCAATATCATATTTAGAGAAATTACCTATTAGAAAAAGTTTTCGGGTCATTTGAGGGCTACATGTTTATATGGAAAACATAATTGTAAATGACTTGTGAGAAAAGTTATTAGCAAGTTAGTCCCATGACATCGATATGACATTTCCCGTCACTGCACTGAATCGACAACATCGAGAGTATTTGTGTATAAAAAGTCTTAATAACTGTTTTGTCGATTTTTTACATGATTAATTTGATTCAGACGTAAACATGCAGTTTTTTCAAAAATAGATTTAAAGTGTCATATTTACCGGCAGCAGCAAAATACTTTCATTCTCAAGATCTGGAATGAAGTCTGCTTTCATCTTCTTCTTCAATGGCTCACAATGGCAAGTACAATGGATACACTATGCCCAGGTGTCAACCCGAAAACATCCTAGACCGGACCGAGAATCGAACTCACCATCTCCGGATTGGCAATCCTACGCCTTTGCTTGCAAGGCTACTGGAGACCCCCTGAAGTCTTCATTTCGTTGGTTGAAATCACCGTAAATGTGAACTTTGCATTCAGGAGGAAAGTGGGAAATAATTCCATCACCATTTTTTAATATGATGATTTTCAAGCTTCACCATCAGTTGCAAAATTGTGAGTTTCACCATCAATATGCGTTTTTACCCACACGCTTAAATTCATTAAATTTGGTAGAATCAATGAGCTACAAAAAAAGTTTTGAGGAAACTGCAATGAGAACACCTCCACCAAACATTGTTTGCACTAAGACGAGATCTCGATCATCTCTAAAAACACTATAATCTCTTCGCTTTTAACGCTTTCTGACCAACTTGTTTCAGTTCCTAAAATAACCGAGAATAAGGAGGGTTTTTTATGTTTTTCGTTCATTTTTAAAGCACTTTTCATGCAATTGAAGTTCTGACAGTATACAAGTACTTCAGTTGCATGTGCGTTTGATCAAGTTTTTGGTAGCTCGTCAATAACACTAGGTACAATTTTCTACGACTTCCTCCAACGAGTGCGTTGAGTTGACATAAACACAATTTATTGGTCAAATTCTGCATCTTCCGACTGCGTAAATTCCTTTAAAAACCCGTATGTTGCTGGGGGCACGAAGAACAGTGATTTGTGAATGAACTCCTTAGTGCCGGTCCAAATGTCCAATTGGGGAGATGATAAACTAACCTGACTAGATTCTGGTGTTTTTTCGTTGAAAATTAAAAAAAAACACTACCAGATAAGTACGCAACCCTTAGCTGGCGGTCAGTTGTCATCGGAAGATCGTTGGAAGCGTTAGTATTGGAACTTGTAAGTTATGAACAGAGGTATTTTCCACGCTCCTTCCCAGATGTCGTCTCACCATTTTGTAGCCAAATACGTACGAAGATTATTAAATTGGGAAATGTAAAGTTTTATAGCATAAATTACAGATATTAGTAGCTATTTCTATCGGAATCCGATGGACATCTGAAATAATATAAAAAAAAAACTTCGAGTAGCAAAACTTTAAGCTTCAATCAGGTTAGTACCTTAAAACCATCAGAAGGGTGGGCCATGAGGAGGAGGAAAGGAAATGGGTCCTGGGGTGCCATATTGCCTGCTTCTATGGAACTTTCCCAACTATGGCCTCAAATGGTTTTTCTTTCACATATTTGGAGCATGCAAACAGACTCAATGTTCAATAGATCTCACTATTTTTTTTAAATCGAAGTCAATTGAAACTGTGCTTGATGGTAAAATTCAGTCAAATTTAAATTAATATCGCATGTTAATTCGCTTGAGTCCTGGTGTTAGGTGGGATGCTAACCAGCCCTGACACGACGGCCCTCCGACGAGACAGGAGGTTTGCGCAGGCCCAATAAGCCGCCTTTAAAAACAACTATTACGAACGACATAGAAGATAATACGACTCGATACAATCGGCAACGACCTAGGCGACGAATAAAGGATCACGATTGGAAGCTTGGAACATGGAACTGCAAGTCACTAAGGCTTCGCAGGTTGCAACAGGATAATCAACGATGAATTACATCCCCGCAACTTCGACGTCGTAGCGCTGCAGGAAATCTGCTGGACAGGACTGAAAGTGTGGAAATGCGGGCATCGAGCGGCTACCTTCTACCAAAGCTGTGGCACCACCAACTAGCTGGGAACCGGCTTCATAGTGCTGGGAAAGAAGCCAACGCGTGATTGGGTGGCAGCCAATCAACGCAAGGATGTGCAAGCGGAGGATAAAAGGCCGTTTTTTCAACTATAGCTATCTTTGTAACTTTGAAAGGATGGAGGAAGCCTACATCAGACTGAAAAGCGAAGCTAAACAGATTGGACTAGTCATCAACACGTCGAAGACGAAGTACATGATAGGAAGAGGTTCAAGAGAGGTCATCAGAAGCCACCCACCACGAGTTTCTATCGGTGGTGACGAAATCGAGGTGGATGAAGAATTCGTGTACTTGGGCTCACTGGTGACCGCCGATAACGATACCAGCAGAGAAATTCGGAGGCGCATAGCGGCTGGAAATCGTACGTACTTTGGACTCCGTACGACGCTCCGATCGAATAGAGTTCGCCGCCGTACCAAACTGACTATCTACAAAACGCTTATAAGACCGGTAGTGCTCTATGGACACGAGACCTGGACGATGCTCGTGGAGGACCAACGCGCACTGTGAGTTTTTGAAAGGAAAGTGTTGCGTACCATCTATGGTGGGGTGCAGATGGCGGACGGTACGTGGAGGAGGCGAATGAACCACGAGTTGCATCAGCTGTTGGGAGAACCATCCATCGTTCACACCGCGAAAATCGGAAGACTGCGGTGGGCCGGGCACGTACCCAGAATGTCGGACAGTAATCCGGTGAAAATGGTTCTCGACAATAATTCGACGGAAACAAGAAGGCGAGGTGCACAGCGGGCAAGGTGGATCGATCAGGTGGAGGACGATTTGCGGACCCTCCGCAGACTGCATGGTTGGCCAAGTGCAGCCATGGACCGAGCTGAATGGAGAAGACTTTTATTCATTATTTATTTAATTCATTTAAACAGTAACACTTTTGTGCAGCACAGGCCACTCCGGCCTTAGTCTGATAATAAATAAATAAAATTCTATCGGAATCCGATGAACATCTGAAATAATATTAAAAAAACTTCGAGTAGCAAAACTTCAAGCTTCAATCAGGTTGGTACCTTAAAACCATCAGAAGAAGGGTAGGCCATGAGAAGGAGGAAAGGAAATGGGTCCTGGGGTGCCATATTGCCTGCTTCTATGGAACTTTCCCAACTATGGCCTCAAATGGTTTTTCTTTCACATATTTGGAGCATGCAAACAGACTCAATGTTCAATAGATCTCACTATTTTTTTTAAATCGAAGTCAATTGAAACTGTGCTTGATGGTAAAATTCAGTCAAATTTAAATTAATATCGCATGTTGAATTTTAAAAACTATTTGATGTGTATAAATGATCTTTGAAAATAATGTCAATGTATATGTCGTATACTAATAGCAAAAGATATTTACATAACGACTTTAATTTCTCAGCTCATCTCTTTGCAGTCCAAATCGATAAATAAGGCAAGCAACTTAAAAGACTTCGCCATAGGACGAATTAATGCGAATATTGAACTACGGTGCAAATGGTAAAGTACAACTGCCGCAACAATAGCAATGCAATCAATATCCACAACCAGTTCGTGCTACCTTAATTGAACGTAAAGCCCCACAAACAGCGATAATATTTTCCAATTACACCCCTTGTCGGACAACTAATCATCCTCTCATTACCATAACAGCGAGGTGCTCGCGCGCGTTACTTTGAATCAATCAACCGCGCTGTCGCCAACCAAACGCGGTGTGGTCCTCTGTTCTCGTGCGCATTACCGACGACCCATTGAAACCCACCACCACCGACCGACGGATTCGCCGCGTGCCCCATTCAGAGTCCCATATCGGCCCAGGCGCGGTGGCGACCGGCGCGCAACATATTTATTAATGGAAATATAAAATGTCAATAATAGCAGGTAATAATGTGGATGATAAATATTTTTCAATCACCCGTACCGGCGGAGCGGCGCTGCTGCAGCGCACCAAATAGCGACGACGACGACGCAACAACACGGTTTTAGCGTTTTCGGTACCGGGGGCTGGGAACTGTGGCAGCTCTCGTCGCTACTCTGATCCGGTCTCTAAGGCATTTGCTTAGCTGCAGTTAGCGATAGGTAGAAGAGTGTCGGCATAAGTATCGTGTACAGCGGTGCATCATTTGTCTAACGTGGCACGGTGCACCGAACGCCCTTTTTCGGTGAGCGTATTGAATGCCTCGTAAATACTACTTTGTTGGGACAGGGTATCCTCAACTACTAAAAGTGTTCAGGACAGATTTGATTATCATCAAATGTCATATTTGCACGTAATATACAAGGTTTACGTTAATTTGATAATAAAGAAAAGTCCTTATAGCATCCCTAAATTACGATGGCTTCTAACAGTTTCATATCAGATGCCATAATTTAACAAAAGAACGTTTTTATAATTAATCATAACTAGTGCTGTAGAACATGGCCTTTTCAGGATGTTAATAGCAACTTGAAGAACGTCAAGTGAAGATAATATTTAGTAGAGAACCCGGAAGAGGCCGCAGGCTTCGTGGAAGGCCGCGTACACGATGGCTTTTTGCAGTTGAAGAGGACCTGAGGGCGCTCAATGTTCAGGGCGACTGGAAGCGATTGGCCCAGGATCGAGTCCAGTGGAGAAGGATACTCCATTCGGCGTAGGTTCATCGAAGAGCTGTAGCCCATCAAGTAATAGCAACATAACAATCAATGGAGAGGTTTTACATAAATCAGAGTGCATGGTTGGAGATAGAATAAGCTATTCCTGGGCGATCTATATTTTTTGTTTCTTCTCTCGAGGCGAGTCGATTCGTTTTATAATGTTTTGGCTGAGATCTCGATAAGCGTTAAAAAGAAACAGCAAATATTTGCAGAAAATCAGCTAATAGAGGTTATTTGTTTTTATCGAATTTTGGTTTATACATTTACTAAGCTACAGGGGTGCCCAATTTTTCCAGTCAGAAGCGAAAGCCTTCGTGTACTGATCCCTCCTGTGTCCCGTTTGATGTACACCGTTCAACTGCTGAAAAAAAATTGCTGGCAGCAAGTTGCATGTGACGGGGAATCGTTTCCTATTGTTTTCTATTGAAAATTGGTCATATCACCTCTAGGTGGTTCGATCAGGGTTTTCATTTCTGTGAATGCAAAGAAAGCCGGTTCAACGTTAAAAATCTAGGGTGAAGTTAACTTATCTTTATGATTCTTGAACGCCACTACATCATGAGCCAATTGCTAAGAGGGTATTAACTACCACATTTTCTCATAGATTTTGAATAATTTAACGATGCACAAACAGTGTCGAAGAATTTTCTAACTGAAGCCAATAAAAGAGTTCGAGCTAGTTAATGTCACAACGATCATATCATTTTCGCCTTTTCGTGAATATCATGTACTTTGCCCAATGCTGAACAAAGTTGTTTCTACTGTAGTGTATGTTCCTGTTTGGACAAACAGCTCCGTATTGTTCTACAATGTTTTGAATATTTCATTTCAAATATCTTCCTAAGATATGGAACAACAGTGATCCAACATTTCTGCAATCTGTCATCTCGCGAAGCCAAGCGAAGTCAGCTGATTCATTTTCCCCCTTGGCTTGGAAACTGATTTTCATTGAGAACCGCTCCGATCTCCGGCAACTAACCGCATCGGCACTATACACCACCGCAGCGACCGACAACACCAGAACTAGCTAAATGATTCAAGTGTTTGCACTAAACGGTCACGGTGAACCATTTTTGCTAGCGTAGTTTGTTGCCCGTGGAACGTGATGCCTTGTGGCGCGATGAGGATTTAATTACGGCGTGTGGTGCCCGGCTCGGTTGTTTTCTATGGAAACGTGTTTTCGGTATCTACATTGTTGTAGGTCGGGTAGGGGCGAGTTTCTGGCAGTGATTCATGACAAAGTCATAAAAAATTACACACGATATTTGCCATTAATTAGCGAATCGATATTTTCGTGAAACATAAATTCGACTAAAAATAGGCCCCGTCAATAATTGATTTAACTACCCTAGCACGGGCGGACTTCGGAGTAGACACACTTGTTGAGTATGCACGCGCGTGCCAAGTTTTTGTTGGTTCGTTTATTGTAGAAGCAGCGACGACGCTGACGACCGGGCGATAATCGTGGGAAACATTGTTGCGTCCATTTGTAATATTTCAATGCAATCACAACTGACAGAAGGAGGCCTAGTCGAGGAAGTTTTTGGCTTCGGTTACGCAAGTTGCTGGCGACAATCTGCAAAGGAATTCAGCTGGGCAAAAGTACCGGTCGGCTTGACTGCTCCGAACACGCCCAGAAGCTCATGCGGACAGACATTTATTATTTGAAGAGGTGTTTGCATGCTTGTTTTGCCACTAAATAAATTTGAAGGAAAACAACAGAAAACTGTCATTCATCTACCGGTAGGTATGTGCGTTGTGTGCCAGGAGTTTGTTGGTGGTCCTCATTGGGGATTCCTCCATAACCTGGTTGTGAAATTGACGAGTTTCATACCTATGCGGGATGACCAGGCGTGGGGAGATGTTGGATTCGGTGCAAAATTTCAGAAATTCAAATTATTCATCAGTGCTTGACAATCAAAGTATAATCGATTATTTAAATGTTGATGATTTGGCATTCAATTTTGGGGTTATTTCGCTTTATGATGCTTTTGTAGATTTTGTGGATTAAACATACGTAGAACATATTCGCATTTTTACAGATCTTGCAGTGACTCCCCAGAAGGAGCGCTGACTGTGTCCATGACGGTCAGAATTGCATCGACAATAGACCCTTCCAGAATTCGAACTGCTCACTTGATAAGCTATCTTCGGTGTTCGCTTCAAGCCTGTGTAGGATTACCCTCTCCTGCAACTTACCAGTTGCAAGCAAATTGGTCTTACGCCTAAGGATCTTCCAGAGGTTTCCCAGGATTCGTCAATAGTTTCTGACCAGTCTCCGCTTCTTCCAACATTATGGGAAGTTACGTACATTCGTCTAGACAACGTTGTAGGCAAATCTTAAACACAGATCAATAAGTGTGAGGAAAAGGTTTGCGTTGCCGTCTGGACTTGCTGTCTTGCCAGTTTCAAGTTTTTTTTGGTAACCATGAGTTTTACTTTTTTTCTGTAGATATAACCCAATCTGATTGTCATGCCGATATCGTGTAGAGTTTTCTACTCTTTCTGTTACTCTCACTCACCTATTTGAATCGTTCGGAGCTCAGATCGGAGGCCGAATATCATACAATATCGAAACTACTAGCTAGTTCGGCACGGGAAATGCTGGACAAAGCGTACAATTGGTCCTTCGCGTACCTCATTCTGATTGATGGACGGCACTTCTCCGACATTATCGACGTCAGGACATATCGTGGCATGTTGATTCAGTGTTATCTGTTTAGATGTAAGCTGAATAAATGAATAATAGTTAGTAAGTTCGTCAGCCACTGACACGATAGGACCTATAAATAATATAGGCTGAACAGCATTGTGTTTCATTAAAACTGTTTATTGAAATCTTCTATGCTCTGAAGTGTTGAGAAGAACCTATTGGTATGCTGTAAATGATCGAAACGAGTATCGTCCGTAAAGTCGGTTTGTGTATAAAGTGAACCCTGCCCAAACACTGTGATTTCGGCAAAATGGAGATTTTCAGCAAAATAATAACAAACAAATGGTCGGGGTTCTGCCAAAATGCACCAAGCGGCTTATTAACTGACTTGTGAATATTTTGATCGTAAAAGTAAAATGGGAATAATTTCATATCAATTCATCTATGTACACATTTGTTGTAGCAGGATCCTTAGTTATGGGGTAATGGGAAATCCAATACGATTTTTAATCAATTTAATCTGCTAAGCGAAAGCTTGGGCTGAAAATGGGCAATTTTTTTGTTGGTGCTTGTTGCGATTTGGCAGAACCCCGGCCTAATATGATAACTTTGTAAAAAAGGTAGAAAATTATTTAAATCACTCCGTCAGCATAATTTTCTGAATCTATGGAAACTATGGCCTGAATTTTTCATGCAGTCTCCCCTCCGTTGTATACGACAAGCGTGCTTTTTTGCTATAGTATTGTACTTTTTACAACGGTGCAGCCCTCAAAGTTTAAGATTATCAACGAAACATACACTGAAATTAATATGTCTACTACAAAGCGTTGGGATTACATATCATTAGTCGATAAGATCTTTGGTGGGTTCAAAAGCTTGACCAAAATTAAACTAAGGGTGTATAAAGTTGCAAATGTCTGGTTACAATTTGTCAATTCTCGGCAAAATTGAGTAATTTTGGACTCCTCTCTCCCCCTCGTAACATTTTTTGTATGGATAATTGATTTTGTGTAAGAACCGTAACGGTTGGTCTGACTCTGTTAGGTTCTGCTAAACCGTAAAGGATCCCGTTGTTCATTATCGGACGAATCTGCTGGCCGTTGGTTTTAATCGCCATTAATGTCCCCTATCGACCAGCCAAGGGTTGACGAATTAAGAAGAAAATATGAAGTACAGTTCTTTTCTATTTAAACAACAAGTTTCTCTAACACATCGTCAACTTAAACTTCAACACATCTATTACACTCAACCCTCTTTTTACGTCACTTATTGGGGGGACGAAAACCGAATGTGACGTAAAAAGAATTTTTGCTAAAATTTTTAGTTTTTCACTTAATTTATTGATAGTGAGGATACTTTCAAATACATTCACTTGCGTCTTATATGAAGTATTGTAAGATCTCTCCAAATCCAGGAGATGTTATAAGATCTCCAAATTGTCCTGGAGTTTGAATCAAATGGTCTACCGAATCAACCAAAGCCTTCATGATGTCCCAAGCCGTGGTATCAACTCAATTATGTCCTCCGAGGATTTGTCTTTCAATTGCGTCTCGAAACAAGACATATGAGGTGTTGTAAGATCTCCAAATTGTCCTGAAGTTTGAATCAAATGGTCCACCGAATCAACCAAGGCTTCCATGATGTCCCCAGTTTCGGTGTCAACCCAATTTTGTCCTCCGATTATTTGTCTTTCACTTCCGTCTTCAATTCTTGCATGTATGAAGTTGTAAGATCTCCTAATTGTCCTGAAGTTTGAATCAAATTTTGTAATGAATCAACCTAGGCTTCCATGGTGCCCCCAGCCGCGGTATCATCCCAATCATGCCCTCCGAGTATTTGTCATTCACTTGCGTCTCAAGTCCAGGTATATGAGATGTTTTAAGATCTCCAAATTGTCCTGGAGTTTGAATCAAATGGTCTACAGAATCAACCAAGGCTTCCACGATGTCCAGAGCCGCGATGTCAACCCAATTTTGTCTTCTGAGTATTAGTCTTTTACTAACGTCTCAAGTCCAGGTATATGAGGTGTTGTAAGATCTCCAAAATGTCCTGGAGTTTGAATCAAATAATCTAATGAATCAACCAAGGCTTCCATGGTGCTCCCAGCCGTGGTATTATCCCAATTATGTCCTCCGATTATTTGTCTTTCACTTACATCTCAAATCCAGGCATATGAGATGTTTTAAGATCTCCAAATTGTTCTGGAGTTTGAATCTAATGGTCTACCGAATCTACTGAGGCTTGCACGATGTCCTCAGCTGCGGTATCATCCCAATCATGCCTTCCGAGTATTTGTCTTTCACTTACGTCTCAAGTCCATGTATATGAGATGTTTTAAGATTTGCAAATTGTCCTGCAGTTTGAATCAAACGGTCTACAGAATCAATCAAGGCTTCCACGATGTCTCCAGCCTCGATGTTAACCCAACTTTATCTACTGAGTATTGGTCTCTTATTAACGTCTCAAATACAGGCATATCGGATATTGTAAGATCTCCTAATTGTCCTGGAGTTTGAATCAAATGGTCTATCGAATCAACCAAAGCCTTCACGATGTCCTAAGCCGTTGTATCAACTCAATTATGTTCTCTGAGTATTTGTTTTTTACTTGCGTCTCAAAACAAGACATATGAGGTGTTGTAAGATCTCCAAATTGTCCTGGAGTTTGAATCAAATGGTCTAATGAATCAACCAAGGCTACCATGGTTCCCCCAACCACGGTGTCAACCCAATTTTGTCTTCTGAGTATTAGTCTTTCACTTGAGTCACAAATTTTAGCATGTAAGATGTTGTAAGATCTTCAAATTGTCCTGGAGTTTGAATCAATGGTCTACCAAATCAACCAAGGCTTTCATGATTTCTTCACTCGCGGTATCAACTCAATTATATTCCCCGAGTGTTTGTCTTTCACTCGTCTCAAATCAAGGCATATGAGGTGTTGTAAGATCTCAAAGTTTTCCTGGAATTTGGATAGTTTGCGAATTGCGTCTCAAATTCTGACATGTAACATGTTTTAAGATCTCCCAATTGTTCTAGAGATTAAATCAAAGGGTCTACCGAATCAAGCAAGGCTTCCATTATGTCCCCGGCCACGAAGTCTAGACTTCAGATATTTCTTCGATGACCTGGAGTGGAATAATTGTTGAATGAGTATCTAATATGGATCTATCGATCAAAATGGGATAAACCATTTAAAAATAATAATCCTGTAGGGCTGCAAACCTCTATAATAAAGATACAAAAAAAAGAAAAAAAAATCCTGTAGACCTAAAGACCAATTACCTGGAATGGAACAATAGTTGAAGAGGTATCCAATTTAGTCCTATGGATCAAAACGGGTATGAGCAAGTTTTTTTTTAAAAAGATAACAGCCTTTTGGTTACGCGTGTTGACCGTAAAGCTTATATTTCAGGGATGGATGATATTCATGGATGATCTGCAATGGAAAAATAGTTGAAGCCGTATTCACTTTGGTTCTATGGATCAAAAAGGGCATGGCCCATATGAATTGACCGAATTTAGTCACAATCAAATTGCTAGAACCATCCCTACAAACATTTTAGTTTTATTCTGATTTTACCGAAGTCATGTAGAGCAAATAATGGTTTTCATGACCGTTATAGAACTAAAAATGTTCCTTGGGATGATTGTCTGACTTGTGCTGCTCAGGTTGTTACTGGGGTTGCTGGGGACATCATGAAGGCCTTGGTTGATTCAGCAAACCATTTGATTCAAGCTCCAGGACAATTTGGAGATCTTAAAACAACTCATATGCCTGGAATTGAAACGCAAGTGAAAGACAAATACCCTGGAAACATAATTGTGCTGATACCACGGCATGGGACATCATGTAAGCCTTGGTTGATCCGGAAGACCATTTAATTCAAACTCCTGGACAATTTGGAGATCTTAAAACATCTCATATGCCTGGATTTGAGACGCAAGTGAAAGTAAAATACTCGGAGGACATAATTGGGTTGATACCGCAGCTATGGACATCATGGAAGCCTTGGTTGATTCGGCAGACCATTTGATTCAAACTCCAGGACGATTTGGAGATCTTACTACATCTCATATGTCCGTATTTGAGACGCAAGTGAAAGAAAATTACTCGGAGGACATAATTGGGTTGATACCGCAGCTATGGACATCATGGAAGCCTTGGTTGATTCGGCAGACTATTTGATTCAAACTCCAGGACGATTTGGAGATCTTACTACATCTTATATGTCTGGATTTGAGACCCAAGTGAAAGACAAATACTCGAAGGACATAATTGGGTTGATACCGTGGCTGAGGATATCATGGAAGCCTTGGTTGATTCGGCAGACCATTTGATTCAAACTTCAGGACGATTTGGAGATCTCACTACACCTCATATGTCTGGATTTGAGACGCAAGTGGAAAAAAATTACTCGGAGGACATAATTGGGTTGATACCGCAGCTTGGGACATCATGGAAGCCTCGGTTGATTTGGCAGAACAATTGATTCAAACTCCAGGACGATTTGGAGACCTTACTACATCTCATATGTCTGGATTTGAGAAGTAAGTGAAAGAAAATTACTCGGAGGACATAATTGGGTTGATACCGCAGCTATGGACATCATGGAAGCCTTGGTTGATTCGGCAGACCATTTGATTCAAACCTCAGGACGATTTGGAGATCTTACAACATCTTATATGTCTGGATTTGAGACGCAAGTGAAAGAAAATTACTCGGAGGACATAATTGGGTTGATACCGCAGCTATGGACATCATGGAAGCCTTGGTTGATTCGGCAGACCATTTGATTCAAACCTCAGGACGATTTGGAGATCTTACAACATCTTATATGTCTGGATTTGAGACGCAGGTGAAAGAAAAATACACGGAGAACATAATTGGGTTAATACCGCAACTATGGACATCATGGAAGCCTTGGTGGATTCGGCAGACTATTCGATTCATACTCCAGGACGATTTAGAGATCTTACTACATCTTATATGTCTGGATTTGAGACCCAAGTGAAAGACAAATACTCGGAAGACATAATTGGGTTGATACCACGGCTGGGGACATCGTGGAAGCCTCGGTTAATTCGGCAGACCATTTGATTCAAACTCCAGGACGATTTGGAGATCTTACTACATCTCATATGTCTGGATTTGAGACCCAAGTGAAAGACAAATACTCGGAGGACATAATTGGGTTGATACCGCGGCTGAGGACATCATGGAATCCTCGGTTGATTCGGCAGACCATTTGATTCAAACTTCAGGACGATTTGGAGATCTTACTACATCTCATATGTCTGGATTTTAGACCCAAGTGAAAGACAAATACTCGGAGGACATAATTGGGTTGATACCGCGGCTGAGGACATTATGGAAGCCTCGGTTGATTCGGCAGACCATTTGATTCAAACTCCAGGACGATTCGGAGATCTTACTACATCTCATATGTCTGGATTTGAGACCCAAGTGAAAGACAAATACTCGGAGGACATAATTGGGTTGATACCGTGGCTTAGGACATCATGGAAGCCTCGGTTGATTCGGCAGACCATTTGATTCAAACTCCAGGACGATTTGGAGATCTTACTACATCTTATATGTCTGAATTTGAGACCCAAGTGAAAGACAAATACTCGGAGGACATAATTGGGTTGATACCGCGGCTGAGGACTTCATGGAATTCTCGGTTGATTCGGCAGACCATTTGATCCAAACTTCTGGACGATTTGGAGGTCTTACTACATCTCATATGTCTGAATTTGAGACCCATGTGAAAGACAAATACTCGGAGGACATAATTTGGTTGATACCGCGGCTGAGGACATCATGGAAGCCTCGGTTGATTCGGCAGTTAATTTGATTCAAACTTCAGGACGATTTGGAGATCTTACTACATCTCATATGTCTGGATTTTAGACCCAAGTGAAAGACAAATACTCGGAGGACATATTTGAGATGAATCCGTGGCTGAGAAGTCTAGGGAATTCTTGGATGACCAGGAAAGGAGGCATATTGAGTTTGGTTTAATAGATCATATAGAGCATGAACCATTAAATAAAAGAGATAATAGCCCTTCGGTTACGCTGGTACACCTCAAAACTCATATTCCAGGGAATTCTTGTATGACCTGGAACGGAATTTGGTTCAATATATCAAATTGGGCATAAACCATTTTTTACCAGAGGTAACAGCTCTTTCGCTACGCTTGTAGACCTTATGTCCTCGGTTACGCGTGTACAGTCCAGGAAATTCTTGGATGACCTGGAACGGAACAATTGTTGAAGGCAAATGGTGTGTATACAAAGCATCTAATTTGTTCTTTAGGTTTCTAAGAGTGCCTTCTTATAGGCTTACTTTTGGATGTCAATAATGTTTCAAATTCTTTTTACGTCACGTGCCGTAAAAAGGAGGCCGTAAAACGAAGTGACGTAAAAAAACTGCCGTAAAAAGAGGGTTGAGTGTATCATAAAGAGCAGCAACATCTAACTGGTACCTGTTTCCTGTTCATCTTCCATCTACGGCAATGTGTCGCACACTACCTGGTACATATTCCAATACTTCGTCTTGATATGCAAGCTTCGCTAATCTCCTCGCTCCTCCTAATACTGATCCACTCGTCCTGAGTTCCTCGTCTCCAAAACAACTCCTGGACCAATATATTGTTCATGCAAATGGTCTTCCATTCGATGTTTGTAGAACAACCGTTTCTGCACATGTGTCCGTACTTTATCCCGAAGCTCCTCCTATATTTTTGCTGACGAGCTCTTGCTGCTGCTGGCAGAAGTATCAGTCAGTAGCCAGCCATGGAGTGAGTGGGTTTCCTTATCTCCAATAGGTTATGGGTCCAATACGCTCCCACTGCGCCTTTTTCCAGCGGGATGTTGCACACAACCTGATATTCCAGTTTAAAATACGTTGCTTCAAAAAACAACGAATGCAAACCCAGCGATTGTCTTAATCCAATAAATATTCCAATTCGAATCCCGGGACAGCTAAAATGGTCGAGAAGTGCAAACTCTACCAGGAAGAATTTGTAAAGGAAATCCTTAGCATTTCCGAGAAAATGTCTAGTGCAAATTCCACAGGAATTGCTGGGCGAATTTCCAACCAAAATCCTGCGGAATGTTCGTAAAATTACGGTGAAATTTTCAGAGTAATTTCGGGGGTAATTTCCAAAGGAAACCGCGGATGCATTTCTATCAGAATTTTTGGAGGACTTCCGGATGAATTTCTTGAAGAATTTCTGGGGCAATTTCCGGGACATCCGATTCCAAGAGTAATGCGGATGAATTTTGGGATAATTTTTCGATAGAATTCTTGGAAGAATTTCCTGAAGAAACCCTGTGAGAATATCTGGAAGGTTCCGGGGAGAATATTTGGAAACACTCCAGGAGTGGGAGAATTTCTGGTAGAATTTCCAAAGGTATTCTTGATTAATTTTAGAAGTAACTTCTGGATAATGCCTGGGAGAACTTCGGAGAAACTTCTGAGGGATTTTTAAGAAGTTTCTAGAAGATTTTCCAAAGCAATTTCTGTAGTAGTTTTCGGAGCAATTTTTGGGGCAATTTTCGAAAGAATTCCAGGAAGATTTTTTAGAGATATTCCTGAGTAAATTAGGGAGGAATATCCGAAAAAAAATCCTTTGTGATTTTCAAAGGAATTCATTAGGAAACACCAGAAGAAATTCTGAGAGGAATTTGCTTTTGAATTTCATAAAAAAAGCATCCGGGGGATTCCTGGGGAGAGCTATGAGGTAATTACCGTATAAGGTCTGGGACAACTGTCCGTCAGAATTGCGGTGATAATTTCCGGACAAACAAAAAAATTAGGGGAATTTTCGGAAGAATTCATGTAGGTATTTTCGGATGTTCTTTCGGGGTGTGAGTAGTTACCGTAGGATTTCGTGGAATAATATCCGGAGGAATCCCTGGGTGACTTTTGAAGCAATTTTTGATAGATTTTCAAGGATTTCTCGGGAAAATTTCTCAAGAAAATCGCAGAGAAGCTCCTGGGGTGGTTTTCGGGGCATTTCTTGATGGAATTTTCGTAGCAATTTTCGGGAATTCCCGGATGATATTTTCACATATAGATTAGCGCCTGGATACGGCAGTAGCGGGTAGGAAACCAACCACTGTATGTGATTCATTCAACGCCGAGGGTATTTTCACTTGGTGCTGGTGCACTATGCCTGATTTTTAGCACTTGAATCCCAACCTAATTCCCAAGCTTGTTATAACTCCACCTGCATATTCTTGCTCATCTGATAAATATTGTCTAAGAAAAAGTTTTGTGCCGTCAGTAGAAAAACGTATTGATGAGTCCCTACCTCAGAGTCTACCTGATTACTGCAAATAACCGCGATCAATGCAAGAGATGGCGTTGATTCAGTGGTATCGCCACTCAGTGACGAGTACCATAAACATGGTGCACGAAGGTTGTTGTCTACACTTTTCACTGCTGCTGCCAACTGAAAGTAATTTTCATCGAAGTAAGCAGTAGGCACAGGCACCAACTTTGGAGGGCGAGGCACTTTTTGCCACCTCAATAATAATCTAAGGGGGTAAAGTATCATTTCGCCTACTCAGATTTTGTTTCAGGCTCTCGAATGGAAGAGTAGGCTGTGCTCGCGAACGGAAGTGTTTAATACCTCATGTCACAGTTTAATTTTTCTCGAATATTTTTCAAATGTAAAAGTATCGGCTGGATGTGCTACGTTCATCAAAGTATTTTACCCCCTAAATTGTGGAAAGATTGAACGGGTACTGAAATGAATTCCCTCAAACATGTGCACTTTACGATTCAATCATATACAGAACTAGGTGGTTGAAATTCAAAAGATTCCCAAAACTTATTAGGGCATCCCGGATCCATAATATATGAAAGTTCAAAACAACTCGAAACATTTCGGGTTCAAAAATTCTCCTTGAAATCCTTCTAGAAGCTCCCCTGCGAACTTCTGGATTCCTCCGGAAAGTTATCCATAAATTCCTATGAAAATCGTTCGAAAATCCTTCTCATGTAATTGTAATTTCTCCTTATCTAGAATCCCCCTACTATTTTTTTTTTAATTCACGAGGAAATTCCTTGAAGATGTCTTTTCTTCTCTCCGAGATTTACTTCTAGATATTTCTTCGGCTATTCTTTCTTCAGGAAGAATCCGGTCTTTCCTTCAGGAATGCATTCGAGAGTTCCGTCAAGAATACATACGGAATTTCTTCCCAAAATTCTACCAGAAGTTTTTTCAAAAATTTATAATGGAAATCCTACGATTTAGCTCCAAAATTTCACTTGTAAATCTATAAGAAATTCCTTCGGAAATTCTTCTAGGAACTTCTCCGGGCATTCCTCTCGGAACTCTTGCTTTAATTCCTCCGGGATTACTTCCAGGAAATTTTCCAGAAATACCTCTAAACATTCAATAGCGAAATCATCTAGCATTAAAATCTGGAATACTTTTCGCAATTACTTCAGAATATCCTTCAAGAAATCCTCTAGAAATATCTTCATGAATTTCTCCTGGAATTCGTCCAAGTATTTTCCCCGAAATTCTTACAGGTATTTTTCGGGAGTTTCTTCAGGTACTTCTGCAGGAATTCCTTCAGGAATTTCTCCGGGAGATTTTCCGCGGAAGTGTACTAGAATTCCTTCCGGACTTCACTGGGATATCTGCCAAGAGTTCGTACGGAAATTTCTTCGGAATAATCCGCAGGGATTTTCTTCAGCAATTCATCTGGGAATACTTTCAGGATTTCATCTGGGAATTTCTGCATTAATTCCTCCTGGTATTTTTCTGGAAATTCCTTCAGATATTTTTTCGGAAATTCCTTTAGGAACTTCTCTGAGAATTATTTCAGGACTTCCATGTGGGAATTCCTCCGGAAGTGCTTGTGGGAGTTCCTCCGGGAGTTCTTCCAGTAGTTTTTCCAAGAAATTCTCCGGTAATATCTCCAGGAACTTCACAGGGAATTTCTGGACGATATTTGGCAGGAATTTTACGGGAAATGGAATTTCGGAAGTTCCTTCAGAAATATTGTTTCTCTTCCTCTAGGGTATTCCACCGGATGTTCCTCTGAAGTTCCACCAGTAGTTCCTTCGGGAATTCAATCAGGCTTTCTTCCAGGAATTCATTTAGCAAATTCTACAATCGACAAATTCCTCCAGAAGTTCCTCGGAGAGTTTCTCTGGGAGTTCTTACGGGAATTCCTCCTTTTAAGAATTCTTCCAGGAGTTCCTCCTGGAATTCTTACGGAAGTTCCTTTGGGAGTTCATCCTAGAATTCTTACGAGAGTTCCTCCAGGATTTCCTCCGGAAATTCTTCCTGTAGTTCTTCAATGAATTCCTCCAGAAGTCCCACCGGCAGTTCCTCCGAGAATTCCTCTGATAATTTCTCCGTAAATTCCTATATAAAATCACCCGGGAGTTCCTCCGGCATTCTCGGAAACAAGAGAATTCATTTTATAGACAAATCTCATCTAGCTGAAACCTTTGTTGGGGTTTGTAGCTGGACCATCATCATCATCAGAGGACCTTCCTGAGGAGCTCGCAGAGAAATTTTCGGAGGAGCTTCTGGTGGAAAATCTATATAAATTCCTGAAGAAGCCTAAATAAATTCCAATTCTGCCGAAATTCCCGAAATGATTTTCAGAGGAACTGCCGATAGAACTACCGGAATAATTCTCGAAGGAAATCCTAGAGAAATTCTTGGTGGAAATTCCGGTGGAACTCCTGCAAGAATTCCAGGAGGAATTTTCGGAGAAACTCCTGGAAAATCTCCCAGTGGAAATCTTGAAGTTTCCTCCGGAATTCTTTCAGGATTTCATTGCGAATTATTCTAGGAATTCCTCCGAAAATTCCATTGTTGATTTCATTTTCGGTATAATTTCTGGATAAATTTCCGGTGGAATTCCCGGAAATTTTTTTTGAAATTTTCACAAGAAATTATTCGAAACAATTCACGGAAAATTGTATGGAATTTACACAAGAAATTCGAAGGTTTTTCGTGAAATTCTCAGGAATCTTTACTGGCAATTCTGCGGAATTTCCACGGAATATTCTTATTCTTCAAAATTATGGGAAACAGCACGAAATTATTTGAATTATTGGAGGAATTCTGCAGAACTTATAAAGAAGTTCGTGAAGATTTTCTTGGAGTAAATAATGGTGGAATTTTCGGATCAATTCGCGGCAAAATTTATGGTGGAATTCCTGAAGACACTGCCGAAAAAGTTGCTGGAGACATTCCTAAAGAATCCCTGATAGAATTTCTGATAGAATGCCAGGAGCAATTGTCGAAAGAATTCCTAGAGAAAGCTTGCATATTGATTTTTCTGCCTATTTCATAATAAATATTATTTCAGAGAGGTTTTTTTTGTTAGAAATTCAGATGTATGGTTCTAGTTTTCTTAAACTTATGGAAGAATGCAGGATTTTTATAATAATTGTTATAGCCGATTTTATATCCTTTCTGAATACTAAGTTCGTTAATATGTTTCTCACTTTATTTAAAAATATCCGATGAGCAATAAATCACGCATTTTTAAATCCATTATTGTTTTAATCATTATTGTTTCGATTTGGTTTGGATTTGGTTTCATGTGTTAATATTCATGTGTTTGTATAAAACTACTATAAAACTACGATTTAGAAGACTAAAAAAGTTCCCACCCCCCAAATCCTGGCTACGCCCATGGTTCCGTAGGTTGAAAACCTAAATTATTTCATACCTGAAAGCGATTTGGCCGAATGCCACTAGGACGAGCAAACCTTTAGGCTAATGTGACCAGCAAGCGTCCTGCGCCTATCTGGATTTTGGCCAAAAAAAAGGGTTTAAAAAAAAGGAAAAATGGGACGTCTGGTCACATTACTTTAGGCTGAAACCCATCTGGCCAAAAATCAGTTGGCTGAATAGGACATTTGGCCGAATAGGACATTTAACCGAAGCGTTAATGAATAAAGCTTCCAATGAATGATTAAATTTGTTATGATTAAATCATTCAACTCTATGATAAAAGATTATGAATAATGATTTATTCATTTTTGACAATTATTATTGATTATGATTAACGATTAAAATAATTTTAGACAATGATTAACGATTATGATTAATGAATAAATCGTTTGGAGTATGATTAATGATTACCAATCGTGATTAAATGTTAACTCACTATGTGTATGATTAATGATTAACGATTGATATGATTAATGATTATGGATAATCAAATTGAATGGTTACATGTCATTTGGCCGAACATGTCATTTTTTGTGTTGTCTATTTGACGGCTAAGATCACGGTCCATCTCGCCTACGAACAAGTCATTTGGCGAAACAGATTGTTTGTCTGAAAAGGTCATTTGGTCAAATAGGTCAAAATAGACGTCTCACTTCTCAATCCTCATTTTGCACTTCTCATTGTAAAAATTGAGAAACGCGAAGTGAGTACTGTGATGTCTTACTTCTCACTTCATGCTTTTCACTTTTCACAGTGAAGAATAAGAAGTGAGACGTCTTACTTCTCACTCCTCATTTCTCACTTCTCCTTCAGAAGTTGGTCGTCTCACTACTTACCTCGCGCTTCTCACTTTTTACAGTGAGAAGTATGCGATGATCAGTATCAGTTTCAAATGAATTACTTCTAGCATTTTTGAGAAGTCGTTTAAAACTTTCTTCCTATCCTTTCCCGTGCTAATTTTCTGAATGCGCGACATTCTGCTTCTTCTTTTTCTTGCAACGCCAAATCGCCAATTTCCAGATGAACGGCATTCATGTTAACAAACTAAACCTTGCTGCTATTGACGGGCCAATATGGCAACACATTAATCTCAGATGGGGTCGATTTCAGATTCAGTTATGCGGTGACTGACCGGCTGGAGGCAGTGCCCCCACAGATCAAATTCACGTGAACAAAGAATAACATTAACGGGTTGGTTGAGTAACGAATAGGGGTGAATTATTCATTAACAAAACGGGAGTTTTCAGTGCAATGACGTGATTTTTTCTATTTATATTTTGCATAAAATATTCTTTTCAGCGTATACTGACGAAAAGGTAGGTGTCGATCCGAACTGAACCAAGGGATAGATTTTCACATTCTTAGAGAACCCCAAATTAACTCACCTAGTAGTGATACCGCCTTTTTCGCTTGTTTGGCTCAAAACGAAATTTCAAAATTTTTGAACGCAATGGCTTATCGTAATCAAATACAATAGTGATCAACAAAACTGACAACCAGTCAATTACGACTTGTTGAGAGAAAATTGGGGATAACTGTATGAAAAGTTGACTCATTTTACCTTATCTGTTTATATTCACAAATACATAAGCATACATAACACACGCGGACGGGATGACATTTGTTTAGTTCTTCGATCTGAGTCGATTGGAACAAAACATTTTGGGCCTCTGGTACTCATTAAGAAGTAATCCCAATTGAATTCTCAAGATTCTTTCCATAATTTTATCATTTTCAGGGAACCCGGGACCCCATCTTCTTTTTCTTCTTCTTCTGCATTGCCCACTGGGACATTGCCGCCTCGCAGCTTAGTGTTCATTAAGCATTTACACAGTTATTAACTGCGAGGTTTCTAAGCCAAGTTACCATTTCTGCATTCGTATATCATGAGGCTAGCACGATGATACTTTTATGCCCAGCCACCCTCAGCATGGTCTTGCTTTGTAGCCGCGCATCTTACCGCACGGCTAAGGAGGGCTCCGAAATCCCAGGACCCCAGGACTCAAATGAAATTTTTGAAAATGCAATGAATGCAAACACTGTGGATGTCATATTTAAAAAAAATCTTTGGTAAGAGTTTTCCAAACGTAGTAGTGATTAAAACGAATCAATTTTAGATTTATTCAGCGCAAACGCTAAAGCGCATTTTTTTTGCAATAGTACAATCAACTGCAATTGAACAGTAATTAGCAAAATCAACTCGTGAAGCATGTTGCCATTCATTAGAAACGATAGCAACATTGTAGTACGCTTTATTTATAGATACAGCCGTTCCGTAAATAGATGAAGTGTTTTTGACCCACCCCACACGACACCGGCTTCGACCGACGACTATTCTAGACAGGATTGCACTCTGAACGTGGAATGTGAGCTTCGTTGAAATGTGGTACCCATTTAGCGAAAGACGTAGAAAAGACAAGCGCGTGGACATTCGATATACGTTTCAAGTGCTCGTGTAAGTCCGGTATTACAAGCGCTCGTGGGGGATGGTTGTATTTTGCGAGGGACCTGAGCTGAGTTCAACGACTGGAATCAAATCATTTTGCTTAATCCGTATATCATAGAAACAATGAATGTAGTCAGTGGCGTAGCCACGGGGGTGGTTTTGCCCCCCCCCCCCCCCAGAGACAAAATTTTTAGATAAATTCGAAGAAAAAATGTTCAGAAACCCCCCTACCCCCACCAATTTTCTGGCTACGCCACTGAATGTAATTAATCTTTCAATAGTCATATCTAAGCTTTGCGTAAAAAAAACTATTGTTAATGCATGGTGATGGTGCCGTGCATATAGAAAATAATGTTTGGTCGTAACTGCCCATAGTGCCAGAACGTTATTTTTAAATGGAAGCTATGAGACAGGATTCATTTTTGTAATTTGATTATTATTTTTAAATCCAGATTAAATTTTGCAGGATGGCTTGAAGAGGCATTGTTTTTGTTTTGTTTTAAATTTGATAACCTGAATAGCTACGGGTTTGATAACCTAGATTGGAACTAGCGTCCTAATAGCGGCCTGGTCCGAGGCTAAGCCTCAGAGTTTCGTGTTTTGGGAGGAGTGTCATACATTGTCGAATGCCTTCTCAACATCGAGTATGGCCATGACGAATGTTTTTGAGACAAACTTGTTCCGTCTGAGGAATTTGGTAACTCTGGTCAGTTGGTGTACGGTTGATTGACCATGTCGAAGACCAAACTGTTCCTCGAGCAAGATATTGTGGTGTTCGGCAGACTCGAATAGACGGTAGTAAATTGCTTTTCAACCAGCTTGGATAACCCTGAAAGAAGGCTGATGGGACGATAACTTTTGGGGGAGGAAGGATCCTTCCCAGGCTTACGGATGGGTATGACTTTCGTTGACTTCCAGGACGATGGAAAGTAGCTGAGTCGGAGACACTGATTGAATATCATTCTTCCGCTATCCGATACCCTTCCGGTAACCTTTTGTGAATATCGCTTCGCCAGGGACATGGATATGGACAACATTTTGACTGCACCCCGAAAGGAAGAGTCCATTCCCGTTTGTGACGTTGTGCATCGCACAGATGCACCGCGTCATGCTGGGCTCTGGCATGGTGGACCTCTTTTCCCGAGCAACTCGTGGGACCAAAATGGAAAACCAAGTCAATTATTCAATTGGTGGTAGTAGTGTAGGCGACAACCCCTTCGCAAGAGATGGGTTGTTCAGGTCTCCGCCTAGGAGGCCAGAGGCAATAGTCGGCAGCTCAGTGCGCAGCGCCAGCGTGGGTCACTCAACCTTCCTCTCGGCTAGAAAAACGCCGGTAGGGGTTATTGACGGCCCATGGCTTGTGGAGGCGATGAACCGCAAACGCGATGGGCTTTCGGCCTTCGAGGTGGCGACGGAACAGCTGGACGCCATCATCGACTTTGCGTCATCGAAGCATAATATCAGCAAGGACCTCAAGAGGAGCTTGCAGAAACTTCGAAAGTCGATGCTGAACGCCAAGCTGGAGAGGGCGGTCGGGACGGCCAAGTGTAAACCCGTGAAATCGGTGGAGTCGAGGTCTACCCAGACTGAGGCCCAAGGATTCGCGGACTCAGGCAAGGTCGAATCGACCGAAGGCGTGCCAGCGAAGACGGTGGTACCAAAGTCTACCCAGACTGAGGCTCAAGTATTTGCGGGTACGTCGGGGGTGACTGCTCCAACGGATCAGACACAAAAACGGGGGAGACAGTCTCCAGGGGATGAGCTCCCTGGGGGCCGCTCCAAAACGCGGAGGGTTACTACCCCGAACAAGGGTAGTGGGGCTGGGAAGCTGAACCCCGGTCAGGTACCTCCAAAACCGGGGGAGGAAGGACCTGGAAAGGTCCGTCCACTCAGGCAAGACGGTGGTAAGGGGTTACGGCAGGCCGGAAGTTCTCAGCCGCACCAGACCAGGGAAATAGAGGGGAATGACGCCTCCTGGACCCTGGTCAAGAACAAGAGGAAACCGAAGACGTTCAGGGCCGAAAAGAAGGCCCAGGCGAATGAGGGTAGCAAGAAGTCTAGGGTAGGCGCCAATCGCTCCAGGGGGGCGATGCCCTAGTCATCACGGCGGACGAGGCTAAGTACTCGGATGTTTTGAAGGCGATGAGGAGTGACGTCAAGCTCGGTGAACTCGGCGCCGACGTACGTCGAATAAGACGTACCCGGATGGGTGAGATGATACTCGAGCTGAAGCGGGGCGTCTCGCAAAAGGGCGCCGCCTACAAGAAGTTGGCGGAGGAGGTCCTAGGCGAGACGGTCAAGGTGAGGGCAATCACGACGGAGGTGAATCTAAGGGTTAAAGACCTGGACGAGATCACTGAAGTCGAAGAGCTCGTCACGGCACTGCGGCGACAGTGTGAAGTGGAGACGCCCACCGCAGCCGTTCGGCTACGGAAAGGTCCGGCAGGGACGCAGGTAGCATTGGTTCGGCTATCTGCAGCGGACGCCTCCAAGGTAGTCAAGTTAGGGAGCGTCAAGGTGGGATGATCGGTATGCCCTGTGCGCATATACGAGCAACCCGAAGTTTGCTTCAAGTGCCTGGAACCGGGGCACAAGCAATGGGACTGCAAAGGCCCTGACAAAAGCAATCTCTGCCGACGCTGCGGATTGGAGGGACATAAGGCACAATGCTGCACGAACCCTCCCAATTGTTTGATTTGTTCCAGCAAAGCTGTGAACAGCAAGCACCCCATGGGGGGTTCAATGTGCCCGGCGTTTAAGCGTGCTGCAAAATCAAAGTGCAGGTAACGCAGCTGGCTTGCTCCAGCCTCCCTCGGTGATCCCTAACCCCGCACTTCCTGGTCAACCCAGGATGTCTGTTGAACAGATTCCCCCTCCATTGTTTAGGAAGAAAAAAAAAAAAAGACCCTGAACTGAACAAATTCGGTCGAGAGTTATTCTGCTTTCTGGGGGAACAACGTAAGGAGAAGAATCCATCCAGTGACCCTATGCATGAGCGGACTAGTTATTCGATTCGTTTCAGGCTAGCGCTGTCTATCAAACGATGCACACCTTCACAATTTGCACACTTTGGGTTGGCTGCAGTGTCTTGATTACATTCTTCAGCTGAATACGATCCGCAACAATAATTGCACCTGGAAGATAGGTAATAGTACCATGGCCAAAATGGCAGTGTGGTTAGCGACGTCAATCGTTTAGACGCATGTGCTATGGAGTGTGGGTTCGATTCCCGCCCCGGTAAGGAGGAAACTTTTCGTGATCGAAAAATTCTCCACTGGTCCACTGGGTGTTATAAGTCCGTTATCTAATGCTAGGTGTTAAGTGTTCAGTCTGTACGACCTCTGGTCGAAGACGGTTTTCCTGTCTTTTAAAAATGGAGGCAATTTTGGCAATGGGTAACGTCGTTCTTTCGTTGGCGGTACTTGTTCCATCGTACCGCTATGCCATCAATTGTCTTGATCTCTTGAAATTTTTGAATGCTGTTATACGGTCTAGTCGTGTTTCCGCTTTGATTCGATCCTTTATGAACCTGGACTATTTGAGCGGCCCGCCAAGAACTATTTTTACTGGACATGCATTCATTCGACCATGGGTGTAAAACTCGGTTTCCGATTCAATCAATAATTGCCTCTACTTTTTCATAGTCCTTCACCTTACCGAGAGGAAAGTTTCGTACCGATTCGGGTCATCTGGGACACCAAATTGTAGATCACCAAAAGGTTGACTCCCCACAACAAACGAAGCGGTGGAATTTTCTGCTTGATAGGGGTCTCATGAACAGCTGCCTTAACAAAAACCTCGGTGGAAACGATTGAAGCCGAGGTGTGTAAAACAATATCCAGCTTTCCACGTTAGCCATAATGGCGGCTGCCATAAAGAATTCTGACAGTAACTGCTTCCGACGCTGAACTGCATGCGACGCTTGTAGTAGTAGCTTAGCAACCATTCCACATTGTTTATTTATTTTTACGAAAATGGTAACGAAACGAAAAAATCTGGAAGAACAATTTCGTAACAAGCATTTCTGAATAAGAGCCTGTTTATTACATCAATAATAATTTAATCTTTCTTTATTATAGGTCGACGTAATTTTCCCAGATAACTTTGCGCTGTCTGGCTGAAACAAACAATGTTAAACTTCAATATAAGATGAATGAAATACAATTTTCAAATCTATCTGCCCTGCATAAGAAAATCGCAACGATACTAAAGGAAAAATACAGTGGTTTAAATAAGTTTCAGTAGTATAAGGGTTTCAGTTTGAATAACACGGAGATATTCACCCCGCTGTACATTGTGCTTGTAACCCATACGATATGATTCTCGGTTAAAAGACTCCCAAGAGGTTTTTCAAGTTTACCAAATTAAATAATGTTTTACAGATTAGTGATACATTCTAGCGCACATCGTATAAGCATGAAAAGTATTCGTGTAAGAGAAATAGATTTGCAATCGATTTAACAATTCGTAGGTGTTTTACTTTACATCTATTTTTTTTTAAATAAAGATTTTTATGAAATGCCTGGTTAGTCATATTTGTCACCTATGCATAGCGTTTCTCTGCTAACTTATGGTCATCATTTTTCGGGCTTATGAAAAGTCATCAATGCTAAGCTTATCTTAGAGCACCCGTGGAGTACATAATACCAAGGAATTGATGCAGCAGGAATTTACGATGGAGGTATTTTACTCTAACCCTACAGTAACGCATGTTGAGATCCGCTTTCCGAGTCTGATTTTCGGAGAAAGCAACTTGCATTTATTACCTCTCGTAAACGTAGCTCAACGTAGACCCATGTTGTAAAATATAGCTGAAAATATACTGCTGGGTGCATATGTCCGTGTTACTTGAGCCGGAGTACCTCAGCCATATTCTTATCCGACTACTGAAACTAATATAATTCACTACACTGTGCTGTACCATTAGTACCTGAGACGTTAGTACCATTGCGTATTAGTTTCCTTTGTGCAGATAGGACATTCCAGTCAAATTGTGCTGTGGAGAATTACGTCAAGCTGAAATACAGAAATAATGAATGTGTTGATCATATCTGAAAATAGTTTTTAATTAAGAAATGCTTGTTACGAATTTGTTTTTCCAGATTTTTACGTTTCGTGACAATTTTTTAGGGAATAAATAAACAATGTGAAATGGTTACTAAGCTACAACAAGCGTCGGAAGCAGGTCAGCGTCGGAAGCAGTTACTGTCAGATTTCTTTATGGCAGCAGCCATTATGGCGAACGTGGAAAGCTGGATACACATTAGGCCCAGCCAGCCCAGCCAGTGAACTATTTGGCTGGCTGTCATTTTCCGACCTCCTGAGGCATTCCACGGGGGCATGTCAGTCGATCCTGAGCGACCATTTCGAAAATATTTGAAACTCTGCACAGTTTTTCAATTTCATCTAAATCGTCATTTTTCGATATCAAATCTTCATATTGAGTCACGACTAACTTTTCAAAAGGGTGTATGTGAAAATGGTTCAAAAATATTTAAAAAGCTGCACAGCAAAAACGGAATGTTCGATTGTTATGATTTTTTCAGCAAAGTTAGACAACTAAATGGTGATTCTTAAGAAAATGTGCACAGTAAAAAAAAATTTTTTTGCCTTTAAAAATATCATTTTGTCACAAAACTCAAATATCTCAAAACCCTATCTTTTTCGAACGTAATTTTTTAGGAAAACGGTCCATTATATTAGCTATCTACCATAAAAATTTGGTGATGGTAAACTAATAAACAAAAAGTTATGACATTTCAAACATTTCACAATTTTCACATTTAGTAAAAAAATTTTTTCTGTGTAAGTTATTTCGAGAATTGCAGTTTGATGCAGATTTTATTGTTAAGGGACGTGATTTAAACAAGTTGTTTTCATGATATTTTGATTTAATTATTCATAGCATCTATAAGAAACTTAGACACGATCCAGTGTTGTGATCAAAAGTATTGATAGTGTCATAATTTTCATGGCACGTGACTGGCGAAAAATTCTTTTAATAGTGTTGAAACCTGTTGATAATAACGTTGATAGAAACATATCAGAAATGTTATTTTTAAGACAAAAGCTGCAAAATCAAAGATTTATATACACGTGTACGTCTATAGTTTACCTGCAAAAATATACCTCTTAGAGAATAGACTTTATGATCGGGAGGAAACGGGTATCTTCAACAACAACAAATGCATGATAGGTACATACCATGACAATGCTCACGAAAAAGCAAAAAATTACTACTACTAAGGTTGTTAAAGATCTTATAGTAATTTTTTCTTCAGTCAAGCAAATGACACCAAACTAGTCAGTAAAAACTTAAAAGTGATTTTGTTTATTGAAATATTACGAACAACATGAGTAGCCGCTTTCTCAACTGTTGTAGGCCGTTTGATGGAAAAAAGTGTTCAAAAGAGTTACGAAATCTCACCGAAAGCACCATAGATAAACTGAAAGCGACTGGTTATGCTCCAATGTCCACATTGAATACAAATTTACGCATTTGCACGTCCTGCCGTCTAAACGTTGACAAAAGAGCAATCTGTATATTATCGGTTGAGCAGAGCGCAGGAAGTTCGAAAACGACAGCAACTGAGGAATTGCCAGATGTATCGACAACAACTGAGGAATTACCAGAAGTATTAAGTGCTGAGAGCCTTGCCACCGTACCATCAGCGAAATCTGTTTCAACAAATCAATCGGAAGATGAGTGTATCCAAAAGGTCAACATCGAACGCTTTAACGAGGGCATAGCTGGGATAAAAGTGACTCCGATTAAATGGAGTAAGATGGACTACGTTTATTACCCGGAGAAAAATACCGTGAAATAAACGAAGCTGTACGAAGAAACCTCTTCAAATTAGGACCTGATGATGTGGAAAATACAGACTACGATGAGGTAATTATAAATATGAAGGAAAGGTTCTCGAATGCAGCCACGACAAGGAAAGAAAAATTATTGATTTTGTCGATGCTGCCAAGTTCGTGGTCTATTCAGGATGCCATTGATGAGTTCAAAACCAATAGAAATACAGTAAAAGAGGCAAAACAATTGAAGAATAACTGTCTTTCAACCAAAAATACTAGGTCTAGTACTGCATTAACAGATGAGACAAAAGAAATAGTAGTTCAATATTTTGAAGATGATGAAGTAAGTCGAGCTATGCCTGGTCAAAAAGATTATGTATCAGTAAAAAGATGGAAAGCGTCAAGCAATCCAAAAACGATTAATGATGACGACTTTGAAAGAAGCGTACACACGCTTCAAGGAAATTCACGATAATATTAAAATAGGTTTTTCCTCATTTGCAAGCCTTCGGCCAAGGCAATGTAAGCTTCTTTCCAATTCAGGAACACATAATGTGTGTGTGCACAACCCATGAGAATATTAATCTTATTTTACATAGTTTGAAAAGAATCAATTTAACAAAGGATATTAAAATGTTAACTGGTAGTCTTTTGTGTGAAAATACAACATCAAATTGCTATCTACGATCTTGTTCGGATTGTCCAGATTCTTCATCATTGGAAAATACTTTATTCGCTGAGTTTGAAGAAAAATATATTGATCAGTTATCATTTGAGCAATGGGTGACCACGGATAGGTGTGACATAGAAACTATTGTAAAACCTGTAGATGAGTTTGTGTCATATTTTTGCTTGAAATTAGAAAGTTTAATCCCTCACGATTTCATTAAAACAGAACAATCCAGCTTTTTAAAAATACGAAAAATACATTTACAAAATGGTGAATTTTTAGTCATTTGTGATTTTTCTGAAAATTACAGCTTTGTATTGCAAGATGAAGTGCAGTCCCATCACTGGAACGTACAACAAGCTACAATTCATCCATTCGTTATTTATTTTAATGGAAGTACGCAAATTGAACACTTAAGTTTTATTATAATTTCCGAAGATTTAAGACACGATTCAGTATCCGTAAACTTGTTCATTGAAAAATGATTAACTTTTTACGCGTTGATAAGCATAAAGAAGTCAAAAGATATATTTCATGTCTGATGGAGCAGCGTCGCAGTACAAAAATCGTAAGAATTTTTCGAGCCTATGTCAATTTAAATCAATGTACGGAATTGATGCAGAATGGCATTTTTTGCTACATCACATGGCAAAGGTCCTTGTGATGCTATTGAGGAACAATAAAGCGCATGGCCACAAGAGCAAGTTTAGCCAAAGAACGTGAGCATCCAATTAAAACTGCGAAAGAACTTTTTGATTGGGCAAATCGTAGAAAAGAAAAAGATTTAACCAAATTATCATTTTGTTTTACTACTACTGAAGAGTACGAAATAAAGGCTTCAGAGCTCAGCGAGCAATTTAATAACGCGAAAACGATCCAAGGAACCCAAAAATTTCACTGTTTCATTCCATTGTCGGAAAATAAATTAAAGCAAAACTATACTCAAACTGTGCTGATAATAATTCAAAAGTGTTCGATATTTTAAAAAATTTGAATAAAAATAAATAAAAAATAAGTATTAATAAACTGTTTTCATGATATCATAACCCATACCAAAATTCAAACCCAAAACTCTTAGAGTTTCTATAACAACATTGTGTAACTGCCACATTTAATTTAATACTTAGGATAATATTAATTCATTTTTATTTATTTATACATATAATATTTATACATATAATATACATAATATCGATGAATACATAAATATGGAATATCATACAAACAACTTGTTTAACTCACGCAAGGCCCTTAACAATAAAATCAGCATCAAACTGCGATTCTTGAAAAAAAAAATACACGGAAATTTTTTTTTTGTTTACTATTTGTGAAAATTGTGAAATGTTTGAAATGTCATAACTTTTTTGTTTATTAGTTTACCATCACCAAATTTTTATGGTAGATAGCTAATATAATGGACCGTTTTCCCTAAAAAAATTACGTTCGAAAAAAGATAGGGTTTTGAGGTATTTGAGTTTTTGTGACAAAAATGATATTTTTAAAGGCAAAAAAAATTGTTTTTTACTGTGCACATTTTCTTAAGAATCACCATTTAGTTGTCTAACTTTGCTGAAAAAATCATAACAATCGACCATTCCGTTTTTGCTGTGCAGCTTTTTAAATATTTTTGAACCATTTTCACATACACCCTTTTGAAAAGTTAGTCGTGACTCAATATGAAGATTTGATATCGAAAAATGACGATTTAGATGAAATTGAAAAACTGTGCAAAGTTTCAACTCAATAGAAAATCATGAATTAAAAATTTTCTTAAATTTTGATGCTGTTGCTTGGAATTGCTCTCCTCTCAAATACCTCTGCTCTGCTCTGCTATTGCGAACTTGAAAAACCAACGTATTTTAATCATATTTTTTAGTTCATCAAATCCGTTATCTAGCTTTTGAAACAGTGACCCATTGTCACTCCCGATGACGGTACTTACAAAAAGAGAAGAAAAATCGTGTGAGACATGATTGCCGGCACGCGCTCGACAATGTTTAGCATTTATACGGTCATATTACCTACAAAGTAACACAACGTTCGACTACTCCACTCTAATCGGTGCCCCACAACCGACCGTCGCACATGGGAGTAAATAAAGTCAATTCGTGGTCAACATAATGCATTCGGGTTTCTAAACCAAACTAAGTTTACCAATTTTAACATTTGTGTATCATAAGCTTAGCACATTAATACTCTCATGCAGCATGGGATTTGCAAAATTTACAACCTGAAGATTTCCTAGACAATACCGAAAATTGGTCCCAGCTTCGGCATACCTTTGCAATTGATGTAGCTTTCCTTGATATGAAGCTCAACAAAGGTTTTTAACTTATTTTGATCTTTAGTGATACCTAAACATTCAGGTTCATTCTGCTTGAATATTCTTAATTAATAATCTGCCTGGAAAACCTGTCATACCTTTGATCAAACAAATCTTCTGACATTTATGTCAACTGATATGTTATGATACAGATTCGTATGACCGTATGACCAGCATTTAGGCCATAAACAACGGAATGTATCTTTTAGCCAGTTTTTCACTCTTATTACTCCTTAGTGCATTGCGTCGGCATAAAATTCCCATTCCTTATACGGTGTTAAACACTAGATCCGGTCCGCATCTCATCAGCGATCGATTTTGTCGTACCACAAAGCGTGAGAGATCCATGAGCTTTCAAGTAACGCGCGTGTGTGCTCCACACCCCGCTCCTTGATCGCCTGGCTGCAACTAATTAGAACCTATCAGAAGCGCGGTTCGGTAATGCGTCAAAGTCATACTCAGTCCACCACCGCCGCGCCACCGCACGCCCGCCGCACAGCAACCGACAACGAGCGCGCCAAAGAGAGCTGAACCGATTGCGACTCGCCAGTGCGCTACAATGTTGATGACTTCGCGTGATCTCCAGATCAATCAACCGCCACGAGTGAAGCGTCTCCGATAACCCCCTTCCCTGCTTTTCGTTTCTCTTCTCGTGGCGCTGCACTGCGCAGTATTCAATCAAGATGCTGGTCAGAATGGTTTCGTTATGTGATTTCTTACTCGATGGCTTTGAAGTTAAGAAGCTATTCAAGACATTCTTAGTCCGCATTCGACCCATTGTCATCCGATGGCAAAGTTCGGCTGTTTTTTCGGCCTCTCGCTAATCGATTCCAGCTTTTACGACTTTCAAGATTATATGTAGATTCGATGTGGGGTTTAGCAGTGATTTATTTCTTATTTACAATGTTTCAGGATCCATGCCGGTATAGGCAGATATATTTCATGACACAAGCTGTCATAATAATCCACAGCTTTCAAAGTCAATTTTGGTCTTGAAATCGTTTATTAAAATCACTATGCGAGGGCAAATCGAACTGGCGGAGACCGTGGTAGGCAAAGTCAAAGGCGGTCTTTGGTCTGTGAGCCACCACAGCCGTTGATCAATTTGCGCAACGATGATGAGTGTGTATTGGATTTCATGAACGAATGACGCGCTCGTGTCACCACCTCTTCCCCATTAATTCCCCCCTAGGTTCGCTTGAACACCAGCCAGCGCCGTAACTCAAGAAAAATGAAGAAAAACAAGAGAACATTGCCGCTGCCACCAAAACCAGAAATTTGCAGTAGGTACCGTCGATGATGCCGCCGCGCCACCATGGTAGATGCCGTAGATAACGATCTGACTGTGTAGCAGAGACTCGGTTGGGTCCGTCTGCGCGAGGAGGGCGGAAGATGAAGTGTGCTGAATTTATGACTGTTTTACACACGTGCCATCTCGACGATGGAGTGGACGCGCGGAATTGAAGTAGCGGCTCATGACAGCTACGAGTAATGGGTGAAGAGTTCAACGATTCTGCCCGGTTGGCAACTCTAATCACGGGGTGATATTGATGCAAGCGTTAGTATGACGTTTGTTGGTTAATTCATGTGCTGCATGTTTTATTATTTGTATATATTTTTGGGGCAATAATCAGCTCCGGTAAAAGTCAGTGATTTTTCGTTGATTGTTTGTAAGTTTTTTAGGTTTTGATTACCATCAACTATGAGCTAAAGTAATTTTTGTATCTTGACTTAACATTGTGCCATAATAGAGGTAAAATTCTTTTTAACATAATATGGACAAAAAAATAATGTATAATTTTCCACACGAGGAATTTCACTTCTCAAACATGAGGTTCTTCACCAACTAGATTGTTGAATAGTTGAAGCCAATCATTTAAACTTGAGGGGCCGTACACTCATTACGTAAGCAATTTTAAGGGCTTTCCTACCCTCTATGTAGGATTTTTTTTCAAATGAATGTTTGTTTTTTATTTATATGGTGCGTAAGAAATCGACAGACCCCTCCCCCATCCCCCATATGTGCTTTCGTCATATGTGTACGATCCATAAGGTGGAATGCGATAGAATCTAATTTCAAAATAATCTCACGGTTTAAGAATTGCAAATGTTAAAAATCTCTGTGGAATGCGTTAAATATAATTATCAAATATTGACTTCGACTGTAGTGTTGATTTTTTAGATTTTTCGGCTAAGCAGTCTGGTTTATTAGAACAAATTTTTAAATTTTGTCTTGTGCGTTGGACGAAATTTGAAAATTTGTTCTAATAAACCATAAAAAAATATAATTATCAAATATTGATCGAGTATTAATTAAGGATGTTTTTACCAACGCTGAGTGATGACTACCCATCACCATACTTTATTTCGCCAAGAGTTAACATAAGGGAACTAGGTTTAAAATGCGCCAGTCAGCTAACACGAGCCACTGCATTTTATGGGTTAATAGGCAAAATTAATTTACAAAACCGATGGCAATTGACGCCCAAACATGTTGTTAGATCAACAAATTAAAAATAATGGTCAAGACATCTAGTATAAAAATTTAAAAAAATAAATTAGTATTTTTCCGTCTTTCGATAGAATTTAAGCGCCAGTTCCCTTAAGGTTTTATCACTAGATAAAAACATTTTTTCAGTAACCTTTGCATATGTATGGAAAAAACTAATTTGTAAAGACTGTCCCAAGTTACTGAAAAGATGGAGAGAAAAAGTGTGAAATGTTGTCAAAACAGATTCAATGGATACGGGGAAATCGTTATTAGCGGGTTATGGAACAACTTCTCGCAGCTCTTGTATAATTGGTAATACGTCCATGTACCTCATGGAATAGTGTGGGTTCAAGTCCCACCGGCTGCCGAATCTACTTTTCGTAATATCTCATGAAAACACCTTAGGGGCTATCCATAAACCACGTAGACTCTGGAGAGGGGTAGTGGCTTCGAAAAAGTCTACGTTAGTCTAAGAAGGGGGAAGGGGGGGGGGTGTTACCTTAAGTCTGTGTAGACTTATTTTATTTTATTTTTGTTTTGGATCAGCTTTGTGTGAAGTTCATTTGTTTGTTTAGGATGTAAAAGTAAAAGCCTAAGTAAAAGTCTTAAAACGGCTTAAAACTATAATGGATTTCACCAGGAAGTTCTTTTGTGTTGAGCTGGAAGTGGTCCAAAGTATTCTACAAAAATTTTCGATTTTTTTCCGAACTTCCACTTAGATTTTATTGCAGACTCTACTGGAATGTCTTTTGATTTTTGGCAGAAGTTTCCTAGGAAACCACAAGTGATTCTTTAGAATTTTCTTGGGAAGTTATATCGTATTTCAACGGAAAATTCTTTGGAAATCTTTGCATTTTGTATTTTAGACATTCTTTGGAACTTGCAAGGAAATTTTCCAAAATTTCCGCGAGAAACCCTTTATAATTTCACTAGAGATTTTCTGGGAAGTACTGGGTATTTTTCTTGATTTCACGGCAATTTTTCGAGTTATCATTGTTAAATTCGAAGATTTGCTTGGAGGGCGCATATTGACCGTCCTTTCCCTACTTACAATTAAAAGTCATGAAACTACCTCCTCTCCACCGGTTCATAGAATAAGGATCTCCAAGGTCGTATGGAGTGATACATGTCATAAGCTTTTTGCAATCCTGTTAGGGTCACTGCTAGTGTGAGTAGGACAATGGATTATCATTTTTCAGCGGATGAAGAACTTGAAGGAAGACCAAAACAATAATAAGAACTAACGACTAATCTGGTTTCAAGATACTTTTTTGTTTGGTGAGGAAACTCCAGAATGTCGAGGCTTAAAGGCTTCTTTTATAGGCCCGGGGAAAATGCACAAATATAGAATTAGAATCATTTTTTATTTACGCGGGCTAAGGCCGGAGTGGCGTGTTTAACTTGGTCCATGGCTGCACGTCACCAGCTACATAGACTGCGGAGTCTTGTGAACGATGGATGGTTCTCCCAACAGCTGTTGTTCCAGTCAACACAAAATCGTATATGATACAACATAAGATGTTAAAGTGGTGGCGATATACGTACATATTGTATGGAGAATAACGTATATCGCCTCCACTTTCGCATCTTATGTGACATTATACGATCTTGTGTTGACTGGGGTGGCTCGTGGTTCATTCACCTCCTCCATGTACCATCTTCCATCTACACCCCGCCATTGATAGTTTGCTTCCCGATGTATTACTTGGAACTAGGGCTTCTCAAAACGCGAACGGTGAAATATTTTTCTTTGAATTCGGACAATCTACTTTCCGAAACTCGAATAACTTGCTGCTTATCACTCCGATAATTTGCTTCACAAAACCCGTACAGTTTCCTTCCCGAAACTTGGATAATTTGCTTCTTGGAACGGGGAGAAATCCTTTTCGGAACTCGTACAATTTCGATTTCGGAGCTAGGTCAATCTGTTTCCCGGAGATCAAACAATTTGCTTTTCGAAACACGGACAATTTTTTTCTCGTTTCTTGAAAATCAGACATCTTGCGGAACAACAGAAAACTTGCTGCTAGAAATACGGACAATTTGCCTCACGGATCCAACAATTTACTTCTTGGGATTCTGTAACCTGTTTGCTTCACGAATCTCGGTGAATTTCCTTCTCTTAACGTAGATAATTTGATTCTCAAAATTCAAAACGATGCTTTGACTGAGTCATGGGGGCGTTCAAAAATGATGTCACAGGTTTTAGGGTGGGGGTCTTAGATTTTGTGACAGTATATGTACTAGGTGTACGAAAAAGCGTGACAGAGTGGGGAAGGGAGTTCTGGAAATCCCAAAAAGTAGTGAACGTCATATATGAATCACCCCATGGGTCTCTGGATAAGTATTGGCGACGCCAGAGCTCTGGTAATGATGGGACACCAGCATTTTGGCGTAATTGGTTCATTTATAATTCGGCGTCAGTATAGTAAGCACTACAATTGGGGGCGTATTCAGTCAAGCGGTAAAGCGATAAGGCAATTTCAAATATTACGGAATTTGTATTGCATTTTATCGTATATAACAGCGGTTTTCAACCTGGGGTACATGTACCCCTGGGGATACCTTGGCTGGCCTCAGGGGGAACCTCGGACAATAATGCGTAATGGCGGATGTATTACAATTCCTCCTGTCAAAAGGCTCGGAAGCCTCCTTTCAAGAGGCTCGGAAGC
This sequence comes from Armigeres subalbatus, assembly GCF_024139115.2. NCBI lineage: Eukaryota > Metazoa > Arthropoda > Insecta > Diptera > Culicidae > Armigeres > Armigeres subalbatus. The sequence goes on along the minus strand of NC_085140.1, from coordinate 190,281,162 downwards.
CTCCTTTCAAGAGGCTCGGAAGCCTCCTTTCAAGAGGCTCGGAAGCCTCCTTTCAAGAGGCTCGGAAGCCTCCTTTCAAGAGGCTCGGAAGCCTCCTTCAAGAGGGCCTCGAAGCCTCCTTTCAAGAGGCCCTGGAAGCCTCCTTCAAGAGGCCTCAGGCCTCCTTTCAGGCGGCTCGGATGCCTCCTTCAAGAGGCCTGGAAGCCTCCTTTCAAGAGGCCCAGCCTCCTTCAAGAGGCCTCAGAAGCCTCCTTTCAAGAGGCCTGGAAGCCTCCTTCAAGAGGCTCAGAAGCCTCCTTTCAAGAGGCTCAGAAGCCTCCTTTCAAGAGGCTCAGAAGCCTCCTTCAAGAGGCCCGGAAGCCTCCTTCAAGAGGCTCAGAAGCCTCCTTTCAAGAGGCCTCAGCCTCCTTTCAAGAGGCTCAGAGCCTCCTTTCAAGAGAGGCTCAGAAGCCTCCTTTCAAGAGGCCCAGCCTCCTTTCAAGAGGCCTGGAAGCCTCCTTTCAAGAGGCCTCAAGCCTCCTTCAAGAGGCCTGGAAGCCTCCTTCAAGAGGCCTGGAAGCCTCCTTTCAAGAGGCCTCAGCCTCCTTCAAGAGGCCCGGAAGCCTCCTTCAAGAGGCTCAAGCCTCCTTCAAGAGGCTCAGAAGCCTCCTTCAAGAGGCCTGGAAGCCTCCTTTCAAGAGGCTCAAGCCTCCTTCAAGAGGCTCCAGCCTCCTTTCAAGAGGCTCGGAAGCCTCCTTTCAAGAGGCCTGGAAGCCTCCTTCAAGAGGCTCAGAAGCCTCCTTTCAAGAGGCCTCAGAGCCTCCTTTCAAGAGGCCTCCAGAAGCCTCCTTTCAAGAGGCTCAGAGCCTCCTTTCAAGAGGCCTGGAAGCCTCCTTTCAAGAGGCTCAGGAAGCCTCCTTTCAAGAGGCCTCGAAGCCTCCTTTCAAGAGGCCTGGAAGCCCTTTCAAGAGGCCTCAGAAGCCTCCTTTCAAGAGGCTCAGAAGCCTCCTTCAAGAGGCCTGGAAGCCTCCTTCAAGAGGCTCAAGCCTCCTTCAAGAGAGCTCAGAAGCCTCCTTTCAAGAGGCTCAGAAGCCTCCTTTCAAGAGAGCTCAGAAGCCTCCTTTCAAGAGGCTCAGAGCCTCCTTTCAAGAGGCCTCAGAAGCCTCCTTCAAGAGGGCCTCAGCCTCCTTTCAAGAGGCTCAGAAGCCTCCTTCAAGAGGCCTCAGGCCTCCTTCAAGAGGCCCGGAAGCCTCCCTTCAAGAGGCCTGGAAGCCTCCTTCAAGAGGCTCAGCCTCCTTTCAAGAGGCTCGGAAGCCTCCTTTCAAGAGGCTCAGCCTCCTTTCAAGAGGCCTGGAAGCCTCCTTTCAAGAGCCCCGGAAGCCTCCTTTCAAGAGGCTCAGCCTCCCTTTCAAGAGGCCCGGAAGCCTCCTTTCAAGAGGCCTGGAAGCCTCCTTTCAAGAGGCCCGGAAGCCTCCTTTCAAGAGGCCTGGAAGCCTCCTTTCAAGAGGCCTGGAAGCCTCCTTTCAAGAGGCTCAAAGCCTCCTTTCAAGAGGCTCAGAAGCCTCCTTTCAAGAGGGCCCTCAAGCCTCCCTTCAAGAGGCTCAGAAGCCTCCTTTCAAGAGACTCAGGCCTCCTTTCAAGAGGCCTCAAGCCTCCTTTCAAGAGGCCCCAGCCTCCTTTCAAGAGGCCCGGAAGCCTCCCTTCAAGAGGCCTGGAAGCCTCCTTCAAGAGGCTCAGAAGCCTCCTTTCAAGAGGCCCTCAGAAGCCTCCTTTCAAGAGGCTCAGAAGCCTCCTTTCAAGAGGCCTGGAAGCCTCCTTTCAAGAGGCCTCAGAGCCTCCTTCAAGAGGCCTGGAAGCCTCCTTTCAAGAGGCCTGGAAGCCTCCTTTCAAGAGGCCCAGAAGCCTCCTTTCAAGAGGCTCCAGCCTCCCTTCAAGAGGCCTGGAAGCCTCCTTTCAAGAGGCCCAAGCCTCCTTTCAAGAGGCTCAGCCTCCTTTAAGAGGCCTCAAGCCTCCGTTCAAGAGGCTCAGGCCTCCTTTCAAGAGGCCCAGAAGCCTCCTTTCAAGAGGCTCAGAGCCTCCTTTCAAGAGGCCTCAAGCCTCCTTTCAAGAGGGCTCGGAAGCCTCCTTCAAGAGGCCTCAGAAGCCTCCTTTCAAGAGGCCTCGGAAGCCTCCTTTCAAGAGGCTCAAGCCTCCTTCAAGAGGCTCAAGCCTCCTTTCAAGAGGCCTGGAAGCCTCCTTTCAAGAGGCCTCAAGCCTCCTTTCAAGAGGCCTGGAAGCCTCCTTCAAGAGGCCTCAAGCCTCCTTTCAAGAGGCCTGGAAGCCTCCTTCAAGAGGCTCAGAAGCCTCCTTTCAAGAGGCCTGGAAGCCTCCTTTCAAGAGGCTCAGCCTCCTTCAAGAGGCCCAAGCCTCCTTTCAAGAGGCCTCAGAAGCCTCCTTCAAGAGGCCTGGAAGCCTCCTTCAAGAGGCCTGGAAGCCTCCTTCAAGAGCTCAGGAAGCCTCCTTTCAAGAGCTCAGAAGCCTCCTTTAAGAGGCCTGGAAGCCTCCTTCAAGAGGGCCTCAGCCTCCTTCAAGAGGCTCAGAGCCTCCTTTCAAGAGGCCTCAGAGCCTCCTTCAAGAGGCCTGGAAGCCTCCTTCAAGAGGCCTGGAAGCCTCCTTTCAAGAGGCCTGGAAGCCTCCTTTCAAGAGGCTCAAGCCTCCTTTCAAGAGGCTCGGAAGCCTCCTTTCAAGAGGCCTCAAGCCTCCTTTCAAGAGGCTCAAGCCTCCTTTCAAGAGGCCCAAGCCTTCTTTCAAGCGACTCAGGAAGCCTTCTTTCAAGCGGCTCAGAGCCTTCTTTCAAGAGGCTCAGGAAGCCTCCTTTCAAGAGGCCTGGAAGCCTCCTTCAAGAGGCTCAGCCTCCTTTCAAGAGGCCTGGAAGCCTCCTTTCAGGCGGCTCGAAGCCTCCTTTAAGAGGCTCTCAAGCCTCCTTCAAGAGGCTCAAGCCTCCTTTCAAGAGGCCTGGAAGCCTCCTATCAAGAGGCTCAGAAGCCTCCCTATCAAGAGGCTCGAAGCCTCCTATCAAGAGGCCTCAAGCCTCCTTTCAAGAGGCCTGGAAGCCTCCTTTCAAGCGGCTAAGCCTCCTTTCAAGAGGCCTGGAAGCCTCCTTTCAAGCGGCCTGGAAGCCTCCTTTCAAGAGGCTCGGAAGCCTCCTTTCAAGAGGCTCGGAAGCCTCCTTTCAAGAGGCTCGGAAGCCTCCTTTCAAGAGGCTCGGAAGCCTCCTTTCAAGAGGCTCGGAAGCCTCCTTTCAAGAGGCTCGGAAGCCTCCTTTCAAGAGGCTCGGAAGCCTCCCTTCAAGAGGCACCGAAAGAAATTCCTAAAGCAATTTCCGAAGGTAGGTACTGAAAAAAATGCTTAAAGAAGGATCGAATTTTCGAAGGAATATTAAGAAACTTCTGGATTTATCTCCGATGCAATTTTCGGAGGATTTTCAGAAGAAATCCAAAGACCTTCCGAAAGAATTATTGGTGGAATGTCCAAAGAAATTCTTGCCTAAATTTAAGACTGCCGGGAATCCTTAGGAAATTTTCTTAAGAATTTCTTTGGAAAATTCTTCGGAGATACCTATGGAAAATCCTTCGAAAATTCTATTCCAGAAATCCTTGGAAAGACCTAACTAGCTTCGGAAATACCTTGCGAATTTTCTGTTAAATCTAAAATGCTATAAATAGACGAAAAATACAAGAAATCTGATCTAACTATTACGCTGATTCCATCATCTGAGGCATCTGATTAGGTTCGACATCCATAATAGTCAATAAACCCAGGTTAAGGGTATATCGCAAGCTATCGTAAATATTTTCCCACGCGCATCACTTGCTCGCCCATTTAGCACCTTCGCCCACCCTCACAGCAAACTACTGGACAAGGCTGTCACGCTCGTCATCAGCGTCAGTATATTCTGCGCTGCCGTCAATGTTCCGAGAACTTTCGGAGCCGCCGACGAGTGCAACGAAGTGTCACTCACTATCGCTGTTATGGAGCCCGTGCTGTTGATGGCGCGTGCAACTATGCCATGTTTGATTTTCAGATAAGAGCTTTATTAATGCAACGTTTCACTTTTTTTCGCTATATTCTTAGTTGCATGACGCATTATCCGATTGAGCGGAGGCATACATTGTAGGTACCGTGAATCGGGTTGGCTTTTATAATACGCGTTTGTTCTGGGGAATTGGATTCAACGACGTTATATTTCAACGATAATAAGAAGAGATTGTTCAAATACAATTCCAACCGTTTAGATAATTTGACACTCGTTATGCAAAGTCGCTGAAAGTGTCTTTTCACATTATTACTGCAAAGTCACCCCGCAAATTGGTACATCATTGTGTGTACCGATGCACAACCATCAATCCATACCGGTCGACACGAAACTTGCCCCACTTATCTCTCTGGCTGGTGGCGCAGGACGTTGCTGATGTGTGCAAATTAACGATCGACACGAAGCATCAATGTCACGTGCCGCACGCCGGAAGTTTGTAATTAGAGGCGGATCGCTATTTCTGTCGGAGGAACGGGATTCGTTTTTCGCATCACATTGTTGCAAACGTAATGACACCGAATCCATGTGCAGCAATAAGGTGAAATAGTGAAAATCTTTGGACACAGTTGATAAGGCTTTTATTTGTTTCATTATTACATTTAAAAAGGACGGTAAAGAAACATAAAAATGTACAAAGAGATTTTTGGAGATATGTAGGAAGGAACAGTCTCATCCAGAAGAGTAGTTAGTTCCAAATTATGAATTGATTTTGAATTACCAAACTTCATGTAAAGTATTCTGCGTTTCCAATTCGTCAGTGGCGACTGCTGACATTTGAATGATGATTCTAAGATAAAGTAAATAGTCGAAGGAATTTTGACATTAAGGCTCAAATTACCGTCATTCAGGCATCGACGAGAAAGACAGCCACGTGCTCGTACCACCCCCCATTAATAAAACCACCCATCGAGGAGAAAAAGCAGTCTCCACCTGGATGAGGGAATTTAGTTTTAAAACAAAAATACTTCCCCCATCCAGCTGGAGACTGGTTTTTCTCTTCGGTCGGTTATTTTATTACTGGGGGGGGGTGGTACGAGCACGTGGCTGTCTTTCTCGTCAATGACTGGATGACGGTAATTTGAGCCTTAAGAATTCAACATTTAATACTTTGTCACAAAAAGTTTGACTGTTCTTTTGATAAGAAAAAGATTCTACGCGATGCAAACCTTCAATTAGAGGTATCTTCTTAAAAATCGAGCTTTAGTCGATCGCTATTATTGATAGTAGGTAGTAGTAAGATCGTAGTTAACATGAACTTTGGTTTATGTATTGAATTCATTATCACCCTATCACTAAAATGTAAATATTTTGTTACTATTCTTAACACCAAGTATCTTTCTATTTGCGGCATAAATCCGTATGTAATTCTCTATTTCGTTCGCCAAGGACGTTTGATGCCATCCAGTTCTGGTGATTAATAGCAGGATATAAATTCCATTAAATTGATTAAACCAATCTATTCTGATCATTGAACTATGTGTTTACGCACGCTTATGACGTATAAGCCAATGAAAACAGGTTGATAGGCAAACCAGAGGATAAATTCCAACCACCAAACTAACAAATTAGCTGGACGCAACCTGTTCGTTAGTAGCTTGATGGCTATTACTCAGTAAACCAGATTAACCCGGTAGCTAACTTGTACATGCGAGTGCACTTTCATGAATGGATTTTTTGTTGGTAATCGTTTATAGTGAATTACCAAGATCAAACAACTTGTGACAATGCGGAAGAAATCCAAGAATCAAGGATGTTTAGCATATGCAGTACTGAAGCAGATTTAGTATATCGAATATTGAAACAGCTTGCTATTGAATTCACTAATAATAACAGAAAGATAAACACAATCAGTACATGAAGAATGTGAAGCATATAGTTTCATAAATCTTTAGGGTGTTTAGATCTTTATCTGTATGTTTTTCAATGTGCTGTACAAATACTGCTGTTCTTCATTTGTGAGATCACACTGGCGTCTGCTACGTCAGAATGGAAGTCAGTGTAGAAAAGGGGAGGATATGATGATGCAATCACTCGTCCACTGCAAGGCGAATATACTCCTGCACTTACCACGAGTTCATGCGGATTTTATTGTGATTTTTGGGTAAGGTTCTAGGATCAGAGGCACGTTCTGGTTAACTAGCTGCCAATGTTAACGAGGAAAGCAAGCGATGGATTTTTAATTGGATGTAGTGTAACAAGCTTTTTCGTTTATTTCCAATTCTAGCAGTTACTGCTAGAATAGACAAGAAAAATTTATAGCTGACAGCAATAAAACGGTATGGAAGTCCATTTCCCGTTCTGGCGAATGCTAGAATATGAGAATCATACAGAAAGACAAAATAATAAAAATGGAACGAGCCACGATCTTCTGCTTATAAAGAGTCCATTCCGAAATGCCCCAGGTAAAAGACGAATTTAGTACAATTCCATTTAATTCCACCACCTCGTACTACTTTTACATATACGTATTTCGACCTCAACTGTAAATCCGTCTTCAGTGTCTCATGTACGAGCCACTGAAGTCATCTACGAGACACTGAAGACGGTCTTACAGTTGAGGTCGAAAGACGTATATGTAAAAGTAATACGAGGTGGTGGAATTTCATGGAATTGTACTAATCTTGTCTTATGACAGTGAAAACATTCCACTAAAAATAGTTGAATAATTTTCTTGAGTTCTGCTTCATGCTGATGATAGAATTTCCAGTCAAATTGACATTTGTATCTTTGTTCACAAAAGCAGATAAATCGTGTTTATCGTTCTGCATGCTGAAGCAACTTTCTGCCGTCGCCAAAAAATTGTGATCTGCGCTTTGAAGAAAGTTCGTCTCAGCTAAACCTTCTCTAGAGTAAAATGATGATTCTAAAAAGAACCGCTTTATTTTCAATATTACAATCACGAAGAGAAAAAACTGATGAACTGACGCCAGTGGGTGATTTTCCAGTGAAACAATTTGTGAACATCTTTCTTGAAAATCAGAAAATCTCAATTTTTGCAGTGTCTTTCTGCCGTCTTGGAACATTAGTGACGTGCGATAATGATGTTACCCGCGAGGTGAAAAGGCGTATTGCAGCTGCAAATAGGGCTTATTACGGCTTATTACTTCGTAACCAGCTTAAGTCCCGTAGTCTACAAACGAAAACAAAACTCGCGCTGTATACTACACTGATTCTTCCGGTGGCTTTATACGGCCATGAAACATGGACGTTATAGGAGGCTGATCGGAGAGCTTTCGGAGTGTTTGATCGTAAGGTGCTGCGAACAATACTCGGCGGTAAACAGGAGAACGGTATCTGGTGGCGTTGCATGAATCACGAATTGTACCAGGTGTATAAAGGGCTGGATATTATTAAGCTTATACAACACGGCAGACTACGGTGGGCTGATCACGTTGTTCGTATGCCGGAAGAACGTCAAGCGAAGATAATATTTAGTAGACAACCCAGAAGAAGCCGCAGGCTTAGTGGAAGGCCGCGTACGCGATGACTTTTTGCAGTCGAAGAGGACCTGAGGGCACTCAATGTTCAGGGCGACTGGAAGCGATTGGCCCAGGATCGAGTCCAGTGGAGAAGAATACTCTATTCTCAAGCATCTTTCTGCCGTCGCCAAGTGATTATGATTTATACTTTGAAGAAAATTCGTCTCGGTAAAACCTTCTCTTGCGTTAAATGATGATTCTGAAGATAATCGCTTTGTGATCAATAGTGCGCCTTTCCAATCACGAACAGAAAGAAACTGTGGAGTTTGATCCGTTAATATGCAAGCGGAAGTCTCCAGGAAAACTTTTTACCTTCGACGGTGCAGCACATGTGACTGACATCCACGTGCACACATCCACTGCCACACAGAAACCAAATTCAATATCTTGAAAAAAAATTTCACATGACTCTGACGTCAATCAATAATTTGCTGCTGAAACACAATAGACACCACCCATGCAAATGAATTCTCGCAATGTTTCTCTCCAACGAGCATTTGCGCTACTACTGACGCAGTAGAAGCATAAGTACTAGAAAGCTAGTGGCGCTGTAGCAATTTTCAGTATATTTACAAAATACCCATAAACAAGCTATCTTTGACCATGTATTATGCATCATTGCAATTGAATACTGGCAAGCCAGTTTTCGCGACCGATCGTCAGGACAACCGGAGCAAAACACCAAACAATCGGCAGTGGAAAGGCAGAAAGAAAGGTGGCAGCGACTATGGCTGCTACGGCAGCTGTAGCGAGCAACAGCAGCAAGGCTCAGAAAAACGTCGTCTAAGGCGACCTTACATTTACAAAGTGTTATAGTAGGTCCACCAGGAAACTGGTGTCTCGTCGAGGGCGATAAGCATCGTGAACAGCTTCATAAACGACATCTTCGAGCGTATCGCGGCTGGGGCTGTCCATAAACCACGTAGACTCTTGAGGGGGAGGAGGTGTTTTGAAGTCTACGAAGGGGGAAGGGGGGGTTACCAAAAGTCTACGTAGACTTTTTATTTTTTTAAACGATTTATACAGCAGCTTTGTGCGAAGTTCACTCGTTTGATTTTTTTAGGATTTTCCGTTTTTTTCTCCATAAAAATGTAATGAATTTCACTGAAGTAAAAGTCATGGATTTCACCAGGAAATTCTTCTGTGTTGAACAGGAAAATTCTCCAAAGTATTCTATGAAAACATTCGAAAAATTTCAAAATCTTCACTTGGATTTTATTGCAGATTCTACTAGATTTTTCTTATTGTCGGCAGACACTTCTTTGGAAACTATGGAAATTAAATTATGTCGTACTTCAACGGTTTTTTTTTAATTTACAAAAAAAAAACATTTTGGAACATCCAAGAAAAAGTCTTTGGAATATCCAAAATACATTCTTTGGAACTTGTAAAGGGGATTCTCCGAAATTTCCGTGAGAAAACCTGCAAAATATCCACTGGAGATTTTCTGAGAAGTCCCCGGAATTTTTTTTTTAATTTAGGAAATTCTTCGAAATTCCCATGTATTATCCGTAAATTTCGGCAAAAAATCGGCAGTTCTAATGCAAATTCTTTGGAATTATCGATGGAAAATCTCTGGTATTTCTAAATAAATTGTTGAAAACTTCCACGAGAAATTATTTGAATTCCCCACCAAAAACTGTTTGAGTTTCCACAACAAAAAATTGTTTGAAGTTTTTGTAAAAAAGCCTTTGTAATTTTCATGAAAATTTATTCGATTTTTTACGAGAAATTTTCAAAAATTTTAACTAAAATTCTCCATAATTTCCACCGAATATTATTCTGAAAATTCTTTGCAAGAAAAAAATTGCGAGATGAATTTAAAAAATAGCGTAGGAAAACAATTCCCAAATTTCAACAGGAAATATATCGGAATGTCCGTTTAAACTTTAAATTACCTCGGGAAATAATTCTACATTTTAACGGAGAAACTTTTGAAATTTAGAAGAATATTCTTGGGATTTCAACAGATGATTATTCTGCGGGATATTGCATGAAATTTTCAAGAAAAGCATCGAAATTATCACGGAGAGCTATAGCTATATATTTGGAGTATTACCTGGAAGCTTTCAAGGTTATCAATTGGGAAATTTTTACGAAATTTCCACGCAAAAATTATTGGAATGTAAACTTGACATTCTCGGAATTTCAACTCAAAATTTCTCGAAATTCTGAAAATTCTTCGGTTTTCACAAATTTGAACCGGCGTTCAGAATTATAGGACAGATGCGCGATAGATTTTAAGCAGTGGCGCGCCGATGCAAAAGTGTCGGCGATGGTGGCGCACACCTCTAGGAGGAATCGAATGCAACAGAAATTAAATTACTTGGCTTTGAAATTTGATTTCCGGAGCTATGCCTTTCAAAATGATTTTTGTTTTGTTGGATTTTGTTCAGTCTGATTTAGTTATGTTTGAAATTCGAGTTTTATTGTAGGTAATGTTCACATGGAAATGGATTTGAATAGCTGAATTGCTTGAAATGTGGTTGATTTCCATATTTTTCCAATCACATATGATGTTTTGTAAAATTTGGAAAAGTCTTCGTAGACTTCAAGGGGAGGGAGGAGGGGTTTCGGAAAAGCCTACGAAAGTCTACTAGGGGGGACGGGGGGGTTTGAAAAGGTGAAATTTCGGTCTACGTGGTTTGTGGACAGCCCCTACTGGCGCACTACAACAAACGCTCAACGATCAGCCACGATATTCAGACAGCCGTCCACCTTCTGCTGTCGGGTGAGCTGACCAAGCACGCCATCTTGACCGATCCTTTTCAGGGCCCAGCCATGCTCACAGAAGAGAGGGATTTTCGTACCACGCACGCAGAAAATCAGAATTTTGAAAAAAAAATCCACTTCACTGCTACTGATGCCAACGTCAGCCACTCGTTGATATATCGCTGAAACAAGATAGACGCCATCCATGCGAATACATTTTTGCTGCGTCTCCATCCGACGAGCGCTTTTACTGCTACCAACATTCTGCTGTCACTAGAGGCCTGAAAGAAAAACGCGGATAGGTATGTGCCGCCAATCAAAAGATATTTTAGTTACCAGATAAAGATTGTCGCTGTCCGGAACATCTTTTGCTGGCGAGGATAGGGGATCTAAATGTCAATGAAGAAAAAATACCACGGGGATGACAAGCTACGCCATCTTTGTCACATCTTTTCTGAATCACCAATACGAGTGCACTGCGAATGCAACATAAACAATTGTGAGGGTGAAAATGATATAAAACGAACAAAGGCATAGACAGTACTTTGTGCAACTAGCAAAATAATTGAGCAAATAAGTTAAACATTCTTAAGTTTGAAGCGTGGAATCAAGTGTAAAATTGTTTAATTGATAATTCGGTCATTTTTTCTATTTTCTCATGATTGTATCTTGTTGCATTATTGAGTGGTATGGGCGTTTTAAATCATATTCTGTAAAAACGTAAAAATTCAAAAGTCACGCACATACTATTGCAAAATAAATCCGTATTGGGGTAATTTATCCCCCAACAAAAAAACGAATAAACAAACCTGTCAAAATCCATAGTAAAAAAATTGGATGTCGCTCCTCTGAAAAATACATACGATTTGACAGTTAGGTACCACACATGTTTCGGACAGCAGAACAAAGGGAACCGAAGCGACAATCTTTATCTGGTAACTAAAATATCTTTTCGCCAATCGAACCGTCAAAAAACAGCAGCCAATCGAGCAGGAGACCTGTCAAGTAGCCAAAATGTTGGCTCAAATACTGAAAACGGCCAAATTCGATTTTATGCCTTTTTTAAATAAACAAAATTGAATGTGTTTGGACACATAAAATAGCGGATTGTGAGATTTTTTTTATCCACATAAACCATTTCTTCCTTTTCATGTGTTGTTCTTTGATGAAGAAGATTGAATGCAGTGTTGGCAGAGTCATATTTTCTATCCGCGTTTATCTTATTCAGGCCTCTAGCCGTCGCTAAGCGGTTACGATTTGCACTTTGAAGAAAACCTTTCTCGGCTTTACCTTCTTTTGTATAAAATGGTGTTTCTGTAAAGAACCGATTTTCATTCCGCAATGCGCCTTTCTAATTACTAGCAGCAACCAACCTGTCCGAACTTTCTGTAAAAAAATCACTTGACTGCTACTGTTGTCCGATGCCCACTCGATGACCTTCCGGAAAGACGCAACTCCTATGCTCCATTGATTGGTTACCTGAGCAGTTAAGATTATTCTGGTCTATTACGGAGCAGCAACTGCGACAGTTACTGTCATCAAGCTTAAGCTCAAAGGAATTTATATTAACAGGTATTTTCATGGAAAATTCCTTCAGAAGTCGAGAAATTTCTAGAAATCGCTTTTTAAGAAAGGCTTTATTCTGGTTTACCTAGTGTCTTTCCCGAAATAACGTAAAATGCCCAATAGTGGACCCCTAGTAGCGAAATGTTGCTCTTCCGGGCATAATGAGTGGAAATTTGCAAAATATTAACTTTGCGTGATATCTAATATCAAGCTCTGCATCTCCTCTTTACGATACATACATAGAACACTCAAATACTCGACGTTATTCTTCGAAATTAACATTTTAAAGTCGGACTGAATTTGCCCTATAGTAGACCCCCTGGGGGTCCATAATAGGAAATTGCTTCCCTATAGTCGACACTTCATTTGATTTTCATGTTTCGTTTCGGGACGTTCTTCTTCCCTATTATGGACCCCCCTAAATTTTCCTATAATGGACACTCTCGTGTTCATTTTTTTATAGAATTGTAAAAAAATCATCTAATTTTACTTTCCATAGCATTTTCAATGCATGTTATCAAATCATAGGACTGTAAGGTAGGTTCTCCCGATGGAATTTCATAGCAAAATGTTTCTATTGTGCTGTAATAATGAAAAAATGGCTGGAGGGTCCACTATTGGTTGAGGGTCCACTATTGGGCACTTTACCCTAATGCTTGTAATGAGAATACATATACAATCTTATTCAAGAAATCTACATTCAGTTCAGATATGAGTTGATAGAAAAATAAATTCTGGATCGGCCTTCATGGGAAGCGCTTATTCCAGTTTCTAAATAAATTCAACCATTTATTATTGTCTTTATTTAAAAGGCTTTCAGCCCTTGGCTGGCTCACCTCTATATACAACCATGTAAATTGTATAAAGTTATTGTAAGTGCATCTTGGAGCCGAGTACAAGCATCACCAATAATCAGAATATATTTGACTAAATAGGCTTATAGTAATCAGTTCCTAATTTATAATTCAATCATACGGTCGATTTTAATCGATTTCAAAATATCCCTAATTTATTGCGATTGTAGCTACCCCCTCCGCAGTCTAATTTTGATAGAATTTTCAAAACAAGTGCGTACGTTCAACATAGGGTTTGTGGCAGTTAATACTTCCGCGTGCTGTACCGGATGTAGTGCTTTTCGATGACTCCTACAAATTTAAACCGTTATGAGATACTGTGTACCAGGTAGGTTTTGAACAGCCAGCGGCAAGCCCATGAAAAACAATCAAAACAATGGCATAATGGCATTTTTGCGTTTAATTTCTGAATGAAAATTGCTCATCGAACCTAATATCCCAAAAGTATTTGAGCAATCCATAGAAGTAAGTCTACTAATTTGTTAGCTGGAAATTATGATTGACAAAGCATTGCAACATAAGACGTGTGCTTATTCTGATGCGATATTTATCGCTTTGGACAGGATATACAAATATTTATCAATACCTTATCCAATCTAGAAAATAACCCCAGGTACGATACTCCATAACAGCTCACAAAGCCGCAAATCCTGTCCAAGAGAGTGACAAATAGGTTCAATGATAACGACATTTGACACTCCAATTACAGTAATGTGGCGCGATGCTTATTTACCTTCCAGCGCAATGTTCCAACCCCCCCGGCTCGCAAAGGGACCGTCGCGATCGGCCGATCAACCTCTCGCGCTCGAACCGCTCCACCCTTTGTTTATTTTAACTATTAGCGAGCACTAAATAATATCGAGCGGACCTCGGCCCGGCCGGGCCGGACTGCACACACAGTAATCATGTTCGAAGCTGTTTATTTACCCATCGCCGCAACCGATAAAGTAGATTTGTCCAACCGTTCCGCGTGCCTACGGTGAGTGGCCGTCGCGACCGGCTTAAGATACCCCGCCAGTCTTTCGTCGAGCCACCGCGCGCGCGCTCAAACCACACGCACCGCACCGGGAGGGAGGAAAGAATAATAAAGAGCGGATAATATTTACCCATGGCGTTAGACTGTAACCGCGTGGTGGCAGTCAGTACCAACAACGACGATCGAGTGCATCCGCTGCCGTTGGTTGGTGGGAAGAAGGTGGGTGCGTTGGTAGCCGGCACTTGTGTGTGCACCCAGTCCCGATCGATCAGTGCTCGTTAGAGGTATGCGGTATGAATAATGTTTGTGCTCGAGCTGGCAAAAAGGATTTTGAGAGTAATGCTTGCCATAAGAAGAAGCTAGAGAGCTTGTAATATAACTAAGACTGATGGTAATTTGCGGTAGGGGCCCTACTGCGATAAGTGGCATAGAATCATCCTCAATGAAGCTGATAAGATTGCGTCTCAGTATATGGTGGTCAGCACGCTGCTGCTATGTTTTTGCCTTTCTCATACACCAAGGTGCAACGAAAAGGCTATATATTCACTTCCAAGACGATTTTGCGATAGAGGACCCGGATACCCATAGTGTTATATACCAATCGATTCAGCTCGACGAATTGAAATGATGTCTGCATGTATGTGTGTGTATGTGCGCAAAATAAAACCCACTAATCTTTTAGGCACTTATCTTGATCTGATTTGTTTGCAATGCAAGTTGCATTCGATGGGGAGTCCTGTCCCATTATTTCCTATTGAAAATTGGCCAGATCGGACTATGGGATTAAAAGTTATGGCCAAAATATGATTTCTATACAAAAACACGCTAAGAAAATATCACTCGAGTCTTTTTAGTACCTATATATATGGCACGAGAAAGGCACAGGCACCCGAACATCTGATAGTAAAGTTTCTTATACCATTCGACTCAGTTTGATGAATCGAGGTGATGTCTGTATGTGTGTGTATACTTGTGTGTCTGTATGGTCACTTTTTCAACCACAACAACTCACACGACTTGCATGTACTTAGACTTAACTGATTTTATCGCAACAAGTTGCATTCCGCAGAGCCACTCTTCTAATTGCGTTCGCAGCTGACAAGGAAAATGGTTTAGGCAGTTTTCCATTTTTTCCCATATAATCGGGACTACGAGCATTGAGCAGCTACCATGCTATAATATAAATTACGTTCGCTCGATAGGTTAGAAACCTCGCTACCGCAGTATCGATAACGCTAACTCAACGACCAAAGCTTTTCAAAGCTTGCAATGTGGAACACGTTCACGAAAACTAATCGAAAACACGAAAACTAATCGACGAACAACGCTCGCGCTTTTAAGTTGAGAGCCGACTCGGTGATGATTATTGCCATTATACTTTTATCGGAGCATTCGCACCAACACAGTTGTAAGTTTCATCGTTGGCAACAGAAATTGCACTCGATAACGGCACGATTAACTGGTGGTTCGTACGTTCATGGCCATGGTGGTGTTTGCGTTTGTTTTGTGTCATACATTGGAAGGGGAAAAAGATGGGTTTCATTGATGCTTCAACATGCTGTTTGGTTTGGGTGGTGTGTGGTATGATGGGTGGTGTGGAGTTATGGCGAAGTTTGGGTGATTTCAAGGGCAAATTTGAATATAATTTTCGTTTTTTACATCTCCTTATTTCCATATTATATTATGTATGCGGTTTATATTAGTCTTCTATTTATATTTAGGAATTGTTCAAAAATGGCATCGGGCCTTGGCGAAGGGGGGTGGGGGTGTCGTTGGTTGAATAATCTTAAATGTATTTGACGTCATATTCTAGTCGGCCTTATTGGCTTAATTTTCAAAATGTTCGTGTACATTTTACTCCGAAATCGAACCTTTTCTAGAAGTCTTGGAGACCTATGATGTTATATACCAACCCGACCAGTCAGTCATAACAATTATATCAATATGTGTTACAAATGACAATACTTGGAATAATTTTGTTATAAATTCTCTGTCAAAAATGGATGAAAGAAAATTTCACGATCGTCATAACTTGATTATAACATAATGTATTATGCTTATTTTACAGAAAAACAAAATTGCCAACATTTTTGGTAGATAGGAATTGGAAAATAACGAAGTTACCACCTTCAGTATATCTTGATTTAATCGAGAAAGGCATCGTCACCGCTAGGTGGATTAATTTGGGTTTTTTCTGCAAACAATAGGTTGAGGAGCAAAAATGCTCGGAAAACATAATACATTTCCCACATCTTACGTAATTTTGTCTGATCCTCTTCTCTTGTCTTCTGTCGTTGTGTCATCCAAACAGGTAGATGGCGAACCCTGAAAGTCTCACAGCTTAGTGAGATGGTTTTGGACGTATAGACGGCGTTGCTCAGACGTAGGAATGTCAATGGCAGTTTCAATGGATTAATGAAAAAGCCAAATCTGCCGCTATGAAATGAGTAGATAGCTCCACCGTAGACCTGTTCCTTCAAAACCTCTCGCATGTTAACCTACATATACAGTTACTTAAAATAATCTATTCGTAAGAATAATCGCAATCCACTCCTGTGGAAAGTGTAAATATACGTCGCCGGCCGAGTGGTATTGGTCAAGGTTGAAATATCTCAAAGTCAATGCAGTGAAAAACATGGATCTCAGCATACTCTCCGGTCAATCTTATCGCCGCCGTCGTGGGTGCTAGCACCAACCATTCAATTTGGCATTCAACCCAACATAAGTCGCTCTGACAGGCTGCTCAGTTCGTGCGTTACCGCATAAATGTACACGGAAGAAATAAACTACCTAATAGTGAGTTTAACTCACCCAACCTCGAACATCCGTACGGGAAGCCAAAATTGAGTAAGTAGGGTCGAAGTAGTTTGCCTTTACTCCCATGTTAAAAAAGTACCCAACGGAAAATTTATTGATCCAAATTTAAGTTTAATTCACTCAATTTCGACCTCAGGTAATAAAACTCAAAATTGGCTTCCCGTATTGAACTGGCGTCGTTGGATTGTTTGGCTCTTTTGTTTTTGACAACAAAAGAAAGAGTGGATGAAAGCGAAGAGAAAAAATAACTCAAAAGTAAGTTTAAAAATACTCAATTTTGGGTACTTTTTTTCTTCTGTGTAAGTGGCCCCGCTAACACGTGGTGGTGAGTTTTTGTCATTTGCATTTGTACATTTTACTGTGGTGAATTACATATTCGTGGCGCACTGGGTTATGTGAGTTCTGTCGTTTAATCTTCTCCATCTTCGGCTAAGATGTCTTCGGACATGTGAGATCGATTTAAAGGAGGGAAAAAAATTAAAAAATAAAATAAAATAAAATAAAAACGTCAACTTTATCCAGTGCTGCCGAATAATTATAACCCTGGTATTGGTGAAGATGGTCTTCTGGTGCAGGGTGCTTTTTTGCTAATGCACTGAATTTCTCAGTTGTCATATCTCTTGAAATTAGCAAACGTTACAGATAGACCATCGACTTAGCCAGTGAGACAGTAGCAATGACGATCGACGGAGAAGGAGTACTACAGGTTCCTAATTAGGGCAGTCATAAGTCGTCGTCGCAGCCCGAACAACAACCACAGCTCAGTCGAGCTTCACAAGTTGCGACTGTATTTGATCTAAATTATGATTCAAGCGAACCCAATTACATGCTTTTCTCATCTGAAAGAGAAGTAAATGTTTCTCGAATTAAGTTATTTGAAACTACTTAATAAGAGTTATTTTACAACAAAGTTGTAGTAAAAGATTTCACAAACATTCTTCGAATAGTGGACGAAACTCGAGGTCAATCTTCAACTTATTGGAAAGCTTACCGAAAATAGATATCTCAATACTGGAGTATAGCTACCTTGAAAGTACAGGCGGTAAAATACGGCACAGAAACAGAAAAACTAGCGTTGCACTGATATCGAAGAAAAGTGAACCCTTTGACGAGAAAGTGTGGTTTAGTCGTGAAACCTATGTCGAATTCGTTTTTAAACCTGGGTCAGTGCCAACCCGAACCCTGAATAAAAAAACATTTTCAGTTCCATCTGTCATTGGATATGTTGGTGTGCGTAGCATCGTTTTTGTTTTGATTTGAAACATATGATCCAGGACATCCAGTGCACTGGCAGTGCGTTGGCCTTGACTAATCAGATCATGATAAATAAATATGTTTAAGTGCGTGAACTGATTTTTGCGGATAGTGGAATTTAATTTTGGGTGGATATAAATAGGGGAACTGCTCCGGGAATTCATCTTATGGCTTCTATATTCATCCCATTAAAAACAAAGCAATGGAAAGGAATTTGGATTGCTTATTTTTTCGCGATTTTTTTGTTGTTGATGTTGACAAAAAAGGCGACGAAATTGGTGCTGTATTTCTTTGTTTCCCGATGAGATGATTATATGTTCAGTGAGATGGAGATCGGAACAGTTCCCCTATTCAATTATATTCAATAATCCCGTGCACATTTTTATACCAAGAATTCCGTATAGAATTCATGTCAAAGAGATTTTCCATTCTACAAAAATTCATCTATTTCTTCTAAAGTTTTCGGAGAACACTCAGAAGCATGTATAATAATAAAAATTCTCCAAGATTCGCTATTTTTTTTCCTCGTTACCTCTCCTGATAAAAGGTAGCCTCAAACCTCATGAAAATTTTCTACCAGATTTTGGGCCCCGTGCATTTTTAATTTTCAAGAATCTCCCGGAGGAATTTCTCAAGGTACTTCCGGGGGAATTTATGTACGAACCTTGCTGAGCAATTCCTGAAGGAAACTTCGAGTTAGTTCCTGTATTTCAGAAGGATTTCCTGAAGGAATTATATTGTAGGAATTTTCAAATTAATTCCTGGAGCAACTTCCAGAAAAAATCCAGGATCAGTCTTCAAAGATCTTCCTAGAAGAATTCCCAAAGGAATTCATCCTGAAAGGATACCTTGGAAAAATATGGAGGAATGGCTGAAAGATATCGCCAACAATTCAAGAAATAATTACTGAAAGAATTTCCGGCAGTAATTTTTTTCAGGATTCCCGAAGAAAATTCTGAAACGCACGAAAGAGTTTTTGGAAGAATTAAAAAAAAAAAGAATTTCTGAAGTAATTTCTGCATAAGAAATAATTCTATTCGGTATTCCTCAAATATATTTTTCTGACAATTCTTAGCGGATTTTGCGAACGGGTTTCAAGAGGAATTTCCAAACTACATAATTCCATCCACCGACCTAAAATAATTCCCTAACAATTATTAAAAAAAATGAATCTAGTCAACAGTACCAGATTAATTTCATTTAAAACTACAATAACAAATATCACAAAATTCCCGAAAAAAAAGATTTTCAACGCGCATTTCATTTTAATAAACAGACAGCTTCGTTTCTCCCTTCTGCTTGTTAATTCCAACCAGTCCCACCCACCCACGTGGTTTTGACAGTTGAAGTACAGTTGTATTGGTGAACCCGGTGCGAAACCGTGAAACAACACAGTGCGAACCCGACAGCTTTGGGGTTGGAACTAGTGCGAACCTAGTTCCAACCTGAGCGAATAAAAAAACACTTTGACAGCACTTAGGTTGGAACTGGTTCCAACCTAGGTTGGAACTTTTTAAAAACGAATTCGACACTAGTGATTGTTGGTTTCACCGGAGTATACCCACTAAGTCGATTGATTATGGCAATAAAGTACACTCTTTCTAGAGGCCTATTAAAATTGGAGAACAATACAACAGTTCGTAAGTATTCGATACCTACTAAAGTTAGGCAATTTCTGTTGAACCCGCATCATGAAACTATTACCAAGTACAAATGAATATGAGTGTTTTTCAATGTGATATGTGTGATTTTGTTGTTTATTCAAAGAAGGAAAGTAATTTCTTCGTCGTCGAAGTACCGTTTAAAAAGTTGTTTATAGAAAATGTTATCAAAAGGCTGAGCGTGTGCAAAAACCCAAGACGCGACAGGAGTTTACTCTGGATGTCTCCTGCAGAGGACAAGATAGTGGAACAGCGGTTTTCTTCAGAATTCGGCAAATTCCAAAATTTGGTTTGTTCAATTTTAGGCCCAATTTTCAAAGATAACTTTTCTCACTGTTGATTGCTGATGCTGCCAAAATGTGACTCGTATATCGTCTCTACGCTGCTATCCGATAGCTTTATGAGTTGCGTCCCTTTTCCAAAAAAAACTTGCTCCGGTGAGAATCCGAAGAATCTTTTTGATCCGCATGTCAAGATGGCACAATTCGTTCCATCGAACTTTTCGCTGATCGCCATCGATTCGTTTCATAATATCGAAATATTAACTTTTCCTAAACGTTGTTGCACTTTCGTCTTACACAAATTTTACAAGAAAACGCCAAATTGATGATTCCGTTCCGGATACAAGCGCCTTTGCCTACATTACGGCGATACCGAACGCTCCATAGCTAAAGATGGTGATTTTCTTTATATCGTTATCAAATTCATTTGTAATCATCTTGTTTTCAGAAAATCGGTTGAGGATTGGCAGCAAAATAAAATTAATGGCATATTATTCGGCAACTCGGCCGCACGAAAATCATTTTTTTGCATTTCTCTTACACCAAGGTGTAACGAAAAGGCTATCTATTCACTTCCAAGACGATTTTGTGATAGAAGGTCCGGAGATCCATAGTGTTATATACATACCAATCGACTCAGCTCGACGAATTGAGATGATGTCTGTCTGTGTGTATGTGTGTGCGTGTGTGTATATATATGCGCAAAATAAAACTCACTCATCTTTTAGGCACTTATCTTGATCTGATCTGTGGTCTTTTATTTTTTTTTCTTCCTAGGCAATGGAGGGGGTATCTGCTCAACAGACATACTGGGTTGTCCAGGAAGTGCGGGGTTAGGGACCACCTCCAACAGCAAACGAGGGAGGCAGGACTACATCCCCGACCCACTAAACCGTTTCCATTGCCGCCAAGCCCATAGTCCCTTCGGTACAACCAGAAAGTAATGCTTCAAAGGGGGGCAGTGCACAACGCACCCTCGAGGTTAGCTGCATGTCCTTGCAGCATCGAACATCGTGACTCGCTTTTTTAGAAGAACACCATGGTATCGTGCCAGCGCATTGCCGGCTTTCCAGGTGGCCTTACCACGCCCTATGTCCTCGGAAGGTGGGAAGGGTCGACTTCGTGCCTGTTTCCCTCTGCACGACTGGTATAAAGAATGATGATGCCGCGTGCACCCCAAATTGACCTTTCTGCGACCTTTATTACTGTAGTGCTGTGGGATATGTTATGTTCCTCGTTTTTCCACCTGGTGCATAAACAAATAAGGTCTTCGGGCTTCCTACGCGGGAGCAAGCAACATATAGTTGTCCATGGGAAAAACATGGTCGTTCTGCCCCTGAGCCTTGTTGATCGTCATGGCAAAAGCCAGCCGTACCGGGAACTGCAGCCGCTTAAAATCAAACGGTAGCAGAACATGCTCTCTTTTTCATTGGCGCATTCCACGTGTAATATGTTGGAGCCTCGGAGTAAAGCAGTGTTCTCGCAAAAGTATCTTCCTGGCATAATAAGAAGAAGGCAGTCAACGTTGTTCGAGGTGGTGATAACGCTCGTTCACGGGCAGTATTTGCAGTAAAATACACACGTTGCCCATTCTCCAAATGCACTGCTAAGTGGGTAACCGTAGGATGTCGTTCGTGGATCGGGAAAGATAAAATGCGCCATACCGCTTCGTTGCTGCTGATATATTTTATTCACCGAATTGCAGAATTCCACATTTATATGAGCTCTGAACGTTTTTGAGAGCAACGGTGAGTAAGGCACGATCCAACGATTATCAATATCAATGCGCCCGCTAACTGTGGTAGATCGGCCACCATCTTCCGGTGATCGCCTACGATACAATGGATAACCGTCATTTCCACTGATTGTTTCTACAACGAAGGGCTTCGGGAATCTTTTTACATGGTGAATTCACGTTCAGTGTGCCACATGGACCATGAACCATGTTATTGATGACAACATCAAACAGATCTGGGTCAAGCTCTCTGTCTGGAATTTCTGCTGAGATAACTTGGTCGATTTGATCTGGTGTAATTTTATCCTTAAGCCAGATCAAAATGTGCGCATGTGGCAATCCTCTTTTTTGCCATTCAACGGAATACATCCAGCATCTTGTTTCGCCGAATATGTGATGTTTAACGATGTAGTTCATGAGCATTTTAAGCTTCTGTTTGAATACGCGCGCAGTAATGTCGTGACGATCAGTTGGGGACTGACCGGCCATCAGAAGCTCTTTTATCTCGATCCACCTTGGATTGCAAGTGAAGGTAATAAATAAATCAGGTCGACCATATGCACGGACATATGTCATGGCATCTACGGATGTAGAGTTATTTGAAAATTACAGTCCATTAAGTTTTTATTTAGACCACTGAACGCCCGAAGTAACAGATGTAGAGAAGCCTCTCAGATTAAATTTTTGTGTACATTAGCAGAAATGTTCGGCTTTCCGTAAATTTTATCCTTAAGAAAAGATGTTCTTTTGATTCATGGAATATTAGAAACCTATTTCCTTAATAAATCTTTAAACCAAACTGAAATTATTCCCATCATCTTCTTCTTTGTCGGACATTAATGCAAACGAAAATAATAAATTACGCATCGCATACCCCCACGGCGCGCGGTTTCAAGTGTGCGCTACTTCTTCCCACCACACGGAGCTGACCGTCCGGACCTGGAGTCACGTCTTGGCGAGTTAACATCGTCGTCATTGTCGTCGTCGGTGGATCACGGGGGACAGACGGCCACGGAGCGGCCAGTCAGTGACTGCATTTGAGCTTATTTGCTCAACTCTGGTCGTGTTTACTTTTCACATGATATTTCAGTACAGTTTTTTTTTACTCGCTCTTTCGCCTGAACCGCTTTCGATGGCGATGACGAACGCGACTTTGCTGTTGTTCAGGACTGGGCATGACGACCGCGCACGGCAATGCGATGGGCGCGCGTTTACGGTCGATGAATTGTAAGCAAACAACACCGCGAAGGATTTCAACCGATAGGATGAGGCACGACGACGACGACGACGACGAATCGACCTCAACTCACCGGCCGATGGCTGACTGGATCTGTTTGGACAACAAGTGTTTACACACATGTGAAGAAAATACGGTGGAATTATGGACCGATAAGCTTGTTGCGTATGGGCTCTTCGGTTGGGTTGTCGACACAAGTTGGAGGAATTCTCAGGTTACATGCACAAATAGATTCCTTGGTGTGATATGGGAAGATGATAGTGAAGTTGCCATAGAATAGAGTACGCTTGTCACGGGGAAGGGTCGTTTGGCTGAAACTCATTCGGTCGAAAGCCATTTGGCAGAACGGGTCATCCGGCGGAATAGGTCATTTGGCCGAATAGGTAATTTGACCGAAAAGGACGGTCGTATACTATTTCGTCGGAAAATATTCCTCGGAATTTTTTTTCGCGCTGCGACATTTCGCCTAATGCACCAAATCTCCGAAACACATTTCGCGGAATGTACCTATTTTTACTGAAAGACACTTCACGGAATGTAATTTTTCACCGAAAGTCATTTGGCGGAATTCAGTTAGAATAATTATCATTGAAATATTTACTGAATTCTGCTTAATTACATGCAATCCGGTCTAAATTCTTTTGGATTGTGATTTAAAGCAATGGAAGAAGGCAATGCTTTCTTTGAATGTCTTCTTGACATGGGCACGTTTGCTTGGTATCAATAAAAGTAAGGAGGGAGACCTTCCTTGGCCGTGTGGGAAGATGCGTGGCTGCCAAGCAAGACTAGGTCTAGATTAGATCGATTAGAAATTTTCACGATTTTTTGGGTATGAAAGTTTCAAGGTGTTTATCTCGTGTTAAACGAATGCAAAAACTAGCGGTGTTTGTGCCTTTCTCGTGCATTATATATACTAAAAAGAATTGAATGAGATTTTCTTAGCGTGTTTTTTGGATAGAAATCGTATTTTGGCCATAGCTTTTGATTCCATAGTCCGATCTGGCCAATTTTCAAAAGGAAACGATGGGACAGTCGTCGCCGTTGAATGCAAACAAATCTGATCAAGGTAAGTCCTTAAAAGATGAGTGAGTTTTATTTTGCGCACATACATACACACACGCACACACACATACAGACAGACATCATCTCAATTCGTCGAACTGAGTCGATTGGTATATAATACTATGGGTCTCCGTGTCTTATATCACAAAATTGTCTTGGAAGTGAATATATAGCCTTTTCGTTGCACCTTGGTGTATAAGAAAGGCAAAAAGGTAACTTAGCTGAAAAACCTCGCAGGTAAAAAGTGTAGAAGTGCTGAATGAACACTAAGCTATCGTTATTAATTTTCCGCGAAATAGTACATTTTGCCAAAAGTCATTCGGCGAAAAGGTACATATCGCCAAATATTATTCCGCGAAACGTTCAACCGCAAAAATGAATTCCATGAAATGGTTTTCGGCAAAATGTTATACAATCGAATAGGACATTTGGTCGAATAGGATAATTGGCCGAATAGGACATTTGGCCGAATAGGATATTTGGCCGACTATAACATTTGGCTGAATAGGACATATATTATCTGCCAATGATGCAAATTATGTTTTTTGATCACAAGGAATGTATATGCGAAATTTCAGGGAAGTCAAAAAATGCGAATTGCTCCTTATGTACATAACCTAAATAACCCACAATAAATCACCTAGTAGTAGTACTGTTTTTCTCGCATTTAGCCGACCCGATTTTGTCACTCCCCGGATTTGTCTACCCCCGATTTTATCACATTTTCGACGATTTTGTTACCCCAAAAATTTGAAAATTCTAGTTGTTCTTTTTATTTTCGTAAAAAATACCGCAAACAACAATGATTTTCAGGAAATAACTTTCACCGCCTGTAGTTCATTATGAATGACTTCTGGGCTGTACTGCAATTTTTCATTTTCAATTAGAGATGTCACGCGATGTTTACATATCTGCCCCTGTCAATATCTATAGAAACGCAAAGGATAAATCTAGACCAACATTTGAAAAGGGCGTAACAGCCAAAATTTATTCCTTCGGATTCCTTGTCTACATACATAGCCATCTACATAGACGAAAAGCGGGAGCGATTGCATTTTGGCTGTTACGCCCTTTTCAAATGTTGGTCTAGAAATGACATGCTACAAAAATTTAAAAAAAATATTTGTTTTGTGACAGGGCATGGAAGGGTGCTATGTCTGCTTTATTTTTGTGTTTATTACCACCACAAAGGAATGGAATGAATTCTTCGCATATATCTGTGGCATCCTGGTATAAGTGGCAACACTGGAGACTAGAGTGTGAAGAGTGTGAGAGTCGGCTGGTCGATAGTTAGCTGGGTGGTTATGGCGCTTTCTGTTTATTGCGGGAGGACCTGATCTTATCTACTACAGCAATATATGTATGTGAGGATATTACAACATCTATTAAAATAATTTAGAAATTTTAATTTTAAAATAAAGCACAACATTCTTTCATGACTGTCTTTCATGCGAAATCGATCAAGAAACCCACGATTCTTTCATTTGATCGCCTGAAATAGAAAAAAGGCGCTTTGCTCTCTGTCTTATGACGATCACGACCTTTTGCAGTGCTGCTTCTGAATACCTGTGAAGGATTCTTTTCGACCAGAAATAACGGGTACCATTAACGCATTTTTCCTTTTCAAGGCATAAACTGATTCATATTTTGTCACATGCCCAATTTTATCACCCCAAAATTCACCAGGGTGATGATAAAATCGGGACATTACTGTACAACACTGACTATACTCCATTGCGCAGTGACGTCACGCACTACTTTTGACAGGTACTGGTCCTGTTGTTTACAGACGATTACATTTTAATTTTGAAATACTTCTATCATTCTTTGGATTATCTGATCGATAATTACCTAAGCTTTTCGATAATTATCTATATTTGAATGCATGATGTACGGGACGTCTTCAATTTCGTGAAATATGCAGATTTAATTTGGATCAAAAAAAATCTAAGTCCGAAACGTAAACAACAGGACCAGTACCTGTCAAAATTGTGAGGTTATGTTTGCCGCGCGCAATGACCTATGGATCTACTAGCTTTCTATAGAAAGTTTGCTTTCAGAGTGAAATGATAGCCTTTCGGTAGAACTTTGTACGAGAAAGGTAAAAAAAGTAAAAACTTATCCACCACTAGTGGATAAATGTAATCCACCACTCGTTTCGATTTGTTGAATTCGAGTTGGTGTGGTGAATACAACCAAAGAAAAATGCCTACATTTTGGCGAATAGAAGCATTGAAGCATTTCATGCACGCTGCTATAAGGTTAGTCAATTATGAAAATAAAGGATTGCACCACGGCCTAACTCACCACGTGTGAATATGAGCAATGATTTTTTCGCACCACGTGTGAATGTGAACAATGTATTTTTCCATCAAAAACTTTATAATTTCAAACGGCTTTATTTGTACGTACGTACAAACAAAAACAATGGTGTTCAACTAGGATTGTTTCACCAATGGAATCTATTAGACTCGAATTGATCAAGTCTTTGTACACAAAACGTCGCAGCATGCGTGGAATAATGAAAATGTCAGTTGATCGTGGCGTTATTGGGTGAAACCGCGAGTAGATTCTTCTTCTTCTTCTTCTTCTTCTTCTTATTGGCATTACATCCCCACACTGGGACAGAGCCGCCTCGCAGCTTAGTGTTCATTGAGCACTTCCACAGTTATTAACTGCGAGGTTTCTAAGCCAGGTTACCATTTTTGCATTTGTATATCATGAGGCTAGCACGATGATACTTTTATGCCCAGGGAAGTTGAGACAATTTCCAATCCGAAAATTGCCTAGACCGGCACCGGGAATCGAACCCAGCCACCCTCAGCATGGTCTTGCTTTGTAGCCGCGCGTCTTACCGCACGGCTAAGGAGTAGATTAAAAGTTGGATTCTGTGAGACTTGTCCTTAACATAAAAGCCACACACCAAAGACAGACGTCTGCTCAACTTTTCAAGCTGAATAGATTGGTATATAACACTATGGGTCTCCGAGCGTCATATAAAAATACAGATTCTGGAGTGAAATCATTGCCCTCTAGACTGTGTTGAGCTTAATCTGTGAATTAAACAACACATAAATAAAAAATGCTGTCTAGTAGGTATGTACAACTTTGTTGTATACGAGAAAGGCAAAACAAGAACAAAGTTTTAAATCATTAAGGCCCAAATTACCGTAATCCAGTCATTGACAAGAAAACCAGCCACGTGCTTGTACCACCCCCAGGAAAAAATCCGCCCACCGAGGAGAAAATGCATTCCCCAGCTGAATCGGGGAAGCATTCTCGTGTTAAAACTACATCAACACATAGTGGTGACTTCAATACATCCGTGGGATGCTTCATTTGGATGAATTTCGTAATATTATTTGAAAAAACTGCATTTTGCAGAAAATATTGCAAAGTTGAAAAAATATTTTTCCAGGAGGGGAAACCGTCGATTTACTCTCACGCTCTCTTATACTTTGCAGATACTCGAAAATCATCGTTCAGTGTTGCGTGTTGATTTGTTCTATATATTATGCTTGTTTTCTCGAAGATTTACGTAAACATCAAGCAATAATCTATGAAAATGTTGCTTTTCATGCTATATATTGACACTAAATATTAGATGTGAGCTAGAACTGTGAAAACGCAAACATTCATAAGCAACGCAGGTTATTTATTTTTTCATAACTCAAGTGTTGATAATGTAGTGCTGCTAAAACGGCATCACTTTTCATGTACACAGAGAGAAGACCGATCATATGGTCATGTAAACAATCCATTGAATCTTGACGAACATTTGAGAAGGTAGGGGTCGTACACTAATTACGTAAGCACTTATGGAGGGGAGGAGGGGGTCTGCCATTTTCTTACGTTCCATATAAATAAAAAAAATATTTGTATGGGAAAAATCTTACATGGGGGGAGGTGGGGTTTAAAACACAGAAAAAATGCTTACGTAATTAGTGTACGGCCCCTAGTCAACTGCATCATAATTTAACATTCATGTAAAATGCATGTAGAAAATTGTGTAATTAGGAGAAGGATGCACATCAAATCATTCTCAGATGCATTTTTGAGGTTGTTTATTCATATCGCCATAATCTATGCGCTGTACAGGTATTGAAAAGGACGTTAATATTTTGTGGAATTATATAGAGTTTGATACCTTATGAAATGTTTGTGTACATTGTTCAAAATCAGATCTGAGCGAATGAGTAGGCTCTCCGCAAAAAAAAAGAAGCGAACAGCAAGAAAAAGAAGTCGATTTGCTGTATGACATTTGAACCTTAAAACGAAACCAACTGTGCTTATGATCACTGGATCTGTTTATATTATACAGTGTCGTGGGCTTCGTGGCCGTGCGGTTAGCGACGTCAGTTATCTAGACGCATGTGCTGTGGAGTGTGGGCTCGATTCTCGCCCTGGTAAGAAGATTTTTTTCGTAAAACGGAAAATTCTCCACTGGTCCATTAAATGTAGTGTCTGTTGTCTAATGCTAGATGTTAAGTGTTCAGTCTGTGCGACCTCTGGCCGAATACGGCGATTCTGTCTTTCTTTAGGGAAGTTTTTATTCCACGTTGTATGGAAGATTTTTTCACGAAGTTTCTTTCAAACAAAAGAATACGTAAGAGTTGTATTTATTATAGCATTGTTGACATCTGCAGCCCGTTCAGGTGCGCTCCATCCAAAGTTGGTGAGTAATTGCTTAATATCCTTTGACAGAACGGCGGGGAAATATTTGCTGGCTCGACCAGAGCGTTGAAGACGATTCACCACGAGAGTTCACAGTTTGGGGAGTCCCACGATTTGATGTACGTTTTCGCAGGTAGGTATGTCCGAAACTGCTTCGAGCCATCTTCGATGTTTCTCTTTAGGCTAGAAATATATGAGCGTTATTTGTTCAATGAATTAAATTGATATTCTAAAGTGACAATAAAATGACATTTTCATGTTACAATTGAAGGCGAAAAATGAAGAATTTATGGACTTTAAGTAGGTTTGAAGGCAAGCGCAACTTATGGTGACGATATAATCCGAATAAACAATCCGTTTGCCATCAGACGGCATTGTGCTCTGGTACTATACGGTTGTCTATTCCCTTTGCTGAAGGAAGCTTTTAATACTACCAGAAGCTACTTTCATTTCCACAGTGCTTCTCAGCGCTATTTGAACCTACTGATCCCGTTACGATCTTTGCTTGGACCCGTGCCTTCGTTTTACGTTGGACCCATTTGCGGAAGTAAAATCCCGACAAGCGGTGGTAATCCTGCTAGGACACCGTTCTGTGAAAAATCCTTTTAGAAGGTTCAGCAATGGGCATTTACAAAAACAAGAGGAAGGGCGAGTCTCTGAGTTCTCCACTTCCTTCTAAGAAACAAGGTTTCAAGACCGTCCTGCCAAAGCGCGGAAAAATAGACGGAAGCTGGAGACTTCAGATGTTCCTTCTAACTCTAACATTGAAAATAATTCCTCTCCTATCGAACTGAGCAATTAGATGCTTTCTGGCTTTAGGAATGAGATTTTGAGTAACCTTCAGGGGATCAAGGTTTCATTTTAGATTGCCAGGAAGGGTGACTGCTTTATTTCGTTCACTTTAACTAAAGTGAAATAAATAATAAACGAATTTTCGCAGGCCTGGGGGAAATTTCCAAAACCCCACTCAGTGCCGTAAGTGCCAAAAGTGGGGTCACGGAACTAAACATTGCCAAATGCATGATTTGTGGTGGAACCTCTCACGCCAAGGACGCCTGTCCTGTGAAAGAAGATTCCAATAAATTTAAATGTGCCAATGCCAATTGTGGGGGCAATCATAAATCCAACTTCTGGGAATGCCCTTCACGCAAAATTGATGACGGGAAATTCTAATAGAATCCCAGATTCGCCGGGTAAACATATTACAAACGCTCAAAATCCGCAAACATTTGCCGGTCGAGCAATTCATACCCAACACAATCAACAAACAATGGATTAATGAAAAAGCAAAATCTCTCGCTATGAAACGAGTAGATAGCGCCACCGTAGACCAGTTCCTTCAAAACCTCTTGCATGTGAACCTACATATACAGTGGCGGCTTTGTTTTGATGCGGTGAGTGCAAAATGAGTTACCTAAAATAATCCATTTTTGCTCCTATCTCTCACCGGGTAGCGAACAGTTCGTCGAATGGGTCAATCAAGGTAATTTACGCCGATCCGGCTCTGAACATGGTACTATAAGGCACCGGTAATGTCAACCCTTGCATGGACCTCACTGTTTACAAAGGCACCCATGGGATCACAAGAGGCGACTATCTACAACAGGCAGAGATAACGGCCCGAAGGAGGGACCCTTTTAACATGGAAACGAATTCAAAAAACAACGAAGGAGCAGGCGGAACGAATGTTTTCGCAAAAAGTGGGAAGCTGCAGCGATCTCCAGTGATGGCGCAGGAAGCAGTAGCAAGTACCAGCAGTATGGACAAGACTTCTGGTGTCCACATCAAAATCGGCAAGTAGTGTTATTCAGGAGGAACTACAACTTGAGAGCTCCAACCTGATGGAGGTGCGGAAGCGAGTCAACGAGCTTTATGACTTCGTGAAGGACAAACACAATGTCCACACTAAGATAAAGGTTCTAGTGAAGAGGATCAAATCCGCCGTTGAAGCCGCCGAGCACGAACAGAACGCGCTCAAAAGAAGAGCTGAAGCAGCTGAAAAAACGCTTAGAGAGGGAGCGGAGCATACAGCAGACACCAATGAGCATCCAAAATACTCGCACGGAGAAGCAAAGCAGGGACTCGCCAGGAGAGCAGGAAGTCCCGAAGAAGCAGCGGAACGTGCACGATTGTGCTAGCGTACTAAAGGATGACGTCAAGAACGGTGATTGGCAAACCGTGGAAAGCCAGCGAGAGAAGAGGAAGAAGCAGAAGGTGACTGTGGAAAAGAAGAAGGAACAGAAGAAGGAAGAAAAACGTCGATCTTCTCAGGAGAGAGTTAAGGGCGACGCCCTGATCATCGAAGCAAGCGATAGGACGACGTCTGCAGCAATTCTTAGGAAAGTGAGAGGAACCCCGGAGCTCAAGGATTTGGGAGAGAAAGTAGTAAGGACTAGGCGTACCCAGAAGGGGGAGTTACTGTTCGAGCTGAAGAAAGATCATACAATCAAAAGCTCGGCCTTCCGGGAGCTCGTTGCCAATTCCTTGGGCAGTGAAGCAAACGTAAGAGCTCTAACACAGGAGGCAGTAGTCGAGTGCAGAGACCTGGACGAGATTACGTCGGAAGACGAACTGAGGGAGTCTCCAGTCTCGCAATGTATATTGAGTGAGGTGCAGATGACGATCCGGCTGAGGAAAGCGTATGGTGGTACACATATAGCAGCGATACGATTACCAGCAGTTGCTGCCAACAAAATGGTGGAGGTGGGCAAGGTGAAAGTCGGATGATCGGTGTGCCTGCTGAGACTCACTCCGCGGGTCACCAAAGAGATGGAGCGATGCTTTAAATGCATGGCGTTTGGACACCAAACGCGAAGCTGTAAAGGTCCGGACAGATCCGGTCTATGTAGAAAATGTGGCGA
Organism: Armigeres subalbatus; assembly: GCF_024139115.2. Classification (NCBI taxonomy): domain Eukaryota; kingdom Metazoa; phylum Arthropoda; class Insecta; order Diptera; family Culicidae; genus Armigeres; species Armigeres subalbatus. Next base: position 190,249,939 of record NC_085140.1, on the reverse strand, counting down.
AGAAGGGCACGTTGCTAGCGACTGTACGAAGCAACCGAGATGCCTGCTCTGTAAACCGGAGAATGGAAACGATCATACGACGGGTGGCTTCCAATGCCCTGCATACAAGAAGGCGATGGCGGGCCGGGATTAATGGAGATCATCCAGTTGAATCTCAATCATTGCGACACCGCACAGCAACTGTTGTGGCAGTCGACAACAGAAGCAATGTGCGACGTGGCAATTATTGCTGAGCCTTATCGAATCCCTTCAAATAACGGCAACTGGGTGGCGGATTCATCGGGGATTGCGGCTATCCAAGTGATGGGAAAATTCCCTATTCAAGAAGTGGTAGACAGCTCTAGCGAAGGTTTTGTTGTCGCCAAAATCAACGGGATCTTCGTGTGTAGCTGCTACGCACCCCCACGGTGGACTTTAGAGCAGTATAACCGGATGCTGGATGCACTCACGGAGAAGCTGATCGGCCTTAAACCCGTAATCATCGAAGGCGACTTTAATGCTTGGGCAGTGGAATGGGGAAGCAGGCTGACCAACGCCAGAGGTTACAGCTTGCTGGAGACGCTTGCAAAGCTGGAAGTACAGGTGTGCGCCGGTCCGATATTCGTCAGCGGCGGCGGCGTTTTCGGCGTCACGCCGAAAGCCATTTTAGGCGGCGGCGTGAATCAACGTGGCGATTTTTTCATTATGTTTCTTAATTTTTTTTGCATTTTTTTTTGGACATTGACATTGACATATACATTGAAGGAAGAAAATTTTGAATTTCGCATGAAAAATCTAATGAACTTATCCGGAAAATTTAATAAGTTTTTCTAAAATTTGGAAATTATTTTCGGATTTTCCATGGAAACTACTTTGAAGTTTCGAGAAATATTTGGAATTTCTAAATGACATTGTTTGGAATTTCACCAGAAAATGGGAAACTTCAGAATTTCCACGTAAAGTTGTTCTTAACTTTTACAGGAAAATCTTCGGAAATTCACGGAAAGTTTCTGTTGAGTATTTTTCGAAATTGGCACAAAAATCTTCATAATTGCAGGAGATTGTGGCTGGTAGAATGGTTGTTTTTAGGTTGACTTTCTCAGTCTTGAATAATTAGGACGGGTAGTTTGGCATAGCCAATGATAAAACAGTAAATTCTTAAGAATTTTCGCGAGAGGCTCTAAGGAGTTTTCTAGGATTTTTTTTTTGAATTTTCACGAGAAATTCTCCGTAAGTAAACTTCTCAAGAATTTTCACGATCCTACAATCCTATTGTTCAAAATGTAGATTTCAATACAAAAAATCTTTGGATTTCAACGGAATATTGTTTAAAATTATTGGATTTCTACTGGAAATTATTTGTACAGTAGACGTTCGATAACCATAAGTCATTTAACTGTAATGCTTTTAACTGCAATTCAATAGTTACATAAGTTTGCAGTTATCGGACAGCTGAACTTCGAAACGATGTCAAAGTCTATGATCTGCATTACGCTGAACAATCATGTGCACTTCTATTGCGCCGGACGTCGCTTGACAATTGTTTGACGACAAGAATGCGTCGCGGTTATCGAACGGCATTCGCTAACTTTTCAGTTAGCGTTAGTTAGAAACATGTTGCAGTTATTGAAAGACTAGTGTATTGTCCAAAAAAAAATCTTGGGAAATTCCATTGGCCGAAAGCGACATACGGCCGAACTGGTAAATTGGCCGAAAAAGTTGTTTGCTCTAACAGGTCAGCCCGAAAATGCCGTTTGGCCGAAATGGTCGTTTGACAGAATGGGTCATTTGGCCAAAAATATCGTTTGGGCCTACAGGTTATACGGCCAAATGCAGGGGGAGAAGGCGGAGCACTGAATCCCTACCCCGACATGTGCTGGTTCTAAAATGTAAACAACAGTGTTAATTCTCTACCACCTTTTTGTTATGGCGAGGCAATTTTTATGCACACTTTTGTTTTCGATATTTTATCAAAATTAAACACTCAATCATGCAGCAATATAACGATGTGGTATGCTTGAGATACCTGCTTGATTAAAGAGACTCGAAAAAGAATTTATTTGCAGTAACTAACCGAATATAAAAATGTTCGCATTAACGATTGCGCCCTAACACTGGTTCTAAGCTTCGATGCAGAGTACACGAGCTTTGTTCGCCAGTGACAGGCGTATGGGGCCCTTGGCCAAATGTCAATTAGGGTCTGTTCAAATGTAACGTAACGCAATAGGGGGTGGGGGCTTATGCAAAATATGGGGGGTGGGTGTCCTTCGGAATATTGTTACGCGTAACAAATTAATTGCATAGAGAAAAAAAAATTAAAAATGTTGAAAAATGTTTATTTTCTTTAAAATAGCATAAAATATACTAATGCATAATAATTTATTGTAACGTGTTTTTAATCCTACCAAGAGCTAATTTTCTTCTCAATAAACTGTGGGGGTAGTTCTGGAAATTGTTACAGATTATTACGAGCGGGTGGGGGTTCTCAAAAACAACGTTTTTTGCGTTACGTAATATTTGAACAGACCCACTGAACGGGTGAATTGCAGTTGCTGAACACCCATCATATTGCGAGAACAGAGAAAACTTCTAATTTTGCGGAGCAAAGAAGAAGAAGAAGACTGAGTGTCGGAAACTTCAAATGATATGCACTGTGCGAAAAGTGTTGATATTCCTTTAAATCAAGAATATTCGAGAAGTCTAAAATGTATCAAAAGCGCATAAATACGTTCCGAAATGCCTTGAAAGTGCCATAAAACTTATTTAAAATATATAGCGGCATGTAACACTCGTTTAAAGTTACATATTTTCTATGATTTCAATAATCAACATTCACACCGAAAAAATCAACCAACATTATTTTCCGTGCATCAAGTGATTTGACGTTTGCGGAACCATTTTCCGACGGTCGACCTTCGGACCCTCGTTCGAATTTTTCTATCTTCTCGCAATACTTAACAAAGAGCAACGAAACGTTTGTCAAAATTTAAAAAAATAATTTAGTAATTTAGTCAAAAATATCTATCGGTTTGGCCTAATGACATTTATGTTGAAAAGGCTTTTTTATCAAACGACCTTTGAATGAAATTTCGTAACCTAAGTCGATACTGGCCGTAAGTCGTTACTGGCCTTTAAGTCAACAGTCATCTAACCAAACCCCATTTAGCCGAATTGAACACACTCAGTTTTTATTTCTACAGCTCGGCAAAAATCCGCACAGCCGTGCGCCAGCAAAATAAATAACTGATATTCCGGCAAAAATAGCGTTTGTTAGCTGATTTTCGGCAAATTATTTGCTGATTATCAGCAATTTTGACAGAAATCTCGGCAAAAAACATGTTTGCTGGGGCACGGCTGTGCGATTCTCGGTAAAAGTTCAACATTTTGCTGAGATCCCGGTAAAAAAAATAAGTGTGAACGTTTATTCAAAACTGTTATCAGGTCGAAAATGGTTTGACCAAAAATGTAGTATGACCGAAAGCGACATACAGCCATAATGGACATTCAACCGAAATAATTGATTGGTTTAATCACCGTTACTCAATATGGGGTTGATTTATTGATATTTTTCGGTGAACAATAACTACACACTCAAATCGAGAATTTCGTTCGGGAATATTTTTTACTGATTTTGCCCGGTAATTTTAAATTCGTACCGAGAGGTCAGTTAATTTTGAAGAATTTACTGATTTTTGTAATACATTATACCGACTTCTCAGCAATGTAATACAATGTACAGGATATCGGTAAAAGAGATAACCGAGTTGCTCTGTTCAACAAAATCTGCTTGTGGCTGTCAAAAATAAATACCGAACAATCAGTAAAAAGAATATACTTTGCTGAGCTTACGGTAATACTTTTACCGAGTTCAGGTTCCAGTAGACTTCCATGAGTTATGACGCTGGAAGTGCCGCCATATTGTGTGTTGAACTTTTTCGGGGTTTTGAACTTGTAGTTTGTGCTAACAGATATTTTGGTAAGTAAAAGTGACCAAACAAAATGCAAAATACAAAACTATTACTTGAATTTTCAGGAAGTTTGCCACATTCGTTAAGTTTGATCCACCCACGTACCAAGGTCAGAGGAAACCAATATGTTTGCAGCTCGTCGCCAAACACGTCTACGGATGGTCTGCAACTGATATTTCTTCTGTTCGGTCGACATTACTCGATGCGGCACCGTTGTGCCCATCGGATCAAGCACCGAATGCAATGGATCGGAACAGTGACGGGAACAACATGATTTGGCATGGAATACATAAGGGCCGAATCTCAAATCATGTCGTTATTGTTGCCGTTACGTTCAGTTGTGTAAAGAGTTATTGATGAGTACATCAGAATATATTGCGAATAATTATCACCGTCACAGTCGGTTTTGTTTAAAATCACTACGGAAATGATTTTTCTTAAAAATAAACATATTTCGAACAAACACGTTTTTCTTTCATTTTTCTTATCAATGAAATATAAAAAAATACTAAATTACATTGTACTCGGTAATATTTATTACTGAGGTCTGTATTCTTTTTACAAATTATTCAGTATTTTTTTACTGAGCAATCAGTTGTTTTTACAGATTAGCTCAGTAAAATTTGACATTTAGTCATCGAGAGAGCAAACCGAGGACTCGGTAAATTGTTAAACTTTTTACTGAGCGGACTGCCGAGAGCTCAGCTGTTGAGAAATCGGTAATTCGTTTACCGAGCCCGTTAAAATAAATTAAGTGTGTACGCCATTTGTTTTCCTGCGTGACGTTTCGGTCTACTACTTTGTCTCGACCATCTTCAGACGCATTTCGATCACCGCAGTGGTACGTGATCGCCCAGCAGACAACGAGGTGGAAATTGCTGCGGTGATCGAAATGCGTCTGAAGATGGTCGAGACAAAGTAGTAGACCGAAACGTCACGCAGGAAAACAAATGGCGTAGTTATTGTTCACCGAAAAATATCAATAAATCAATAATTCAACCGAAATGTTAATTTGGCCGAAAAAATCGTTTAACCGAAAAGATCATTTAACCGAAAATGATGTTTAGTAGGAATGGTCATTTGGACCAAAAATGTCTTTTCTGCAAAACAACCCTTCCGGCCAAACGCAGTTTTCAGTCAAATGACCTATTCGGCTGATCGTCTTTTTGGGTAAATGATCAATTGAGCCAAACGACACTTTTCAAAGAAGTAAGTAAGTAAGTTAGTAAGTAAGATTGCAGAAAGGGCATTCTTGGGCCAAACGGCTTTTTCTGCCAAATGACAATTCTGGCACTTTTGGTCAAATGATCCATATTCGGTCAAACGACTTTTTCAGTCGAACGTCATTTCAGCTAAATGACCTGTTAGGGCAAATAACTTTTTACAAGTCCGGCCAAATTTTCTTTTTGCTTCCAGCCAAACTACATTTTCGGTCAAACCAGTTTTGACCTGATAACAGTTTCCGTTAAACGTTTAGTTTTGCTAAATGGTACTTGGCTAGATGTCTTTTGGCCTAAGGGCCAGTATCGACTCAAAAATAGAGAGGCTACGGAGTTTTGTTCAATGGTCAATTGACAAAAAGTCTATTTAACCAAACGAGTGACCATTCTTGATCATATTACCCATTCGTTGTCATTGATATTTGGCCGTATGACCCGTTGGACCGAATTACATTGTCGGCCAAATGGACCATTCTGTCAAAAAAACCATTTCAGTTAAACGGCATTTTTGACCAACGATCGTTTCGGCCAGATGACCTACTAGCAAACGGCTTTTTCGGCCAAGTTACCAATTCGGCCGCCTGTCGCTTTCGATCAATGGAATTTCCCAAGAATTTCTTGTAGAAAATAGAAAGATTTTTTTGAAGAAAAAAAAAAATTCCTCAAAAATTCCGAGCACTTTTCCGATTTTTTAAAGTTGGCTATGCCAAACTAGCCGTCCTGTGATGAACTTCTCCCTGTGAAAATGTGCTTTTGAAATTTGAACAAGAAATTGTTGGAAATTTCTTCATGGAAATCATTGGTATCTTCACGAAACATTCTCAGTTTCAACGTGATGTTGTAAAGATCTGTCAGGAAATTAAACGGAAGTTCCACTGAATCTTCGGAATTCCCACTGAAAATTTTGTTCTTCAAATTTGAATCGGCGTGAAAATTATAGATCAGCGGCGTGACAAATTTTAAATGGCGGCGCGCCGATGCAAAAATGTTGGCGGCAGCGGCGTGCCAAAAACTGTCGGCGGCGTGGCGCGGCGGAGCACACCTCTAGCTGGAAGTCAGACTGGGCAACGAAAATACCGTTAGTACATTTCAAGGGTCCAGCGACGCTGAACCTGAAGATCATCGTGGACGGTCTTTTTTCGCAGCATGATTCTACGACGTGGCTGCCTACACCGTACGAAAATGAAGACCGAGTCACCATTGCAGGTGTGCAAGTCTACAACGACGAGCTGTCATCAGTGGCGAAAGGTCTGAAAATGAAGAAAGCTCCGAGTCCCGATGGAATTGGCGTGGCTCTAAAAACTGCAATACTGACGTTTCCAGATTTGTTCAGGATGGTGCTGCAGAAATTCCTAGCAGATGGCTACTTTCCCAACAAGTGAAAGATTCAAAGACTGGTGTTGCTGCCGAAACCAAAAAACCGTTGGGGAGCCCAGCATCGTATAGGCCCATATGCCTGCTGGATACACTGGGAAGCTTCTGGAAAGGGTTATCCTTAATAGGCTAACGCAGTTCACGTAGGGCGAGATCGGCTTGTCGGAGAAGCAGTTTGGATTCCGAAAAGGCAGACCGACGGTGGATGCAATTAAGGCGGTCGTTGAAGTTGCAGGGAAAGCATCCAAGAAAAAGAGGTGCGGCAATCGGTTTTGCGCCGTAGTAACCTTAAGAGCTACTTCGAAAACCGGAATCTGGTCTACAATACGAATTCGGGGCAGAAGTCGATTAGGGTTACGGCGGGTATTCCGCAAGGCTCCATACTTGGCACAATGCTGTGGAACGTTATGTACAACGGAGTGCTAAAGCTGAAGTCGCCCAAAGGCGTGAAGATCTTCAGATTCGCGGATGATGTCGTTCTAACGATAACCGAAGAGTCGCTGGAAGAGGTTGAAATGCTGGTGGTGGAGACGACCGACGCAGTTGAAAACTGGATGAATGGAGTCAAGCTGCAGCTTGCTCACCACAAAACAGAAGTGATGCTGGTCAGCAACTGCCGAATCATACAGCGAATGCAGATTATCGTCGGAGAGCACGCCATACCGTCTGTGCGGGTTTTGAGGCATCTAGGAGTGATGATCGACGACCGTTTGAATTTCAACACCCTTGTCGACTATTCCTGCGGCTAAGATGGTCACTGCGCTTGCAAGGATCATGCCGAACATCGGCGGACCGAAAGGCAGCAGTAGGCGTCTTCTGGCGATCGTATCATCATCAATACTGAGGTACGGCGTTCCATTCTGAAAAGCTGCGCTCAAGACGAAACATAATCGCAGGAAGTTGAATAGCGTGTTTCGTTCAATGGCCATTCGAGTGGCGAGTGCGTACCGAACCATTTCGTCAGAGGCAGTTTGCGTTATCGCAGGGATGATTCCAATCTGCATAACCTTAGCATAGGATATCGAGTGCTACCAACGGAGAGGTACCAGAAATGTGAGGGAGACGGTGAGACTGGACTCTATGGTGAAGTAGCAGCAGGAGAGGGACAATGCAGATAGTGGAAGGTGGCCCACCGGCTCGTCTCCAATGAGTCGACGTGGGTGAACAGAGAGCATGGAGAGGTGAACTTTCACCTCACTCAGTTCCTATCCGGACAAGGTTGTTTCCGCCAATATCTGCACCGGTGTGGCCATACGTCATCGTCCTTCTGCCCGGCGTGTATCAACGTAAAGGAGACTCCAGAGCATGTGTTATTCCATTGTCCGAGGTTTGCGGAAACACGTAGAGGAATGCTTGCCCTAAGGGTGGACAAAATCGCAGAGCGAATGCGTCACGAAGAAGACACGTGGAATGCGGTAAGCAGAGTCGTGACGCAAATACTGTTAGAGCTGCAAAGTAGATGGGAAGCAGCAAATAAGCATCGGCTCGGAAGAAAATCTAGCACAGTGAGCAGTGTTTGGCCTCGGGTCGTCGGGGCGCCGCCGATGAACCGGAAGTCTTCTACCAACCGGAATCGTCGAACCGACTTCGGCACTCGATCAGCCAACCTGCGGAAGAAAGAAGAAGGAAGTGCTTAGGGTATGTAGGACACCACCAGTGCAGACGTGAAAAAAATTCACGTCGTTTAAATATGAAAGGAAAAGATTTGGCCCGAGATGGCTTCCTTGAGGAACACCTGTACTTATTGTTTCTTATTTTGACAGACATTATGCGACCAACTAGATAGGAATTGAGCCAATTTAAGATGTTTCCATGAAATCCAAGTCGCTGCAGTTTGAACACCGCAATCTGATGATTGATTTTATCAAAGGCAGCTGATAGATCAGTGTATACAGCGTCAACTTGGACTCGATTCTGTAGAGAACGAGCTATAAACGAAACGTACGATACGAGGATTGTGGTGGTAGACCTTTTTGGATGAATCCACAGGGTGTCTACTACCTGGAAAAACCTGAAAAACCTGGAATTATCAGGGAATTTCTCCCCACCAGGAAAATACCTGGAATTATCAGGGAAATCTTGACGTAATCAGGAAAACTTCAATACCCGGTGATCACGAGTGAAATTCTCTCAAAAGATGAAAAAATCCTTAAAAATATTTGAATAAATATACCAATCAAATCTATTGAAAATGTAGTGAACGTTAATGGATCGTTGTTCCGCAAAAAACGTTTTGCCATCTTCTGAAGAATTCCTGGAGAATTTCCGAAGCTATTCTTGGTGAAATCTAGGAATTTATTCGGGAAATCAATTAGGGATTGCTTTGTAAATTCCTTTGAGTATTCCCTAGGAAATTCTTTAGGCATATATTAAAAATACTAAATTAGTTAGAATTTTTCAAAGCAATTCCTGGAGGAACTTCCGAAGGAATTTCGGGATCAGTTTTCCAAGGATTTTCAATTATTCAAAGAAATCACTAAAAGAGTGTCCATAAAAATGATTAGCAATTTTCTAATTTATTTCTGGAGGGATTTCCAAGATAAAAATTGAAAAGAATTCCCGGAGGAATTTTAAAACGAATTTCCGGACGATTTTCGTATGGTTTCTTTAAGAAGCTCCCGAAAGGGAACCGGAAGGGATTTTCAAAAAAAAGTGTACAGTGATTTGTGAAGGATTTTTGCTAAAGGAATTCTTGAAAGAATAGATGAAGGATTCCCGAATGGATTTTTCAAAGGAGTTTCTAAAGGTATTCTCGAAGTATTTACAAAGAATTCTTAAAAGCAAAACATCCGGAAAAACTGCTCAAGGTGTTTCCTAAAGTTTTCCTTAAGATACTTCTGAATGAGTTCCTAAAAAATCCCAAGGAATTTCAAACAAATATCCGAAGAACTTTCCGAAGCAATCATAGAACGCTACTGGCGCTGTAACCATTAAAATTATTCTGCCAAAATATGCTTCGATAAGCTTAATAGCCTATTCAGATTACGATTAGATTATTTATCGTAATAAATATCATGTTAAAGCGGAGAAAGAAAATTGAATGTATGGTGATGGCATCAGGTTGTTGCTTATAATGATATTTATGATTATAAATGTCGTAATCTGAATAGGCTATAACTTGGTCGTTTGACACTTTTAGTACCGATACCTTGGCTGCTAGGTCCAAGCAAACTAGTTGTTGGTCACAAACTAGAACAAACTAAATGTTGGTTATGGGAACAGGTATAAGGACGTTAGGCATGAGTAAGAAAACAGCTGAAATAAAGTTCAAAGAGATTTCCGATAGAATTCTTAACCAAGTTCCCAAAGAAATTCCTGAAAAAAATTCAGAAGAATATCTGAAGAAATCTGCAAAATATTTTATAAAGGTATTTCCGAGGGATTTTCACAAGACATTTTCGAACAAACATCTAATAGAAATGAAAAAAAAAATCGTAAAGGAATCGCCAAATGCATCTCTAAAGGAATTTTCGAAACAATTCCTTGGGATGTTTTCTAAAGTTTTAGCAAAGAAATTTAAAATTAAATCCTGGAGGAAGTTCTGAAGCAATTCTTAAAGTAATACTTGGAGGAATTTCCTATGTGATTCCTGAAGGAATTTTGATTGAATGGCTGAAGCAATTTCTGGGTGAACTTGCGAAGGAATTCCTGGAGGAATTTCCTAAAAAATTTACAACATTGTTTTGTGAAGCCACCAAAATATTCTATAAAATAAAATTTTTCGCAATGTTTACTTTTTGAATTGATAATTTTGCTGCTAAAATCTATATATGGCACGTTTGTTTTTGCCTGGAAATTAATGTAAAACACCTGAAAAAAACCTGGAAAAATCAGGGAATTTTGTTTTTACAGATGAGTAGACACCATGATCCATGTTGAGTTTCAGTTATATAATTACTGCAGCTGTGAGTTAAGAATGCGAGGACAATAATCTCGAGTAGTTTCGCCATTGCGCAGAGAGAAGCGATTCCACGGTAATTTGAAACTTCGCGTTTGTCGCCTTTTTTATAGACTGGAAAAATGTAGGAGCACTTCCAAACATCTGGAAAATCTCCGGATCGTAAAGATGTATTGAAAATGGCGGCCAATGGTAGATATAGAGCAGTTGAGCACTTCTTTAAAATTAAGGACGGAATTCCATCTGGTCCGGGATTTGATGAGCGTTTTAGTTTCGTACAAGCATTCAATACAGTCTCAGAATCAATGGGAGGGTGAGTTCCAACAGTAGATAAGGTGGGCACATTTAGTGTTGCAGCAGATACTTGTTGTTCATTAAGGGTCTCGTTGGTGAAAACACTGCTGAACTGCATGCGGAAAAGTTCACAGATGTCCTTTATGGAAGAAGCCTCTGCAACACCGAGTGTCATAGAAGAGGGCAGACCAGATTCACGTTTTTGTTCGTTCACGTGATTCCAGAACCGTTTATGATTGTTTTTTAGGCTGCACTGAATGCGTTGGCGGTAAGAACTAAAAAGGGATTCGTTCAACTATTTGTAGCGATTATTTAGAGAGATGTTATGCGATTTTAGTAAATTTGCATTAACTATTCTAGTTTAAATCTGAAGCAAAAAAATCAAACTCGCTGGCTTCCACAGTAGTCTTCCATTTATGTTTTTGCTGCCAAGAAAGGCGCCGTAACTACAAAGTGGGTTGATCCGTGACACGTTCATACACCAAAACAATTGAAAACCGATTTTTATTTTGAATCTCGTTATTCATTCGTGGTTCAAATCTGTCGAAAATAGAACGGAGCGTTATACCAGTTTTATTCTTTTGACAGTTGACTGGTATAAAAAATGAATCTAGAACAGCTGCTGGGAAAATTAATGTTTCAGATTCATATTCAAACTGACAGCCCCGAACGATTTGAATCACTGCTGATTTTACCCTAAGAGTGAAATCAGGAGTGATTCAGTTTCATTCCAAATTTTCGACCACTATTCTAGTTTGAATCTGGAGCCAAATAGAACAAACTCGCTGGTTTCCCCAGCAGTGTTCTATTCATGTTTTTCAAATTTTCAATTAAATGAAATCATCATGTTGGCGCCAAGAAAGGCGCCGTAATTACAAAGTGGATTGATCCGTAGATAAAATGACGCATTCATACACCAAAACAATTGGAAAATATTTGAATCTCGTGATTCAATCGTGGTTCAAATCTGCAGAAAATAGAACGGAGCGTTATACCAGTTTTATTTTTTTGACATTTGACTGGTATAAAAAATAAATCTAGCACAGCTGCTGAGAAAATGAATGTTTCAGATTCATATTCAAACTGACAGCCCCGAACGATTTGAATCACTGCTGATTTTACTCTAAGCATTTGAAATCAGATATTTGAAGTAGTATCAGTTTTGACCGCAGTGTCGTTTTTACCCGCAATTCCTCTACTTATATTTTTAAAAAGGCTTCCGTAATCTTCAGTGATCACATTTACGGTACTGCAGTTAGGAAAATGAAAATTACATGTTCAAAAAAAAGTTTTTTTTTTATTGCGATGTGCATTTTACCATCAGGCAGTGTTCATTTTACCTTTGAACATAAGAATTTTGTATGTTTTTTGGTTCAAAGAAAAACTATCAAAAACATCGCCCTAACAGTTGGATTGATTGTGCGGAATCAGGTATTTAGAATATTGCTGCAATCTACATTATTTATTGAGAGTTCAATACCATAACACTGAACACTTGTGTACATGATCAGTTGCTGTTAGAACTTGAAAGTTGTTGACGTTGTTCTGGAATTAGTAACCATGATGGTGAGGGAAGGTATGATTAGAAATCAGTTTTCTAAGGTCCATCACTCGTTTATTCTCTATATCAGAGCTTCCCAAACTTCTGGGTATGCGACCCACCTAGCAAAATTCTATATGTCTCGCGACCCACCTATGAAAAAATGCATTTTACCAAGTAGTATTAAGCATTAATTGAATCAGAATGTCATCTGTTTCGGCAAGTTTTACAAAAATATTCACTCGGGGGCCTCTCGTTAAGTAAGTACCACACCAACACTTCCTTCCCCTCCCAAGTTACGGTGAAGATGGGCGTGGCCAGGAGTAGTAATCCTCATGCTTTTGTGATTTTTATCCTAGATTAAAATCAAGGACCACACCCACCTTGATTTCTGATAGCAATCTGAATAAGGAACATGAAACATGAGTATCACTAGTGTCCAATCTACGAAGTACACCGTAACTATGCTATGCTATGCTATGCTATGCTATGCTATGCTTTTACAAAAATATTCACGTTACCTTCATGTACAAATGCAAAAAATGACAAAAATGATATTGTATGTCAAAATGTTTTTATTTTACTTCATTAAGGGGCAGCTTTTAGGCATAAATGTTTTCTAAAATAGCGTGGTGATGAATATTTAAAATAAAATGCGGTTTGAACTTGGAATTATGTTCCTGAAAAAATGATCAAAAGGTTCGGCATTCGAGCTGCAATTAATATTTATTCTACGCGACCCACCAACAATCCGCTCGCGACCCCCCTGGGGGTCGGGACCCACAGTTTGGGAAACCATGCTCTATATACATATGCCGTGTAATCTATTTTCTTATTTATCCAATCCAAAGCGACACGAGCCAGCCTAGGGTTGAAAATATCGATAATAATGAAAAAAAAAGTCTTGAAAGGAATTGGAAAGAAAAAGGTTTTCTTAAATGCAGCATGTTCATTGATCATCCTCGACACGTTCACAATTCAGGAAACAAAACAAGAATGGCATTCTATACCAGAAGGAGAATGTAGTGTTTGAATAAGTTACCTTCAACGAGTGTTCATAGATTTACCCCTGAGCGTGTCAATCGGTGAGCAGTAAGCCATGACTCGGCCTCTTTTTGGCAGATCTGCGTGCCGTGCACTTGTATCCATGGAAAACCGTTGCCACATAATTTCGCTACAGCCTTTCGGAGCCACACAAGAAGAATAGTATGAGAACTGTTCTTTTTCTCCAACGAAAATGTGTCCAGCAAAGGGTGATGTCAATAACAAGAAGATTGGTCTCAAAAATCAAATGATAAAAAGATGATATTTTCTTGTTTCAGCAATTCGAGCTCAAACGAGCGATCCTGAAAAATCTGGATGATAAAATTATTAATAAGAGAGAATAATCTACCGTTTTGACTCAAATTCCGAACTTGGCTCATATTCCGAACACTCGCTTTTAAATGACCATTTAGGCTTTAGTCGTGTAATTTTCTCCATAGGATGAAAACCAATGGAATTTTTAGTTTTAGGGTGCCAAAACGCCAGGAATATGAGTCATGTTCGGGATTTGAGTTAAAACGGTAGCAACTGCGATTTTCACAGAGGTCATGGCACAAAAGGGCACAAGCAATAATTTACTCCGAATCAATCACAATGAGAACAGCAAAAATGCAAAAAAAAAAATCATCCAAAATTGGATTTTCACATCGGATGTCATAATGCGGTGGAACTAATGAGGTTGACACATCTATTATCACTTCGTGGTAAAGTTTGAATGAAACTCACACTAATTGTTCCACAGCATCATAAATCGAATATTATTTCTGCTCTTAAGTTCTAAAATGCAATTTTACAAAAAGATAAATAAAGAAAAAAAAACCGTAAACTAGTAATCGTCAAGTTTTCTCTAGCAACCCGCGTATACATGCAATAATCGCGATTATAATTGCCGTAGTTCAAATTTCGCATTGTCATTCGGAGCAAACGGATTTGTGCAATTCCATCCCTCTATTTCGCATCTGGTTTTATGATTGTTCGAATACTCACCGGAATTTTCGGAATTGCATCACCTCTCGTTACCAGCAGCGGTAGGAAATAGCGTCATCAAGAACTTCATCCCTCATCGTCGAGTGGTCATTTCGGATTTTCAGATTGATTGTAAAGCAATTTTGTATTAAATTTCATAAAATATTTTATATTTTCCATAATTTTCATCTTTATCTTTTCTCTATCATATAAAATAGATTATCTTTGTAGCGCTCTTATAACGTATTCTCTTTGTATTATACCTCTAGATTGCTTATTCAGTATCTTCAAATGTCTAGTGGTGTTCACTTCGTATAAATAATAATGCCTATTGCTTTGCTTGTCACCATTTCGGCTTGAAAAGTGAAACCTAATCGAATAATGAACGAAATGTGTGACATTCAATATCTAAAAAACTATGTACACGATTTGATGAATAATTTATTCGCTTTTCTCACTCGCTTGGCCACTTGTGTCTGACAGCACCGCGAACGAATCCGGTGGAAATAAAAATTTTAACATAAAATTCTACTGCCGGACAACCCTATCGTTATCCCGAACCGGAGCCGCATTGCGGGATTCCCTGATTGGCTTTTTACCACCGCGAACACGCGTACGCTATCTAATGGAAGACTTTTGTGATTTTTGTCGCGCTCGCTTTGTTCTGGGTGTCGAACCTAAACGAAAATAATATTTACAGGAGAATGAAATGTTGGCGGGTTTTGGGATGCGGTAAGCGATTTAGGGACAGAGTTAGAGAGAGAAAGATAAAAGGAGATATCTTTAGGTCGGGAAAATGAACAAAAAGTGGATTGGGGCGATCTTAAAATAAAACTTCAAGAAGCTAATCACATGATTGTTCGCGGTCCTCAAATTTCCTAAAGCAATAAACGCACTCACACATATGCACTACTGGCGCAGTAGGATAGTTAACGAATGTTTACATTCTAAAGGGGGTTTACTGCAGTTTTGCCTACTAGCCTAACAAAGTTTTGAACTCGTCGATTGTTTCTATACAATTTTGTAACTTTTCTTATTATCATCACACTAAAGCCTTAAAAATTATTCACAGCAACAGGATTCCTCCAAAGTCTCAGTAGAGTTTGGGCGGGTATTCGTTCAGACTACCTTTTGTTTTACTTCATTTGCGTTTGTTTTTTGTTGGATGCAACCACCACCGAGTGTGAGTGATCTTCAAAAATTGGAAATGACTAGCGATCCTCGCGCGTCATTTCTGCTCCGAGCATGGACCGTTGTGAGCACAGTAGGGGCACACGTTTCGTGAACCGCAGTGTGAGAGAGAATAGGATATTGCATTCTTGTAGCAAACACGCGCGCACAATTACCTTCCCATCACTACCGAGCACCGCCGCGGACCAAGAACCAAGAGTGATAAAATTTATTCTCTTGAAAGTAAAAATAAATTTTGCCTCGTGCCGCAATCTTCTTCTCGGGGTTGGTATTCTTATTCATTGCTTTCAACGGTTGCGCGGCGGTGCTCGCACCTTCTTTGTCTTCTTCGCAGTTTCGCTCGCTTTGCGCGGGGCTTCAATCACACACTTTGTAGCGAGAGTACAATTTTGTAGTGCGGCACCACGATCACTCCTCGCTAGTTCAATTGGCACGATCTTAACCGAACTGTCTTTCACACACAAACGAACGAACGTAGACACTTTGCACGAGCTCGAGCGCTAGAGCCGGGCCCGTATAATGAGTGTGGGAAAACGACAAGCAAGTGCGACACTCGTGACCCTTTGGCGCATTTCGTCTCCTCCACGTTCTCTCGTGCTGCTGCCGCCCTCTCTCTCCATGTAGGCTCTACATTGTTGTCGGCTGAGCGGAAGGGTGCCGACTGGTGAGGGGGTGGTGCTATTTCAAATATTTCAGCGCACTCGGTGATTTACGCGAATCAGCAGCGGCGGTGGGTGCTGCTGAACGTGAATCGGAAGGGTGGCCACTACATTGTGTGAGCTCGACAACGGCTTCTGATCGGTTCGTTGCGGCCCGTGTACACGAGCCGCCGCGGTGTGTGTATACTTCCGGCTGTTGTCGCACTGCACTGGCGGTGTGCTAAGGTACTAATTGTTTTATGACTCGAGGTGCAGATTACACGAACGATGAGATTACCATGGCCGCCACGGTTTGTCATCGTCTGGGTGCTGGTCTTGGTATGGTTTCTTCATGACCAAGGAGAGAGGGCTGTCGGGACTGAAGGCCCTGGACTGGGACTGAGGCTGTTGCTGCTGATATCGCATCTGCTGCGAGTGGAGGTATTGCTGTTGCTCCTGGAAGACCGAAGGTTTGCAGTCCATGGGTTCGTAGTTGGAGTTGGCAGGACTAGGTGGGGCATGGTATGGCGAGGTGACATGTTCCTGAGGTACTCGGTCGTACGCGGACGATGACGAGTGGCTGGATGCGGCTGAACCGGTGGAGGCTGTGCGACTGGGAATCGGCACCAGCATTGGCACAGGAGCGGTAGCTGCGGGGATTGCTTGTGGCAGAACGAAGGCAAGGCTTCCGTTCGGGAGTTTGGTTGGGATCAACTGAACGCTAGATCCGATGCTGTTGGTAAAATACACTCCGTTGCCGGTTTGCACTGCATTAATCTGTGCTGGATGAGGCTGCGGATGATGATCCTGTTCCGGCGAGCTTGGCGGCGATGGAAGAATGTGCACTTGAACTGCCGATTGTCGAGACTTTGGAAGATCAGATTTAACTCCGTTGATGCAATTACTCAAATGGGCGAGCAGACGACGACGAGTCATTGGATCGATGTCCGGGAATCTGCTCACCTCTTGAGCACATTCATTGAACCCGGCCTTGAACTTGTTCATAACATTCGGATCAGTTGCCTGTGACATGGCATTCTGCTGTCGCTGAAGATTTTCAAGATGCTTCACTGTCATTTCCAAAATATCCGCCTTTTCCAATTTTGAATGGCGAGCTGGCTGTAAGTTCAACAAAGAGAAGGGAAAACTCTGTTAGTCATCAATCATAATTCCGCTGCTGAAATTCCCATAAAAGCGGGACCGAAGATACTTACGTCTTTTTTCATCGCGTCCAAAATAAGGGTCTTCAGCTCGTTCAAACAGTTGTTAATCCGAGCTCGGCGACGTTTTTCCATGATCGGTTTATTACTCTGTAACAAATCAGAAAGAAAGATCCACTTTAGTCCCACGCAAAAATATACAACAATCAAGCTTAACTCCTAAGAAAATCTCTTTCAGCCACACACCGATAAATCCGAAAATATGATCCACTTGGCATTGCGGGGGCCTAAACCAAGTGGTATGTTAACGTTTCCCTGAAAAGTGCTAATTTATGAACCCCAAGTCACTGATTTTCGGTGATGATTGCGATGCTAGGAGGATTCAACACTCCGCGCGTGCGGCTCTAGTTTGTCATACTTAATTTCTATCGTGTGGAAGTCCCACACGCGCACGTTCCATATCTGGAACGTTGCCGCCACCATCGGCGTCGACAGGAACGATGACAACGACGCAAACTCATCAGCCGCGGAACGTGCTTTCGATGTTTGCGAATTCTGTCTGAACACGAAATTCCCACGTACGCGACCGCCTGTCAGCCGATTAGCCAAAAGATATTGCAGACGTGTGGGATTAGCTGAGATACGGCGAAACCGTTCTGACTCAAGCTTTGAACAGGGCCAAATTAAATTCAAGATAACAGTTATTTTGAATTGTACTCAGATTTTCACAATCTTCAGAAAGTCTCTTGAAAAATCTATCATTTGAAAACGATTATTTTTTTGAATTTGAATTCTCACATTTTTAATTTTTCTGGCCAACAAAAAAAGAGTTTATAATTAACAAAATATGATACTTACTCTTCGATTGTCGCTGGGACGTTTTACCACCGGCTGTTCGGCCGATGGAATCTGCGAGGGGGTCGGCATAGTGCCAACTTGTTGGGCTGCCGTTCCAATTCCGGTAACCATTGTTTTAAATTTGTACTTCAGTATAGGATCCACAGTTGAAGCTTAGTTCACGACGTTGTCTTCTTAATGTTTTATTTTTGTCAAAATATACTCAGTGTTTCTTCTCTTCGCACAAATCTCACTTCAATCCTTGCGTTTTATAAATTTCACGCAGTATCACAACTTCCTCATTTTATAAACACAAGGCACAAATATTTTTTCTGATGTTCGCTCGATCTATTTCCCAGATCGTAATCCAAGTATCTTATCCACGTTCTGATAGCAATGGCTCACTTTCACTTTTGCTCTTCCGGATCAATCACGACACTTCGGATGCTGAACCGGAAACCGATGAAACAGAAATAAAAATCAAGTCTCGTTCCGAACGGTCAAACTCTTTAAAAATAAACCGAAACCGGTGGTACTCTGAGCGGGAGCGTACCAAAAAAGTGTTGCTGTTGCTCCGACGAGGGTTGAAACGATTCTGATCGAACTGGTGAGCTGCTGTGGTGGACTGACTCTTCCAGGCCCAGGCAGTCGTTTGTGTCGTTTGCTTCGCACTTGTTTCGCACCTCGACCGAACGATGAGTGCGGCACGTTCGGGACGCCGAAGCCAAGCCGAACGGAGCCGAATGTGGAGGCGAACGAGACACAGCAAATAAGAAACCACGGCTCATCGGCACTTGCGGAAGCGAGAGATAAGGTGTGAAGGAATTGGCGAGAGGGAGAGAAAAGTTGCCGCATGCGAGCAACAGGCTGCCGGTGCCGCGGCTGTTATGAAGGATTGGTTTTTGATGTCCCACCGAGTGGAAGGTTGTCCGGGTGGGCGGGTAAGCGGAGGTCCTGTGATTGAATCAGTGTCCTGCGACGGTTTTTGGGAGTGGGGATAGACGAGTATTCTATGCCTGCACAGGAGGAAAACCCCAAAGTCGTTGAATGGCACTGATTGCAACAAAGATGGTTTTGGAAGTGTAAGATTCTGAATTTAATCTAAACATATTTGTAATTGGGATTCATACCATGATTTGGAGTATCTATGTATCACAAAATATAATTATTCGATTCAATAGCGACGAATATATTCTACGCTAATCTTAGTGTCTAACTCGCAGAAGGATCCAACAGGTAGTTGCAGTTAGTAAGCAGGTACGTACATGCTCAACACCCATCTCCGTTGGCTTCTTCCAATTCCCTTTCGAGCACTTCGCATTTGAGTTGGTATGTTTCTGGTTTCGCAGCCGGGTATCGTTTTTGGTTTCGGTTCGTTCTATGCTGTATGCTGAGGCCATGCGGACCGTGTTGGTGGTTGTTCTGAATGAGCGTATTAATGGCTTTTGAGGAAAAGAAAAAACATATCGCTTATGTTTTTATTGGCTAGTCTTTTTAAAGTACGCTTTGCGTTAGATCGCTTGGGATGGAGGTAAGGAAGGATATGTTGAGCCTTGTTTTGAGTTAAGTAGTTATGCTTTTCGGCCAACAGATGGAACCAGGGGTATCGATTCGGAGTTCCTTTCATTCGATGTGATAGAATTAGGAAGCAAACATCCAGGTACATATAGCTCGATGGTGAGAAAAGGTTTGAGGGGCGTACGTAATATTAGATCTCTGTTGAGAAGAAGAAAGATTCAATCGGTTCATTAGTGCTTTGAGGGCACGTGCCTGAAAAATTCAATTCATTTGAAACACAGTTTTCTTGTGACATTGTGGGTAGCACAATATTCACCTTGTTTCAGGATTAACGAAGAACCATTTTGTGCATGATCGGGGTGCGGCCAAGCCACATCAAACGCCTTTTGACGCTCCTCTAATAGTTTGTTCATGAAAAGAAGCAGAACTCCGATTATATATCATCAGTAAGTTAATTTGAAACAAATACTGCTTTACAATTGATGTTTGACCTAAGCACAACGGAAGTTATGTCTTCGATCAATAACTTGTTTTGTTCACCTGGGGTGAAGAAACACCA
Source organism: Armigeres subalbatus (assembly GCF_024139115.2). Taxonomy (NCBI): domain Eukaryota; kingdom Metazoa; phylum Arthropoda; class Insecta; order Diptera; family Culicidae; genus Armigeres; species Armigeres subalbatus. The sequence goes on along the minus strand of NC_085140.1, from coordinate 190,229,753 downwards.
CTAGACAGTAGAATGCTACTTAGAAAATTGGAAAGAAAAAACTGTGTGACTTTCGAACGGGATTTTTTAAAATAAGAATTGACCAAAGATTCTATACCTAAGATTCCGGTTGTGTTCCATTATGAAAATGACTTTGCGCGTTTGTGAATTATTTCTCACCTTTATGAAGAACACGACCAGATCGCACTCAGACTCGTTAAACTTTTGTTTCACGATGGTGCAAACAAATAAGCAAATAATAAATGTTTCCAATGATTGCAATTTGCAAACCCAACCAGAGATATCTGGGGCGCCAAAGTGACTTGCTCTTTAACGGGACTAATGACTCGATAAAACGAAGTAGAAGAAATAATAAGGGGATATTTTTCATCGCTCAGAAAATTGAAGCCGTTGTTTGTAACTAGAAAGTTGATTATTGTTCTGCCATCACACTGCTGAACAACATTAAAAATACTGAAGACATATCAAGAACTTATCAAATTCAAAGTTGTATTTCCACCATTGGATTTTCACACGGCAAACTCTGCCTAAGCAGATCTTAATTGATTTCAGAGATTTCAATTCAGTAGCTCCAGTCTATTCATCTGATAGCAGCAAACGCATTATTTCACTTGATTTTTAGTGCATATTATGTCAATTTGAAAATTTAGTTTATGAAGCGATCTTTACCACAATTGACCTTTCCCGTCAGAAATTGTACCTCGTTTTATGTCTCAGTCGATTCTCTGGCCATTTTAAGGTCAACTTTCCCAAAGAACCCATATTTTTAAAGTATGTAACTATTTTTAAAATCGAAAACAAAAACCGAAAAAAATGCTGCACGTGTGAACCGGCCTGAAAAATGCACCCGATGTTCGTTTAAAATCGGGCCAATTTAAAAAAAAAGCACTTTTTCGATGTTTGTTTTAAATTTTAAAAATACTTAGAGACCTCAAAAAATATGGGTTCTTTGGGAAAGTTGACCTTAAATAAGCCAAAAAATCGACTGAGACAATAAAACGAGATACAATTTTTGACGGGAAAGGTCAATTGAGACGACATGGAAAACGAATGGGGCAAAAAAAAAATGGTTGAATAGATTTACTATTTAGCCATCAAACAAATGAGACAAAATTTATCAGCACTGCCCACGACCCTTAATAGTGAGCACCAGGCAGCGTTAAATCTAATATCGGAAGTGGTGCGCTGTATAGCGCATCACCAAATGAAAAAAGCACACCACTTCCGAAGTTAGGTTTACCGTACGGTTTGTGAGAAAAATCCAACCTCGCTAATCGCCCGGTTTTCTACTGAATTGATAATATTATCATCTTGTTCCGTACATTTGATCCAAATTTCAGCCTCGTGTATCAGTGGGGTAGCCACGGGGGTGGTTTTTAGAAGAATTTGAGACGCGCTTTGTGATTTGCCAAATCACAATCCATTTTCCAGCGGTCTTCGAGACGCGCTTTGTAATACAATCCATTTTCCAGCGGTCTTCGAGGCGCGCTTTGTGACTTGCCAAATCACAATTCATTTTCCAGCGGTCTTTGAGAAGCGCTTTATGATTTTCCAAAACACAATCCATTTTCCAGCGGTCTTCGAGACGCGCTTTGCGATTTTCCAGACCACAATTCATTTTCCAGCGGTCGTCGAGATGCGCTTTGTGACTTGCCAAATCACAATAAATTTTCCAGCGGTCTTCAAGACGCGCTTTGTGATTTGCCAAATCACAATCCATTTTCCAGCGGTCTTTGAAAAGCGCTTTGCGATTTTGCAAATCACAATCCATTTTCCAGTGGTCTTCGAGACGCGCTTTGTGATTTGCCAAATCACAATCCATTTTCTAGCGGTCTTTGAGAAGCGCTTTATGATTTTGCAAATCACAATCCATTTTCCAGCGGTCTTCGAGACGCGCTTTGTGATTTGCCAAATCACAATCCATTTTCCAGCGGTCTTCGAGACGCGCTTTGTGATTTACCAAATCACAATCCATTTTCCAGCGGTCTTCAAGACGCGCTTTGTGATTTGCCAAATCACAATCCATTTTCCAGCGGTCTTCGAGACGCGCTTTGTGATTTGCCAAATCACAATCCATTTTCCAGCGGTCTTCGAGACGCGCTTTGTGATTTTCCAAATCACAATCCATTTTCCAGCGGTCTTCGAGACGCGCTTTGTGATTTGCCAAATCACAATTCATTTCCCAGCGGTCTTCGAGACGCGCTTTGTGATTTGCCACATCACAATCCATTTTCCAGCGGTCTTCGAGACGCGCTTTGTGATTTGCCAAATCACAATCCATTTTTCAGCGGTCTTCGAGACGCGCTTTGTGATTTGCCAAATCACAATCCTTTTTCCAGCGGTCTTCTAGACGTGTTTTGTGATTTGCCAAATCATAATCCATTTTATAGCAGCCTTCGAGACACGCTTTGTGTTTCTCAAATCACAATCTATTTTCCAGCGGTCTTCGGGACGCGCTTTGTGATTTTACAAACCACAATCAATTTTCCAGAGGTTTTCCAGACGCGCTTTGTTGTAATACAAACCACCTTGCCTTGTGATTTTTTAATCCATCCAATATTTTAACACATTAGCACATTAACTACTTAAATTCAACTCACCTTATGAAATAAGCGTCAGGATCCAAAAAATAACCTGGCAGGATCGCCAAAATGTGTGGCTCCAAATGGCTGGAGCGAAATGCGATGACAGCAGCTCTCCGTCGGTGCGTGTGCACGCCACCGAGATCTGACAAGAAGAGGACAAATCAAGCTCTATCTGGAATAAGGGCGAATGTCGCAAGAGAGAATTCTCTTTGCCGACTTCCCCTCTTTTAAATTAAAGTGACAAGCAGATGATTTCTTTGCGGTTTCTCCCCTCAGAACGAAAAAAAAAAACAATGAAAACTTACATTCTGAGGTGATAAACCGCAATGAAATCCTCTGCTTGTCACTTTTATTTAAAAGAGGGGAAGTCGACGAAGAGAATCCTCTCTTGCGACATTCGCCCTTTTACCAGATAGAGCTTGAAATCATGGCTTGCTGCTCACCGATTGACACGCTGAGGTGTTGTTGATGTATAATCACACGCTAATGGTAACTTACTCAAACCCCACACCCGAGACTTCCACTGCACAAGAATTGCCAGGCGAAATTGCTAGGCACTAAAAATGCTTCCTCGGTATCAACTGATGTAGGGCGAATAGTACTCAGTGCATCAAAAAGCATAGTCAAATACTTTTTGGAATCCATCACAATTTTCTCCAATCTTATTAGAAGTGTTCAGTCGTTTGAGCAAGTCATCTGCCTGCTTTATCAAAACACTTCGCGTAGTTTTGGAAAATATTCCAAAACTGTTACTCATCGCCGTTGTTGCGGCTGGATTGGACAAAAATGCAAAAAGGTCAGCGTATTCCAACCGGCTTTTCTATTAAATGAGGTTGATATCATGCCCAAAGGGTTTTTGAAGGATCTGTTCCGTAGCAGTTATCTGTTCAAGTAGTCTTCTCCGTTTTAATTTAGTCGAATACAATGAGAATGTCCAGCTTTATAAATATCGAGGTTCCATATAATTGTAAATCGTTTAACTTTACGTAAAAGTAATACATATTTAATAGTGGTGTTGTTGTCATTTGCTCTAGATAGTTATTGAAGAATAAACAAGATATGTAACTGTGTGGTACTAGATTATACACTAACAAACATTATGATGTTCACTGAACATGTGGAATGAATTACTTGAGTATGTACATTAGGGTGGCTTAAATTAGTATGGGAAAAACTTTTTTAATTTTTTTGATGGGCCGCCCTCTTAGGGCCCGTTCACAAATTACATCACGCTTTAGGGGGTAGGAGGGTACCTGCCAGAGCGTTACGGCCCATACAATTTTCAAACCCCTTTCATACAAAAAACGTTACGAGGGGGTGGGTGGGGGTTGAAAATGGCCAAATTTTGCGTTATGTAATTTGTGAATGAACCCTTATTCGGTCCTATTTAATGCCCTAATGCTCCGGACAAAATTTCAGCCAAATCGGTCAACGTTTAGGCGGTGCAAAACTCGTTGGAAGTTTATATGGAAAAGTGTATGCAGAAACATCCAAAAACAGTGATTAGCAGTTGGACGGCATAATTTACGATCAAGAACAATGATACTTATTCAGTTCTTGTAGAATTAAACACAGAATGTTATGCAGAAAACCGTGAAAAGATTAGAGTTTGCTCGGCTAAGTTATTAGCATTTCTCTGAAGTGGGGTTTGAGCAAATTTCGTTTCTTTTACCTTTGAAAAGAAATAAATTCACCCATACAACACTCCAGTAAAATGCTATTATCTTTGCCTAATAAACTCTAATCTTCTCGTGGTTTCCTGCATAACATTCTGTATTAAATTCTTCAAGATCTGAATGAGTATCATAGTTCTTCTTCGTAAGTTGTGCCGTCCAACTGCAAATCACTGTTTTTGGATGTTTCTGCATACACTTTTCCATATAAACTTCACAGATAAAAATATGTTGTGATTTTAAATGTATTTTCATGCACATATTTGGAGCATGCAAATAAACGTAACATTCAATCGATCTTACTATTATTTTAAATCGAAATAAATTTAAACGATGCTTGCTTTTAAAATTCAATCAAATTTAATTGAATATCGAATGTTAATTCGTTTGATAGGATAAGCTGCAATTTTACACGCCGTTGAATTTTAAAAATTATTTGCTGTGTTCCAACGAGTTTAGCACCGCCCAAACGTTGACCGATTTGGCTGAAATTTTGTCCAGAGCATCAGGGCATCAAATAGAACCCTAATGTACACTCATTGTGAGATCAAATAAGCATCTAAGTAGTCGATGTGATGCCTTGCCTCATTTCAGTTCTCACAACGTCAAGTGAACAGGACGCCGAAAGCCGATTGTTTTGGATCGCGCTGGTAGCGGGGTTAAAAAACTGCGCAGAAAGCGAATCGAAAGGACCGCACTGAAAGCGGATCGTTAAGACTGCTCTTATAGCATGCCAACAGGATCGCGCAAAGCGAACGAATAGATTAATTTGGATCGACAAGACCGCGTACAGAATTAGGTCGACAAAATTTTCTTCTTCAACCCACTACAAGGAGACAAAAGAAATGCGTTTTGAAACGGCTATGTGATTGAGTTTTAGCTTGATTTACTGCTCTTCAAAGTTGAAGTATGCAGTGGTGATTTTTCTTGTTGGGCCACACTGGTGCCTGTCACGTCAGAAAAACATTGAAGTTAACGGTCTGCCAATGTGATAGTAATGCAATTAATAGTATCATATTAGTATTAATGGGCTTCATGGCCGTGCGGTTAGCGACTTCAATCGTCTAGACGCATGGGCTATGGAGTGTGGGTTCGATTCCCGCCCCGGTAAGGAGAAAGCTTTTCGTGATCGAAAAATTCTCCATCGGTCCACTGGGTGTTATATGTCCTGTCCGTTGTCTAAACGTTGTGCTCAGTCTGTATGACCTCTGGTCGAAGACGGTGTTCCTGTCTTTTATAATTTGTTGTAAAAAAGAAGAAATAAAGAGAAAGATACATTAATGGAACGAGCATGGGATTGAACCCACATCTTCCTAAGTAAGACGCTGAAGCGGTAAACATATATGACCACTAAGCCTGCTACGTTTAAGAGCGGCTATGATGCACGACACAAACAGATGGCACAAAAAAAACTTTTAGTATAATCTGAGAAAAGTCAATGAAGAGTGATAGCACAAAACAGATAGTTATCATAGAACAAACTGCAAGTTTCAAAGTAGGCTTTTTGTTTATCAACCTTCAACAAACGGCACTCCTGTATCCAAGGCGAAAGAAAGAGACAGCAAAGCATGCGATGCTGCTCTGTCTTATGCGCGTTGTTTGATAAAGCTTGATTTCCACCGCTAGGTTCGCTAGCGATTCAAAATCTTGGAAGGACCACTTTTCACGGCAATGATGCCTATATGTTATGTGGTGGGTGATAGGGATCATGAATCTTAGGGCTAATGAAGGGCAGCCCTTTTATGTGACAATTCGTTCACTTAACCGACAAGTAGCGTTTGGATTACTTACTCATTCATGCGACTGTAAGCCGCTTAATAAAAAAAATCCGTGTTCCGAATGATGATTTTCGCCGACGACGAGATTATTGCCTTCGCGGCCGTTATCATCACCGGAACTCGACTCCAAAACACTTCGAACGACCTCGTCTGATTGAAAAGCTGTCCGTGGTTGGGATCGGGCCAACCTGCCCGGTAAATGAGCCTAAAAACTACTAAAATAAAACGACCGAAACGTGAAAAAAAACCTTCTCCCTTTACCTCATCAGATTTCTCTCATTCGAATAGTTGTTCAAACACTTTCTAGCTGTAGTGTAACCATTTATTGAAAGCAGTTCAATATCAGTTCAACCATTCATAAAAAAACAGCAACATTCAGTTCATATATTCTTGTCTCCTTTATTGACTACATATTCTTATAGGCCTAATCTAATTTTTCCCTATGTCTAGCTAGCTTTCCTGTGTGATGAGACGAGCGGTAGAGCTGACTAAACGGTGGCCACTCTAGCGGTTTAACTCGGGCTAGGTGCAAACTTCACCAAGCGCTTAGAAAAAGATAGACATGCATGTACTCACGTTTTATACTCTTCGCATGGTGAGGTAATCGTCTAACGGTTGACCGTCGCCACGTGTTCGACACGCGGCCCTTCAACTCCTGCGGACTCCGAAGAACTTCTGCTGCTGCAGTTCGACGATCATTCGAGGAGGAGGAAAATACAATTAACGTGGTTTTTGCAAGGATGTTGCACCTCCGATATACCACGGGTGTGACCGCCGTCATACCAACTGCCCCGCCAGTGGAGTGACATAAGGGAGTTGCCACTCCGGTCACCTAAGAAGTCCACGATCATTCGATGATATCCGTCGTGCTTCACGCCATCGACGCCCTCTCTTCGTGGCTGGGTGGACTTTTCGTTGTCGCGTGCAGTGGTCTAGCTTTGCCAGGGCACGGAAAATATCGTTCACTGCCCTCTCCGGCCGGCCACCGCCGGGAAAATGATTCGAAGCTGTACTGTGGGGTCGATATCGATCGTTGACGGAAATGGTGGTGTGACGAGCCTCGAAATTCTTGCCACAGATCTGGCACGGAATTTAAGATGCCGTCATATCTACGGGTTAACTCTTGCACATTAAGCACACTCATGTCATCAGTATTACCTGTCGCATTAAACTTCAACGCACTCGCACGCACTAAGGCACTTTAGCTACTTTGCCTATCTAGGTACTTGAGGGAAATTGGGAAAGAAAATTAGGTGAAATTCAAAGGATTCTTCACGTTTTTCACTAGTTCACACCCGATCTTCACAACCACGCTTTCGCCTCTTCCACAGACCAGAACGAAATGAAAGAGTCAAGTTTTAAGATCCTCAGATCAAGACGCGAGATTTCAGATCTTCGTCGCCGGAAATTACGCAAAAGCAACGAAGTTGGTTATTTTCGCGAAATTGTCAAGAATCATTCCGAATACCAATCCTTTCATTATTCGGATAACCATTTCGTCCCCACATTTAGATCCAGATCTTCCATCTCGCTTCCCAACCTGAATATTATTTTACAGGAGCTGGGGTCAACGCTACTTGAACCCTGGTAGATGCCCGGTCTCACACACATTGGTTTGGCTAACGACTTTCCCTTTGGCTCCAGCAATAAACCTTGAACTCATTTACTCCCTGATGCAGATCATGAACAAGTGAACCAATGAACTTATGAGTGAGTGAATTCGAAAACGACCCTCAACGTGAGTGGTCTCTATACAAGCAGTAGAGTAGAGTGGGGCAAGAGTGCGCGTGGGGTAAGAGTACGTTTTCGATTTCTTGAAGTTATAAAAAAGATAAACAAGCAGCAGTGCATCAGATCGATAGGTATTCTGACCAACTATTGTCATGTGTAATTTTAAACGATTTGAATAAACAACAAGAGAGATATGAACATAGTTAATTTTCTGGTCGTTTTGCTAAAAATAATTGTGTTTTCGCAACTAGTATTACAATACCATCTATACGTTCAATCAGGTGAACATTGTACCATTTCGATAACCTATTGTATAGAGTACTTTGTGGTGCAGAACATTAATTCGGTTGGTTTTCCAAGAAGTCAAAACCATTAACTGAATAAATTTTGGAGCTGTGGGGTAAAAGTACGCAGTAACGGGTGGGGCAAGAGTATGCATGTTAACCTTCAAGTTCTGTTGTTAAACCCGTATCTCCGTCCAAAATAAGACTAGTTTCACAGCGTAAAGGTCCACAACCAAGAAAAAAGGGACAGAAATCGAAAATTATCACAAATTCTCCTTCTAAAGATAAGTAAGTTGGTGTTAGAAAGGACTTAGCGAACAAAGCACTGAAACGAAATAAAAATAAGTTTTGTTTTACACCTCAACATAGTCCGAAAACACAATTTCATCTAAATGATAATCATTTAATCAAAAGAAACATCCATAAATTACGCAACGCTGAGCTGGGAGGAATGCGAGATGTATAACGATTCATAGAATTTTTAGAGGATTCATACAAAAGGTGTAAGATAGCGGGGAGGGGTGATGAAATGGTCCAATTTTCCGTAACGTAATTAGTGATCTTTCTTTAAAGAAAATTCTTTTCTTCAAGCTACGGGAAACCTCGTATATTTTTACCTCTGTAGTTTTTTTTTGTACAAGTTTTTTTCGTATGAAAGTTCATATTTCTAGGACCCCTCCCCCTTTCAGAGTTACGTAATCTTGAAACATTCTATAATATACTTTCAATTAAATGTTATTTACTCTTATTATTGTTAATATATACTTAAAAATACATGATTGGATAAATGCGTACTCTTACCCCACCGGTGGGGTAAGAGTGCGTTTTGAATATGTCTTGCAATAAGAGATCTACTAAAGCAAATTACAATAATTTCAATATGTTTGCCACTGGGTTACATATAGGAAGAGTATACGAATCGTCGACATTGATATGATATGCAGAAGCTTGCTTCATAAGGGCTACATGATCGATTGAAAACTACCCTAGCAGCACAATTTACGTTGATTTGGTTGCAATAACTCATATATGACCAAATTTGGTCATACATGAGTAACATCAACTGATTTACAACATATGTGTTGCTCGGGTAAGTGCGTACTCTTGCCCCAATCTAATCTAGTTCAATTCTACTTCATCTATTGTACAACTTTGGTTAATTAAAGATTCAAATAGTCGTGGTACTGCCACACACGTAATGAATGAAATAATTTTATGGGCATGGCATCAAATTCTCCAAAGGCAGGTTTATCTATCGCTTTATGGTCTGTCGAGCACACAATGGGCACGCTAACATGGAATCTGTACATAAATGTTTACATTACATCCTAATGTCGGTCTGTACAATCAGACGATCGGTCACTGCATTTAAAAGTCATGGCAAAATGCTGTTTCCTTCCACAAAATGACGTCGGATCACTAGCAGAGTGGCAGGGAGTCGGCTGAACATGAGCAAGGTTGTATTTTTGCTAGGTTAATCAATTCTAGTATTTGTCAAAAACAAAAGTTTGGCAGACCACTCTACATTTTTCTTGATATATCTAATGCCATTTGAATAATAAAGCACCCATTCCATGGTTTGAATTTCCAAATGTGATCTTTGACTTGTGTCTTTTTGCAATAAACGTAATGTTGTATTGCTGGTTTGCCAGAATCTACACGTCAGTATAAAACAGGGCTGCGCAACGTACGGCCCATGGGCCGGATGCGGTCCTCGGCTCCATTTTTGTGGCCCGCAGCGTGTAGGAAAAATTACTTCATAACCGACCCGAAAGCTTTTCTATGTGGCTCGAGAAGATCCTTCTTTCTATTTATTAGATTTTGACAATATGGATGAAACCTTTCCAGGATGGATAACTGGTTAGGGAAAGCATATCGGCTGTTGCTGATATCGTGTGCTCTAAAGAAAAAAAAACCCTGCAGTAGTATTAGTTGCTCGTAAAGAATGGTGAAGAGTTAAAGTTCTCACAGAAGATTTAAAAACTACGTTACGTGAAAAAGCCACCTACTTGCTCGCAATCGATGAAAATACTTAATGTAAAAAACAAGGCACATGTAGCTGTCTTCTTAACGGGAATAAATGATCATCTTTAAATCACAGAGGAATTAGCAGCTTTGATCCCAATGAACGAATCGATTACCAGTATCGACCTGGGGAAAGCTTTTAAGACCTGTATGAAGGAGCTTGAACTCTTCTATGAACACTTGAGGCCTAACAACTAATGGAGCCTTGTCAATGACGGGAAAGAACACGGGCGTTGAGTCACTTGAAAATTAAAACAATTTGTTTATTTGTTAATCAATTGTTAATCAGGAGGACACTCAACCACAACTAATTCCAAATTACGTTGATGGAAATGGAAGCAAAACACGGGAAAGTGACTTAGCCTTTATAGTACATGTCACCAAACATCTCAATGGCTTGAACATAAAGCTGCAAGTCAGGGATCAACACGTCGAACTTTTATTATCCAACATGCAAATTATTGAAATAAAATTGAAACAATTTGGCACAATTGATTCTTGAAAACTGATACATTTTCTTTAATCCGGTAGAAAACAGTTCTTGCTAATCTGTTGAATATGCTGGTAAACTCGAAGCACTTCTACAAAAATGTTCCAGCCTATTCGCTAATTTTTGAGAACATAGTTCCTCAACACGATTTACTGATGTAAATATTGTACCTGGAATGTTTCAAATGGAGATAATTGACCTCCAAGGCAACAACAAATCCAAATCTAAATTTCAGAAAGACACATCTTTGTAGGATATTTTCTCTCACACAGATGAACAACTCTTATCAAAAATTAAAGCAGTAAAAGTATGTGTTGATCTTCATTATCTGCTTGCGAAATTTGATCATCGATTGTGAAATCCATATGCGTCGAGTATTGGAAAGAAGCCGAAAATTCCATGCTTGAAAAGGTTGGGTAGGCCTGGTATAAAGGCTCCCCCAAACATATGCGACGCGACCGTCGCGACGCGATTCTATCGCTTGGCGACTGCGATTCTGTCGTTACTGGTATGGAAGGATAAATGGAACATTGCCAGCAGCGACCCAGCGGTAGAATCGCGGCGACTAGCTGTCGCCGTCGCGGCGATAGAATCGCTTAGGTCTGGGGGAGCCTTAAAACATCACCTGACGTTGGGACTATGATAAGGGTTTCATTCTACTATTGACGCGCCCCCTAATCTGCCTCTTTTTTTCCAGCACATACCGGGTTTTATATAAAGATATTCAGTTGGTGTCTTGATTAGCACCACGTGGATGATATTTGATGGATTCGATAAATCACTACCAAAATTTTGAAGCTTTTTATGAATCGTTGAAAGCTAACGAACGTTTTGTATAAAGTCAAATATTGAAATTCCGAACTTTTGTTTCCACAATGCCTTACACATTTTGCCATTAGTCGCACATAATTGATTGGTTTGTAATAGATAATATAATATTAAAAACAATATAAACAGTTTTTTAAAGCATTACTAAAGGATATTATTACCAATATGGCTCTCATTCATTACAACCAATATATACACTTTTATATTGCAACCCTAAATCCTAGACAAAGAGTTTCATCATAAAATCCCAATTTCACAGATCATTCGTCGATCGTCACACGCATAAGCTCCAGCAGCCTGGATCCGACGATCCGATATCTCCGATCAAGTGCAGAACAAAAAGCAGGAGAGAAAAAAAAACAAGGAACGAATCTCGCCATAAAAGAAACCAACCAAACTAACCCAACAAAGCCCATGCCGGGGCAGAGGCCAGCCACGCGATCGAGTGCCAGCGACGAACAAAATAAAGGTTGAGCCTGTCGCCGATCGCTTCTGAGGCAGCAGGATCAGCATCAACCTCAGCCGCAGCAACGCAACACCGCATCATCGTCGGTCTCGGTAGACCCGCACACGATCGACGGACGCCGCGAGCGCGAGCGTTCGAACCGTGCGCGTGAGCGCACACACGACGACCGGCTTTTGCTTTCGATGGGCGAACGATCTCGCGCGCGCTCCACCAGATTCGACTGACTGCAAAGCAACATAAGCGCATGGCACACTGATTGGGCCCCGGAATGAAAGAGACCACTAGTGTTGCTCTCCAGAAGCGCTGACCGGCGATGCCATGCTCCAGTGCTGATGGCTGTGAGGTGGTGGTGAGCGACCCGATCTCGAAAAAGAGGGGAAAACCGCACGCGACTCGATGACGTACGAAACCGGTGGAGCTCGCTGGTTTTTTGGAGCCACGACGGGGGGTCTCCTGTCGGTGAGTTCCAAAGTAGGAGCCGTTCTTTGACTGTGTGCACTGAGTGGGAAAGAGACGGAACATCTGCATGGAAGTGGTGGTAGATGTCGTTATGGATGGAGTGACTGCGGTAGTCGCGAGCGTGAGAAAAGAATTTTGTTATTTCGACGACGGCGGCGGCCACGATATCGCGCACTGCCTATCGTAACCACGGTCAAGGCGCACTCAGCGATCTCCAGTGTCGGATGCGCTGCAGCAAACTGTTTGTTAGATGATGTGGTCGATGCAGTAATGCGAGACGTGATGCTGCATCAGCTAGCGTCAGATTACACGAATGACGATGGCGGGACGATTTATGGAATGCGCTACCGCGTCGTGGGTGGAGACGGAATGTTGAGATGCTTGGCTTGGTGTAAAGGGAAACAGTTGAGTAAACGTTGCACGATGACGTGTTGATCTGATTCAGTTAGCTGGAATGTTTGTATTCTCATGTTATTGCCAATTTGATAATGTATTACACAGGTCTAAGATTATAAGCCAAGCTGGAACACTTAAAAAACATTTAAGTAAGAAGCTTTGAGTACACTTTTTCATCGTTTCTTTGCCAATATTATATTTGCCATACAGGCTTGTAACATGTTTTTCGACTGAACAGAAAAACTATCAAACGTGCACTAATAAATTTCCATTTCGACTGCACAAAATAGGTGCACTGTTCCGGTTCTTCAACTCATATCTCACATATTTATCTTGTCAAAAACAAAAAATGAAGGGCAGTTTGATTTGTTTCTTATTTTTGTGATTTTTTCAGCAAAAAATGGGAACAGTGTCCCTGGAACAAAATCCAATATCCTTACGGAAAAAAGCTACGTGCTTGAGTAGCAAGAGTGCTTGTGCCTCCAAGCAAAATCAATAATGAGATGAAAGTGAGATGACAGAGACGGCTGGATGCGTCGTTAAGACAAGAGAGCTGCAGTCGTTGAGGGAATACAATGTAACCTATCCAAGAGATGTGAATCCTTTTAAACCCAAATGGGTTTTCATGCTGAAGGAAGATAAAAACGACAAACTGTTCTTTCTCTACTACACAGTCTAGACAGAATGTGTGAAATATCCAAAAGGTTTGCTTGTCCGAACATCTCGTATGTTCGAACAATTTATTCGGTCGAACAGGTCGTCTAAATAAGACACCAAATTATAGTCAAAGCCGAAAGCCAAATTACCCAATAACACGATAGACGACAAAGCCATCTAGTCAAATTACATTTGGCCGAACAGTTATTAGACCGAAAACAAATTGGTCGAATAAGACTTTTGGCTGTATGACCGAACGGGTACTAGGAACAGGTCATTGGGTCGAAACGGACAACGGTCGTTTGATGGAAAAGACCATTCCAGATAAAGCCGGTCACGTTGTTTGGTAGGAAAAAAAATTTTTTTTGTAGAAAAGGTCCAAACCAAAAATAAATACATTGCAAAATAAATGATGAGAAAATCTTGTGGTTCAAAGAGTAGATCTTGGTTGTCTCGATATTGAAGAGGGGCTATCGAGATAAGTAGACAACGATGAATAGAAGGAATATTGAAATGAATTCTAAATCGAAAAACCCAGATTAATCCACCTAGCGGTGATGATGCCTTTCTCGCTCATTATAAAATGTGTCGAGAAAAATTTTTTAGAGAGGTCAAATAGAACAAATATAAAGCAATTAATGGTTTTGACCGTTATATAGACTTTTAAAAATGTGGCAAAATTGGATCGTGGAGAAACCATATCAAAACTGTCATAAAATCGAGTGTAGACGAAATCAGGGGCAAAAAAGTTTTCTCATGCTAAAAATCGAGTCATCACTGTATCTTGTACATATTCGTTCATGGAATGATGCTATGGCAGTTTCATTGCAAAGTATTGAAAATGATAGTTGCTAGTTGCTAGTTGCAAAAAGATGATTTTTTCAGCACGAGTATGATAAATCTGTACCAAAATGGTACAATTTTATTTACTTCACATGATCAATCTTGCCAAAAAATCATGTTGCTGCAGAAAACAAATAGATTCCATGTTATCGTACCACATTAGGTGCTCGACAGACCATAAAGCGATAAATAAACCTGGCTTTGGAGAATTTGATGTCATGCTCACCCATTTTTTTTATTTATTGCGTGACACAGAGAATACACCTTAACTTCTGAGCCCATAGACCGATCCAGACAATTTTCAATAGGAAACAATGGGACACGATTCCCCGTCAAATGCAACTTGTTGCGAGTAAATCAGTTAAGGTTAAGTGCCTGAAAAATGGGCTAGACTTTTCCATTCGTTGTTGTCTAAAAAAAAAGTATTTTGACCATTACTTCTGAGCTCATAGTCCGATCCGGCCAATTTTCAATAGGAAACAATGGGACAGGATTCTGCGTCGAATGCAACTTGTTGCGAGCAAATCGGTTCAGGGTAAGTACCTGAAAAGTGGGCTAGACTTTTTGCGCACATACACACACATACACACACACACATACACACACACACACACACACACACACATACACACGCACACACATACACACACACAGACATCACCTCGATTCGTCGAGCTGAGTCGATCGGTATATAACACTATGGGTCTCCGAGCCTTCTATAAAAAGTTTGGTTTTGGAGCGAACATATAGCCTTTACGTATACTTTGTATACGAGAAAGGCAAAAAGCTTGTTGCTATGAAAAACGACTACAAAACAAATGTCATCTTTTGTTTTTGATGCATGTATTTATTACTGTTTAAAGATGGTAGCCTAGAAATTTAAATATATAGAGAAAGGGAAAGAGAATCCTGAACAAAATATTACTAGAACCTGTCGAAATAGACAGATATCGTGATAGGGAGGCTATCGAGATGTAGAAAGCCCAAATGTATGTAGATTGAAGGGACCGACGAAACCATCGACATAAGAACAGATATCATGATACAGAACATCGAGATGAAGAGAGTCGACTGATGTTACTTTGTAGTACAGGGGTTAGACAAAAAGGTTGAGATAGGTAAAATTATGTCGAAATTCAAATCATCATAACTTTGCGTAAAACCATCCGATTTTGATAAAATTAAGACCTTCAGAACCGGACGCTTTTCTAGTATACTATCCCCCTGCAAAAACTAAGATCGGTCCTTGGCCACCGGAGATGTTCCGGGTTTTCCGAAGGTATGTTCAAGATGCATTTTTTCCACTGCTTGTAATTTTATGTGAAGTTTACTTTCATCATGTTTTATGCTTTCTCCAAAAACTAGAACTAATATGCCGACCAATGGTGACTGTAGATTGAGAATCCATCAAAACTACGCAGAGATATGGCCATTCCCGTAAAAACGGTTCCGGGAACATGATGAAATGTTAACAGATCGGAATAATGCAAATATGGGTATCTATCTTCGTTGCTTTGCGAGACGATGATTACACAAACATTTCCAGAATGATAGTGTCCACTGTCACCCTTATAGCAGGTTCCAAGGGCCTTCCAGGAGGAATTATGCATATATGGGTGTCAAAATTCATGTTTTCCCAAGACGATGAATATAGGATCTCCATTAGATACATTTTGAGGACTGTAAGACTCTCTGCTCAGGTTCTTATAACAGGTTCCAGGTGTTCTGCGAAAGTGACATTTGCTCAGGGTGTATGGCCAATCACGTACCGATTTTACGAAAATTGCAATATCTTTGCATATACCTAACGGATTTTCGATCTGTAGCCAGCATTAATCAGCATATTAGTTCTAGTTTCCAGGGAGAGTATAAAATATGAAGGCAGTAAACGTCAGATAAAACGACAAGCAGGAGAAAAAAAATGCATTTTTAACATAGCCTCGGAAAACCTGGAACATCTCCGGTGGCCAAAGGCCAATCTGAGGTTTTGCTACGCAAACGTTTTGCTACGCAAAGTTATGTTGATTTGAACTTCGACAAAATTTTGCCTATCTCAACCTTTTTGTCTAACCCCTGTATTGTCGAAAGCTACATATGGCCGAAAGGGACATACAGTCGAACTAGTCATTTGACCGAACAGGTCATATTGCCGAAACAATCGTTTGGCCAAACAATAGTGAATGTGAAAAATGTGAGTTATCAATGATAATTGAGAAGTTAGAAGTAATAAATGAGAAGTGCGAAGTATGAAGTAAGAAATGAGAAATGAGAAATTATGAGCGAAAAGTCAGAAATGCAAAGTGAAACGTCTCACTTCTCATTTGTCACAGTAAAGAGTGAGGAGTGAGAATTTAGACTTCTCCCTTCACACTTCCTACTTTTCATTTCTTACATCTTTTGGCCAAAGAGAAAAGTGAGATGTGAGAAGTGAGAGGAGAGACAAGTGAGACTTCCCACTGTGAAGTTGTCTCAGAAGTGACAATAAAGAGTGAGAAAGAGAAGTGATGAGTGAGAACATGAGAGCTCATTTCTCACTTAATATTTATATCTTCTCATTTATCATTTCCCATTTCTCCATTCCCTTCCCTCATTTTTCCTTCTCTATGGTTATTCCTCACTTCGCACTTCTCATTTGACACTTTGATTTTTCCAGTGAGAAATGGGAAAGCTCAATGAAAGGTAAAAAGCGTAAAGTGAGACGTGTTTCATTCACCAAATAACATTTGGGGATCAATATAAAATTGAAAAAAAAAATTCTGATCATTTGATCAGCCAAATGGAATTTTCGGCAAAATGACCTATTCGGCCGAATGTTGATTGGCCGAAGATGTCATTTGACCTAGCAAAACAATAAACCAAACCCCATTTGGCCGAAAAAGTTAATCAGGTCATTTCGCTGAAAAAGTAGTTCAGCTGCAAAAGTCATTAGGCCAAGATAACGGTTTGACAGAAAATTGGGACGAAATGGACTTACGACCGAAAAAGTAGGCTGCACTGATCGCTTGGCCAATTAAGCCGTTGGGCGGAATACGCCTTTTAGCCGATCAAAAAGGGTCATTTGACCGAAAATCTTTCAACCAAACGGGATGAAATTTTTTTCGACCTAATAATCAGTTCAGCGAAACGTTCAATTCGTCCAAATGGAATCTGGCTAGATGACTTTCGACTTCCAGTGGAGTCTCCGAAGAATTCCTTAGGAACAATATCCAAAAATGGCTCGTTGCCATTTTGGCTGAAATGGTTGTTTGACAGAAACGGCCATTTGACCGAAAATGACATTTGGCTGAAATTAATATACGATCGAAGGCCGGTTGGCCGAGAAATCGATTGTCTGAAAAGATTATTCAGCCAAACGGATCAACAATTTTGGCCATCAGCAAATAATAAATTCAGCTTGATGACCTTCTCAGCCAAATGACCATTCAAGTCGAAAGACTTTTTCGGCCAAATGACCTGTTATGGCTGCAAGGAGTCTCTACTTAGCCTTACGATCAAAGGCGTAGGATTGCCAATCCGGAGATGGCGAGTTCGATTCTCGGTCCGGTTTAACTTTTTTGGCTAAATGACCTGTTAGGGCAAACGACTAGTTACCAGTTCGTTCGTATGTTGAATTTTGCCGTCAAATGTGCCTTCAGTCAAATGTCATTTTCGGCCAAATAACGGGTTCGAGCCGTTTTGTAGAAAGCAACAAACCTTCAGAACTTTTTAAACATTAATATGAATACTCACAATCAAACGCGCAGTAACATATAGTTCTTCCGACCACACAAAACAGCCCCACATTAAACAAATCGTTAGGCCGAAACCCATCTGACTGAAATAGACATACGGTCGAACAAGTCATTTTTCCGAAAAATCATTTGACTGCATACATTGTTCGGCCGTATTACGTTGATCGCACGATCGTTCTGCGTTCAAGATATCGTGGGATTCTTGGCCGTGCGACGTCAATCGTATAGACGCATGCACTATGGAGTGTGGGTTAGATTCCCGCTCGGTAAGGAGAAAACTTTTTGTGATACGAAAAATTCGCCGCCGGTCGGTCCATTGGGTGTTGTAAAAATATTTGGTCCGTTGTTGCTAAGTATTAAGTGTTCGGTCTGTACGACCTCCGGCCGAAGGCGATGAATCTGGCATTCAATATAAAACACGAGCAAACGCGAACTGAAGGTTATGTCGTGCGATCGTTCTGCGTCCAATATAGAACAACGGCAAACTCTGTTCTGCTGAAAAAGTCCTTTGGAAGAACAAATTATTTAGCACAAAAATTCCATTTGGCCGAAATCATCGTTTGGCAAAAAGGACCATTTAGCTGGAAATGTAATTTGGCCGAACGGTACATACGGCCAAAAATGTCATTTGGCCTTTGGCCGAAGAGGACATTTACCCGAAATGGTCGTTTGGCAGAAAGAGTCATTTGACCGAATGGGTCGGCATTGTGGCCAGAAAGGGTCATTGGGCCAAAAGGGTCGTTTGCTATAAAGGGTCATTTGGCCGAAGGGGTCATTTGACCGAAATGGTCTTTTGGTCGAAAGGGTCATTAAGCCGAAAGGGTCATTTGGCCGAATAAAACATTAGGATGAATAAGAAATTTGACCGAATAGGTCATTTGAAAAGTGAGAAATTAGGAGTAAAAAGGGAGACGTCTCAATTCTCATTCCTCATTTCTCACTTCTCACTCCTCATTTCTCACTTCTCACTGTAAAAAGTGAGTAGTGCGAAGTGAGTAGTGAGACGTCTCACTACCCACTTCGCACTACTCACTTTTTACAGTGAGAAGTGAGAAATGAGGAGTGAGAAGTGAGACGTCTCTCTTCTCATTCCTAATTTCTCACTTTTCAAATGACCTATTCGTCCAAATGACCCTTTCGGCTGTTACCGTCATCAACGGGTACAATATAGGGGATTTGCTACAGTAAAAATGGACCTCTGACGAAAATAAAGTGAATATTCTAGCTAGTAATTGAGCTCAAAAATTTAAATTTTCATTCGTCTGTCCTACGATATGTCCCTCGTTCCTATCTCACTACTCACCTAAACCAGTTCCTAGAGGTTGGTATCTCTGACCAACAAGCAGATCAAAAGGGATAGAGAAAGTTGAAAGGGAGAGAGGGGTGGAAAGGAGGAATGGAGAGAAAACGGAGGAGAAAAGAAAAAACGAGAAGGCGAGACCGGGGGACAAGGAGTTGAACATCGGAACGCATGTGAAACGGCTGTGGAGAACTTGTTGGATGGTGGAGAGAATTGAACCGTAACTCGAGTGTGCATGAAAATCGTTCGTTGTGAGGGCTCCGGTATCGCGACTGTGCTGATCGTCGAGACACGGACTCGGACATTGACTCGAAAAGTGGAGTGTTACGCCATTGATAAGGTGCAGTGCAGGCGGATAACCCTATTTCGCACCAGAAAGTGCGAACGGTGGCGAGCTCATTGGCTGGTGGCCGGCAAGCTCCCTCGCCATTTTGTCGCGCCACACGTGGTGGGAGTGTGGCAACTTACGCTTTGGAGGTGAGGGCTTCTGTGAGGATCGGTGGGATCACCCCGTTTACGGAAAGACCAAAATCCTATTGTTGCTGCCCTACCCACGAGCCATGGGACGTCACTCTATTGTTTGCCCATAATCGTCGTTACAACCAACCCAGCAAGCACGCAGGACACTTGAAGGTGATTCTACCGCAGTCAACACCATCGCAGTCCAGGTAACAACCACACGTAAAGCCGCTTCAGATAGTTCGACGCAAGAAACCAAACTGCAGCCATCGCAGTCCCGGTATCGAACACACGTAAGGTCGCTCTAGACCGCTCGTCGCCAAGAACCATCCAAGCTACCCCCATCGACCACTCGGTGATCCAGCACTGGCAAGTAATCGATCATTCCTCTTTCTCTCTATCGCATGCAAATGGGCCTCAGCCTACCCCCTCCCTCCCATCCTATACCTTCAAGGGATGAGAAAATTAATAAATATGTATGAGAATATTTAGTAGTGCTGCGTCACTTTATTCACGGAAAGATGGTCCACTCTTGGTGTTTGGGTCTTCCATTGCCCCAGTTGTGGTTGTAAGTCCTCCCAAAGTGAGTGGTAGCCCGCCCCAAGAGTACTTAGCCCTGAGCTAGTCGGTTGTTACACGGCCAAACAACTCTTTCGGCCAAATGACCCTTTCGGCCAAACGACCTTTTCGGGCAAATGACCATTTCGGCCAAATGACCCTTTCGTCCGAATGACCCTTTCGGCCTAATGACCCTTTCGGCCAAATGACCCTTCCGGCCGAATGACTCTTTCGGCCAAATAACCCTTTCGGCCAAGTGACCCTTTCGGCCTAATGACCGTTTTGGCCAAACGTCCCTTTCGGCCAGATGAGTTTCAGCCTAATGGTTTGTTCGGCCTAGTGGTATTCGGCCAAATGGCTTTCTGCCGAATGGGTTTCGGCCAAACGACCCTTCCCCACTTATTTTACTTCATTGCTTTTTTTTCTATATTTCGAAGTATTGCTTTTGAGCTTTTGATTTCTAGCGCCTCAGATCTCATTTCTTCTTCGCATGTCGCTTCTCAATTCTCTTGACTAGACTTCTCTTGAATGATTTTATAATTTTTCACTTCATCAAGAAAAAGATCTGTGGAAAGCACGATTTTAATTTCGCATGACTATTCATTTCTGCCTGAAGATTTGTCCGGTTGTTTTTTCTCGACAGGTTACCTCTCGTTGAATGTTTGTCCGGATTTGACATATTTTTTTTTGAATTGTGGTATATTAGGTCAATCATCTTTCGGGAGCAGATGTGAGCCAGCCAAGGGCTAAAAGCCTCTCAAATACACCCAATATTTTTTTTACACGGTTGGTATTTTTGAATTTCCCGGTTAACCAAATTTTTCACAGCTTTTTCAATACCACCTGAATTTTCTTTGATTTTTTGTGAATTTTTTCATGGGATTAACTCAATGTTTCATCAACGCTAAAGGTCGTAATCAACTAAAACCAACCCGTGTAAAAAAAGAACCGGGTGTAAAGACAATAATAATAGTTCTACTCTACCTCATGACTTTTGGTCAAACAAACCATTCTATGTGCAATACAGCCGGTACAGCAACAAAAAAAGTTTGAAGCTCAGTCAAAGAGTATCGAACGCAAGCCAGTCATATAGTAAAATGCTAGAATCATTGATCCTTGTAATGCTGAACCTTCGATCGGGTTTCGTTATCCTATTGATAGTGTTGGGAAATGACACATAAATGACATGGGCTATGTTTTTCTATTGCTTTTTCAAAAGTTATATACAATTCAAGATTTTTGATCGCCTAGACAAAGTATGACGGTCATTTAAGTGTTTAGGGTTAATAAAAAATCCAGAATTGTGAAAAACTTGTAATTTAAAAAAAGCATTTCCCAAACTACTATCAAAAGTATTTTTGGAATGAGAGTGGTACGGATTAACCGTTCCCTCTTGCTAGTAATTTACAGTACTTTCCTTTACGTTTCGGCGTAACAAATCTTTCCGAGTTAGGATTAAAAGAGATTTCGGTTAAGGTTTGGTCCTTGTTCGATAGTTGACGACACACCAGCACCGCACTCTCGAGAATGATCCACAGAGAAATTACTTTCAGGATCTTGGTACCGGAAGTTCCTTCATGAAACACATAAATAAAGTTTAAAAAAAAAGTTCCTTCATGACTGCCGGGATTCGCTATTTTGACGAGCAACTCCACTTCTCCTTTGTTTGGCAGCCTCACAGGCCGACCTTAGCGCACGCTTACCAAATTTATTAATTAAGTACTTTTCTTTGCGGTTCACTGGTTATAAAGAGTTTGTACGTTTCACTGATTATAAGGCAAAGTTTGTAGTATAAAAAAAAACATACTTTAGAAAGGCGACAGTTTTCGAATGAAAATTAAGCTCAAACTTGAACTCAACATGAAAAAGCTTTAAAAGTTCTATAGGTACTCGCAAAAATTTCTAATTAATAGCCGGTCATTAAGCAAAATGTCCATTTGCTCCGTAAAGTTAACCAGGAGCACTGAATCAAGAACATTGGTGAATAATTAAGGTTTTAGGTTTAATTGTCTTGCTTTAAATAAACTGTATGCTGAGGAAGCGATGCTCACGGGGCGTAGAAAAAAATGAATGCAGCTTCATGTAGTGTAAAAGCGTTATAATCTACCAGGGATTATCATTGTACTTCTCAAATATATGCGGATAGGCACCCAACATCACACGCGCCGCAATGTTTATCGCGCAAGTGCTGAAAAGCGTGACCAAATTAGCCTCGGTGGTCACTTTGCCAGATGTCCTTCATCACATCAGCCTAATAGCTTTCAACGAGGGGCGTTGGTATCTTTATATCTCCTGCTCCATCGAGTGCAATCAGAAGTCGGTTTATTTCTCATGGCGTGAGGAATCAATTTGTGTGCGACAGCAAGTGCCGACCTCGTTCAGTGGATTATGAGGTAAGCATCAAAATTTTATCGACTCACGACTGCATGTCAATCATTTTCCACGCGCGTCGTATACTCTGTCATCGCGTTTGGCAAAGTCGTGATTTCAGTTTCTTTTTCATTATGATTGCATGAGAAGGAAGTGCGAATTGAGTGGAATGTTTCTCCTTTCGATTACAAATGATAGCACC
The DNA here is from genome assembly GCF_024139115.2 of Armigeres subalbatus. Lineage (NCBI taxonomy): Eukaryota > Metazoa > Arthropoda > Insecta > Diptera > Culicidae > Armigeres > Armigeres subalbatus. Next base: position 190,206,918 of record NC_085140.1, on the reverse strand, counting down.
AACTGCCCTGTCTAGCAAATAAGAATGTTTTTCTTATTGTTTCTGATGGAAATTCCCTTTGTCGACATCCACACCGGTTTCCAACGCTCCAAAGGCTAATGACTGGTCTGCCACTAAGCTGAAAAAACAACACACTTCTCCCAGGATGAGGCTCTGTCAGAGCACCCGTTTGGCGATCTACCTGCGGGATCTTTTGTTTGAACTGTCTCGACTCGTCAACGATTAACTCCGACGAAGCAACGTCTATCGAAAGGTGTTAGCCGGATAGTTCCAGCCTACCTCATCCGAACGGGCAAACCAGACTTGTGCTGCCCGATCGCGGGTAATCCTTTATCAAAACAGCCTGCTGTCTCCGGTGTTGGACAGTTTCTGCTAAACGATGCAAATCATCTCGGAAAACAATCGGCACCAGAAGCTGAGCTGCTGCTCGGGAGGTGCTAGGCAACAGGTTATTAGAAGCAGCAGACGAGCCTAAAATAACATCCTGCTGCTGCCGCCACCGGTCGTCGTCGTTTGTCCATTCTTTTGTTTCAAGTCACGATTTCGTCAGGTGAGCGCTGGGACAAAGTGGCACACGAGTTCGATGCTGGTGCCCTTGGGAAGTGAAATGTTTTTCTTTCGTCTGACTGGAAACAAAGGTATCGTAACTGTTGTTGTAGGACTTGCGGCCATTAATCCTGGATTATGTCCTGATCGTCTGAGCTATCTGGCGGTTCTTTGACGAAACGTTTTTAGCGACCGAGAATGGCTGAGTCCTTCTGTAGGAGAGAAAAGTCGAGATAAGCCAAGCGAAAGTCAACATTGTTGGACAACAAATGCGAAAAGTTAAGGATTTGGCGATTGCGTTCTGCACGAGGATACTTAGTCTCGGAAAAACAAAAAAATATTTTTGCTTTTATTCTTAAACTCGTACTTTCATGACTACGGTCTTTATGATGGTCGCCTTCAGCCGAGAAAAACTTTAAAACACATAATGCTTTGTTCAAAAATCCACAACATCTATGTGTTATTCTATTTCTTTTTGTCATAAAAAGGAACTTCTCGCAATATTCAATTTTCGAATTTAATCTATGATGCACATGGTGAGTTAAGACAGATCTTCCTATGCTCGCTCCATGCAAAATAATAATTTTGTTCGGTGACAAACAGAAAATGGTTGAAACACCCAGAAAAATCCTTAGCATTATTACTGCACTTCTGCAACAAATAGTGTCTATAAAAAGAAATAAGGACGCTGTGGAAAACATGGTTCTTGTGCAACTGTTACTGTTATACTTCGTATAACGGTTGAAGTGCATTGGGCTTGTCACTAGCTTTAAACGTCAACGAAACGAACACCTCCATGTTCAATTAATTTAAATTGAAAATATTTTGAACATGTTCAACTTTTGGGAAGTTAATTGGATTCCACTAAGTTGATAAGTTGTTTCCAATCAAAAGTCATGATGACGCCAATCAGCCATTTGACAAATCGTTACATTCACTCAATAGCTCAAAACGATTTTAAACACTGCATTAAATTATAAAGCCAGATTATATATCCTTTCAGCCGTATTGTTATTGACCTTGAATAAAAAAAACTCTTTCGACTCTAATTTCATACCACATCTATTCAATGAGAAGTAATATCAAAGATCCACCCTCTTAATCCGCAACTGTCCATCAAGACCAACAAGTTCATTTTCCAATTTCAATTAATATCCAACAAATCCGAAATTCATTATCCCATCACGCTTCATCGCGTGGTTCCCACTCAGCTTGATCGTTAACCGCAACCAGCTCCGGACTCGGCTTCTCTTTCGGTGGGACGATCCTCTCCCGCATCTTCCCCACCGATCGTTTCGATCCCATCACTCTGGGGATCACTTGAAAATCATTCCCAATAGACACGCTCGCCGATGATTGCCGCACTGATGAGTGGTGACGTGCAGCTTTCGTAGTTGATCACGACCGCGCGCCGGCCACCCTCCAGAGTTCCAGCGAAGTGGGCCTCGCTGGCTGCCAGCTTTCGTCCGCGTTCCGTCCAATTGCGCCCCTTCGCAGTCGTCTCCGTCCAGCGCTCCGACATCGACACGGCACAATAAGGAGTAAGCCACCGAACGCCAAAAGACCTCACCGAAATCACCTACTCGACCACCGCAATGCTACCGCATCATACCGCGCGCCGTGCTGCCACTTACTGCTGCGCTGCTGGCTGGCGGGGCTTCTACTTTTGCTCTTTGCCTGCCAGAATCTCTGCGCAGTAATCTCGGCTGGCGGCATGGCACGTTTTGTCCAAACGCGTTCCCTCCTGCCGAGCCATCCGCCTGGCGAGGCGTGTGTACCGTGCGTCCTTTGGCCCGCATCTTTGCCATCGTCGCGCAAGTCGTGCAGAGTGGTTCACATTTAGTCATTCACTCGATTAAAAATCTATTTTATATGGATAAAAATGAGTTGAGATTATTCTTTTGTTATGATTTAGCTCCGGATTGGATTACCCAATTTGCAAGATTTCTGCTCTTTTTAATTCATCCTATGATCCACAGTGTTTATAAATACGGAATGTAAATTCTATGGGAAAAGATGAGAAAATTTAAAACTTCATTTGATGTGATGTAAAACAAGCAAATGAATTGAAACTGAATTCAGCTCATTATGTTTGTTTGTTTGTTTATTTGTTATCCAGTAGCTTAAGGTACAAGCCATTTTAAAAACACTCCTTCAGGTGTCATGAAGTCCAAATACAAATTTGATAAAAGTTATAAGTTCATAAGTTAGTTGAATTATTCCAGTAATTCAAACAGTCCCTCTTAAAAATGGCCTCTGATGACGAACGCTTCACTTCGGCTGGTAGCATGCCACACCACTGACAAAAGACGTTTTTGTAGAGTTGCGTCCTATTTTGTGGTATTATTAGGTTCTGGCGACGTAGGCGTTGCAATTGTGAAAGTTTAGTACAACAAAGATGGAGACCGAGTTTCTAAAATCCTACGCAATAATACACAGGAACGATGAGCGTACAGTCTTGAAAGTGAACATCCAACAAGGTTTTTCTGCAGATGTGTTTTGGAGTCGTAGCGACTAAGATCGTACACGTAACGTACACAGGAGTTGAGAGCAGATCATAAGCGTCTCATGTCAGCAGCATTTACCTCATGTAACACCATTTACCTCAACCAGCGTCTCATATCTGTGATTTACCAACAACTCATTATGCGCACACCATTCAGCTACTCTTTGCAGATCTTCGTTCATCATTAAGATAAGTTCGCCAATACATGCGTTGGTTCTAGCGATAAACAACTCGACGTCGTCTGCCAACAGCTGGACACAACAATATTTTAGCACACCAGGAAGATCATTGAAGAAGCAAGAGAACAGAAGTGGCCCTAGTACTGATCCTTGTGGTATGCCAGAAAATATTTCAGCACTGCTTGATGCTCTGTCGTTACAAAAAACGGTTTGCTTCTTTCGCATTAAGTAACCCAGGTAACCATTAGCACTTTATTTCGCCTTTTCGGCTATATAGGGCTATTATAGTGCACAGAGAATACTAATTGGTCTCAGATTGGCTACGGAATTCAAGTGTGGCTTTATTTTCAACGGAATGATTTTTGCATGCTTCCATCCAGTGGGAAAAAATGACGTTTCGATGAATTTGTTGAACGATAAATGCCCGACCACCAGAGGAAGGACTAATTTCCAGAAAATGATTGGTATTCCATCTGTTCCAATCGCATTTTACATGACGGTTCTAATGGCATTGACGACTTCCCACCACTGCTGTACCGATCGAAAAGAGACGCAACTGGTGCAACAGCAGTACGCCGATGGTTGTGATTCGAAAAAAATAATATGGATTTCATCTGGATCAAAGTCTCATATTTACAAAGACGAGCGGCGGAGCAGCTAACCAATCCTTAGTCCCTTTCTAATAATGATTTTCGGGCTCCTGCAGTAAACCATAGATTTGAATTTCGTCGATTGTTACTTGTAAGCAGTGGAATACAGTTGTCGTGGACGCTTACTAAATGTTGGTTGATAAAGTTCAGTAAATCCTAAAGCTATGTCCATTTAGAATCCGGAATAATGTATTGTATTGCAGCGGCACGGAAAGTGACCGCTGCAAGAATTCTTTTACAGCGGTTTGTCTACCTAGGCGCCCACTTGCTGTGGTATAAATTTCACGATGTTTCGTGCAGCGAGTCAAAAATTATTCCAGATGGAAGCCGAAAGGAGAGAAAAAAATCTGCACACCCACGTTGATAATCCTGCTCATCGACGATGGAACCTACGTCAAAATGGATTTCGGACAGCTTCCTAGCCAAAAATTCTACATGACGACGGTTCGAGGAGAAGTTCCTGCGAAGTTTAAGTTTGCTTTTTGGACAAACTTGCAAAAAAAAAACGGATTATTTTGGCATGGGATATGCAGCTGAGGAGCAAAGACCTAAGTGTTTGTGACGATTAAGACGATGAACTCGAAGCTGCAAAATGAGGAATGTCTCCAAAACCGCGGTCTACTTTCCATAAAGCCCGTAAAGGTCCCGTGAACTTTTGGCCAGATTTGGCGAGTTGCCACTACAGTCGGGAAGTCATCCAGTGGTACCGCGATAATAACGAAGATTTCATCGATAAAAACATAAATCCACGCAACTACCCACAGCTCCGGCCCATCGATACATTTTGGGCAGTAATGAAGCGGAAGCTTAAGAAAAGTGGACAAATAGCTCGGGACGCGTCTCAGATGACCAAAATGTGGAACAAATGTACCAAGGAAGTTGACTCCGGAGGTGTGCAACTGTTGATGAGAGGAATAAAGAAGAAGGTGCGAATTTTCACTAGAAACAAGAAGAAATGTTTTGTATCAATATTTTTCAGTGCAGTGAATTACCCTTGTTTTGATGTATTAACCCGAGCAGCACAAGTCAGACATAAATGGTTGCAGCAACTTGATTGTGATTAAATCTGGTCACATATGTGTTGCAGAAACCTACGTGGTGCATGTGTGCTGCTAGGGAACCTTATTTGTACGTCAATCCGTTACCGAGATACAGATTATTTTATTATTCCGGATTCTAAATGGACATAGCTTTATGGATTCTGGCATTCATAGAACTCATTCCATGGTATAGAAAGAACGCCATTTTTGCAGCGCAGATATTTAACTTGCCAGTGACAAGTGCCTCATTCAACACGGCCCCAGGGATATTAGTTAGAGTGTGGTCATGTTGTAGAACCATTACTTCAAACTTCAAACTTATCAAAAACTACGAAAATTGGTTTAGCTCTTCTTCGAATTCAACTGCGACCGTGTACAATGCCGAACATGGTGAACACTGATGTTAGTTTATCCATCTTCTTCAGGCGTAGAGCTGCCACCTTTTGCTTCCTGGCCGATGTAGTGAGGTTCTCGTTAATATACACGCGCCGAGCGGATGCCGCTTATAATGAGATCCTTCGTATTCCCGAGATTGCCAACAGTTTGGGAAACACGCTCCACTCTTTCATTCAGCGAGTCAAGCGTATCGTCAATGATTTTAAATTTAACGCTAAACTCACTTTAAAGGGAATTGATTTCACATTCGCCTATTTCTCTTCGAGATCAGACATCACCGCTTCAATTTGTTTGTTGATTTCGCTTCGCATGTTGTCGATCATCATGTTCGTGTGACTAAACCATTAGTTTGGCCACCGCAGCACTATGGGGCGGCTCCATACAAAATGGTGGCTACAAATATTTTTTTTGGTTTTTCCGTATTTTCTGATAGTATTCTAGAAAGTTCAGCATAGATTTAGTCATATCTATGTATTTTCATCGCATCCGGAAGGTGTAACTAGTATTTAAACTCAGTCATGAGCTACGTATTCCTGAACAATAAACTTGAACGTTCCAACTTGAGCAGTTCCAACGCAAATCAAAACTAGAATATGGTTGCTGTGTATAAGATTAAATAGGAGAGTTGGAAGCCCCTTCCCTCCTAGCCAAGATCTGACCCCTGATGTTGTATAATAAAATTGTTTTATCAATCAGGTATTTTGATGAAGAATTAACACACACACTTATCTACCCCCCCTCCTTTCTGGAAATATTTTTTTCCGTACATTATAAATCATTCAAACTAGTCGAAAGGATTATTCTTTAATATGTTTCCATTATTTTTACTGGACACATAACAACATCTTTAACTAAGTTGATGATTTGTCTCTATTGTTTATACTGCAAGGATGAATATACTACAAAATAAAACTTGGTGAGCGTGGGGCGCAACCGTGGGTGGAGAGATGTGGCCTCGAACCGTGTCAAATTGTTGATTTAGTGTTATTTGTTTAGATGTAGACTAAATAAATGAATGAAAACATAATTTTCATTGATAAATTGTCATAATAATTGTATTTATTAACTAAATCTAATTTACAAGCAATTCTACTCATTTTCTACATTTTCATCAAAAGCAAAATCAGAATCCAGTTGTTCAACATCGTCCATTAGTTCTTCTTCATTAGATAATAATTGTAAATTTTAAGTGAAATGCAATTTGTCTGCAATCTATCCACTGTAAAATCAGATTAAAATCTATTTTATTTTTTTTTCTTATAAAATCCCGTGCTTCCACTAGGGGAACATATTGGTTTTAAAGTGTGTAAATTTCGTTGAGTAGCAAGAAACACGTAATTAAAAGTTACCGTGACAATCAATTACCTACTTTTTTTTCTTGGACGTCCTATACCATCGAAACTATCCTAGATTTTACAACTTAAGATCTACAGCTGCCAAAAAGCAACCGTGTTTGTCATGGAAGGCAACAAAACACCGTACGATATCTCTGGGATGTTCTTCAGAACATGAGGTCTATAGCTGCTAAAAAAAAGCTTTTTTGTTACTCAAAGTTCCGATATGTATTCGATTATGTCCATTATATGTCCTAAAAGCTCATCGGTTGGCATTGAAGCTAATATGACCCATAATATCCCGAATCTATCACACAATGTCCGTTGATCTACAAGGAGATGCTATATACTTTGAGTGACGACATAGAACTAGTGTCGTGGTTGTAAACCGAAAGTTCTGAACTCAAGGATAGTATAGATGACCCAGGATATCCCAAAACTATGCTACGATATCTGTTGATCTTCCAAGATGTAAAAGATTGAGTTGAATACATCCGAAATTTTGAGTAACTGAAAAGCTATTGTAGTAGTGGTAGATCGCAAATTCTTAACTCCCAAATATCCCTTGACAATTTCACCATGTCGGTTGATGTTCTAAAAGATGTAAAGGATATGATTGAATGCGTATTCAAACCTTTAGTGACAAGCATGAGCTGAACCAAAATTTGGACTGTTATTGGTTTCTCTGCATTCAATGCAGAATTTAAGGAAATGTTTAAACATGAGATTTCTAAAAATATATAACGTGCTTTATAAACGATTTATTATTTCTAGTCAAGACAAAATATATGTATACTATCTTTACACCATAATGTATCTTTTTTCACTGGCGTCGTTATAAGTGCTAGTTCATATAGAAATATGTTAAAAATGTGCATGAAAATTTGCAAAAAATCACATTTAATTCAAATAGCTCAAATTTTAATTTGCGGACGAGCTTTTATGTGCTATGCATAGTTCATAGCTGGAAGGTTACACCCTACATAATCCTATTTGCTGGATCTTGCCGTATAGATTAACTTTTCTTTTAAAGAAAAACTGGAAAAATACACAAAAATATTAGTTCTTAAGTGGCCTTCACCTGGAACATAAAATTTAAAATTTGAATATAGTTATAAGCAGAATAGAGGCATACAACTATAATTGACTCATTATGTGCAAATAACAGCTTGAGAATAACATTTTTGACATGTAAAAATCAAATTTGCTTGACACAAATAAAGCACGAAAAGTTCAATTCAAAACCTCATTTTTAAGCCCCAATTGTATTTTTATATTATAATCTGGGACATTTATGAAATAGCCACAGTATGCAGAATATTCTTGAGTATCTAAAAAAATATAACAATGTAAAAATGTTGAAAAAAAATATTTTGGGTTTTGGCCACGAATTTGTTCTAGTTACTCTTCTGTGCAGCGTTTACATTTTCAGAGCTGTCAAGATATTCGAATACTAAAAGTGATTTTTCAAAATTTGATTATTCAAGTGATATCTTCTTTCGTATTCTACTACCTAGACTTATTTAACTTATCAAAGGATCAGATACGTTCATAGCTCGATTGAATACGTCATGTAGATTATCAACTCGTGACCTTTTCCTAGCATGATGGGTATGACATTTTTTAGTAGTTTATGTTGGCACTCTGCTGCTTCTTCAGCTAACATGCCAAGAGGAGCCGGCGAATGGATTATTATGCTTCCAGCGTGACCGAGTACTTTATGCACTGTTGCTGGAATTTTATATCAATCATACAATTTAATATACCGCCGATATGTTTCTTTACAAAAGTCATCAATTTTTTTTAAGATTGATCGGATCTTGGAAATTGATTACTATTAAAATATTACGAAATCTAACAATAAGTTCTTTGTCTATGTCCAAAACTTTGGACAGTAATTCAACAATTGAAAATGCTTTTTGACACGCGGTTCCTGTTGTGCTGGTCCCTGCTCTGACTGACCAGGGTTGATCAACTCGTACTTTGAATGCTTCTCACATTTTTTCAGTTTTTTTAATCAAGATATTTGGCCTTTAAATCTTTCGTAATATTTCACTTTTAAATTTCCATCCTGTAGGAAATATGTAATAAATACTCAAAAAAGCACTCTTGACTATTTGAGTTTCTTTTGGATCAAATTGTATTTTTTTTTTTCAATAATTGCACATTTTTCTCTAATTTTTATTAACCGTGCAACCAACAACTTCCCCTTTTTAAAGTTTAGACAATTACCTTTCCAATGGTGTATTAATTTTCAAAATTGAACAGTTATTCGCTGAGAAAATTGCATTTGTTTGAAATGCATTTTTTCTACAATTTTCCTAAGTCTGATGTCTGTGGTGCAATGAGTTTTCATCACAGAGGGCTGTAATTTTGGGAATCTAGGTTTGAACTATCTGGCTATCAAATGGTGTATAAGACACGCCATTCAAAGCATGTAAATTCTTCTATTTTTGGCCACCACTTTCCCCATAGTGTGCAGATTCCATGGTCAGAGGAGCAGGCAGTATAGCATTCAGATCGTCGTCTATATGAGAGCTCTTGTTTGTTTTGATGCGGCATGAATTGTCCTTCTGGTCACTCAAAGTCCCACTGATATTAGCGTCGGTTATAGGAGGAGTGTGCTTCACTGTGTTGGTTACACCGATTTTTTGTGGGGTAAGGCTTGCACGGCTGGACATTCTTGTGATCGTCAGCTGTGGTCGTCTTGGAAAACGAAAATATAACGTCCGGGAATTTACGTATCAGTAGTACTTTACTTTTGTTTACTGTTGTGAAGGTTATTCCGCGCTCGCTAGTGGTCCATTATTACATGATATAACGTGCTTCAGTTTCTTCAGTATGTATGTGATATTTATTTTATTACAACTGCAGCGTCGGTCATTACATATCCCAAAATGAATGTTGTAATATATTTCCTAAAACTGAAAAGAGAGGAGATGAATATAACAAATATGATAAAAAAACGAAGCGACGAGCATAAAAAATAAGAACTATGCTGAATTGAAAATAATATTAAAAAAAGATGAAAGAGTCGCTGAAAATAATGAAAAAATGAGAAAATATTGAAAACAAATACGACAAAAAGATGATAAAGACTAAATGATGATGATGATGATACTACCATCTATTGTAGCAAGGAACCTGCCGATAGCCCTGGCCATATCTGACAAACGATTTGATCATGATTATACTATTGTTTGTATTTCATCAGACTCCTGTATGAAGGGCCAAAAATGGGTGAGGTGGTTCCATAAGCAGAAACACGTATGCGAATCCACGGGATGAATAGAGAATCTCCTTCCAGAAGAAAGTTCGTACATACAATAATATAATCTAGCCCTCGTTTTCCAGATTGACCCAATAGATGGGGAGAAGAGCCCGCCCTTTATCCACGAGATGTTAACAACAGGAAGTTGGCGATTCCACTCTTCCTATCCAAATCGCTTCAATCGGGTGCCCTGATGTTTTTTTTTTGTATATGATCATATAGTTTCAATATAATTTGGTAAATATATGTATACAATGCAATTAACTCACCAACTTTCAATTCCATGTCCTGGATGAGAAAGGACCTTTCTTCAACGCCAGCTAGTTTTAAATTTATGCCTCCAGAGATAGAAAACCAATAGCTCTTCAAGAAATGTGCTGGTTTAGATCTGGGATATTCCCCGATTCTTGTTCAAAGATCTAGAAATAGACTTCTTGATTTCTGGAAATATTAAATAAAAAGACGGATTGCAGTATCATACATAATAACATAATTGTTTTGATTAATTTGAATATGTATTTTGACTTTTTTGCCTTTTTCGTACAACAAACTTTTCTTCTTTTTTTTATATATCGCTGTAATCAGAGGATTTATAAACGTGATAAGTACAAAACAGTTATATTCTGGACTGTTGTGGGCTGGCTATTCAAAAAAAATGGACAATAACTCTGCAGTGATCTGATAGGTGCAAGAATACGTGACGCACATTGCATTTGAATTACATTTCTTCTCAACACATAATATGAAATGAACAAATATGACAAGTGTTTGCTCATAAGTTAATTTTTTTAAAAACTGCATATGTGACATTTTTGGCCAAAATCAAATTTTAAATATATGAAAAACCTGGACCAAAAATACATATTCTGGCAAAAACAAATATTATTATGCAGCCTACGTATAATAAACGTTGCAGAACGTAACTAAGAAAGACAGATACGGAGATGATGTATGCTAGTTGGAAATACTATTTGTATGTGACGTTATTTTGTGTTACCCACGTCTCAAAAAGTAACCAAGCTTAAATTTCTGTTACGAGTGACCGATAAAGACAAAATTGGAGCATAAAATATTCTCCCACCAATAAAAGTATGTATAGGGTTCATCTTGATGACAATGAAGGGCCAAAAAATGGGGGTGGCGAACCCGTAGACAGAGACACTTACACAAAACCCACGGGATAGAGAGAATCCCCTTCCAACAGTGTAATCGATTTTTTTAAAATCCTTGTTAAAGTGATTTTTAAATTTGTAATCGAACAGACTAATAATTAGATTCGCTATACTTGTAGGACAAACATCCATGATATCCTTATAGCCTATTCAGATTACGTCATTAATGACATAATAATTGGCGTTTCAGGGTAAATACGCTTTATGATGTCATTATTTACGTAATATTCCATACATTTTGCGCTGTCAAAAGATACCCGCTAAAAAGAGTCATAAAGAATTTATTACGAACAATTATTACGAGAGAGCTTTCGTTCTAACTGGGATGCAGGGAGAAATTCAACAAAACAAAACTGACAAGCGTCACGCTCTCTTTGCCAGAGAGAAAATTCTCTCTGTTTTCATTTCGTTTCGTAGTTGACAGTCATGCTCTTTCTGTCGCAGCAGGGTCGAATGCATGTTAGATGGAAATCTTCTGAGCGCTGAAGAATAACTCGGATTGTGATGGTTTTGTGGAAAGCATTTTATAGAATGAAAAATAATGATGATAATTATTTATTCTCCACTTATTCAACATGAATTGTAAGTAGAATAACCTTAAATAAAACATGGATTGGTGATGCATTAATTCATCCAAAATCCAGTTTAAATTATATCACATTCACACGATTCGATTTTGTTAGAAGCTGTATCATTGATTGTCGAGTAGAACGCAATGGTTCAGTTTCCATTTTTGAAAAAAAATAAATTGCTGAGTTGCCCTTCATACATGGAGATACTGGTGGAAATATATTTTAGTTCGATAATATTTCTTGAAAATTGGTCCAATCGTCCTTTTTTTAATTATTTGTGAGAATTCCTAAAAGTATCTAAATTTTTCTATCAAATCTCCGTTCGATCATAGTACAGAATCAAAATACTTTTTAAACTTAAAAATAAATTGAGGAATAGTCTGATTCCCCGAAGAACGGCGCACCCAACTAATGAATGTAGTTTCGCTCATTATCCTTAATGAGAGCTTCAAATATTTTTCGAAAATCCCTTTTCAAATTTTTTTTTCGTAGAAACTTTGTTCAGAAAAAAATGTTCGATTGTCGCCACACAAATGCTTGATTTTGCAAATTAAATTTTAAAACTCTCCTTGAATTCAACCCTGTATTAGCGTGCAAATGAGGAAACATGGAAACGTCAAGATATATTATCTTGCTGCAGTCTGAACACCTCGTAATAATTGGATACCCTCTCACTTAACAAAGTCATAAATAGCCCAATCTGAATAGGCTATTAAAATATATAACTGGGTAAAAATAA